>NC_073693.1:166937577-167537577 GCF_029784155.1 Uranotaenia lowii
TTTAGACACTTTACCAGTATTATGGCATTCGTGTCTAGAAACATATTTGAAGAATTAGAAATAATCGTATTGGCTATTACAAAAAAATTTTTTTTTCCTAAAATACATGTTAATTCACACCCAGCCAACAATTTGGTAGGAATATCAAAAGATATACGTACGTCTATGTCGACACAAATCATCGTACGTTAGAAAAAAACATATACCTACCAAAAGTGGAGGCAATATACGTACATGTTGTCGTTATTTTCTGGTTTACTACATCGACAACATCATATGTGATGTCATTTACGATGTTAGAAATACTTTGGTACTTTATGTCGCTTACCCACGTAAACTCTCCCCTTGTGTGTTCTTCATTTAATGTCTGTTTTGTTTATTTATTAGTACTACCTCTCATCCAACGGGTTCGAAACATTCTTGAAGAAGGCTGGCCAGAAGGTTGGAAACCGATACCATGCAAACCGTAGCTACCGAAACCACAGCTAAAGAAGGCCACCACCGGACCCTAATGGAAAACTGATACTGAAGAATAACCCCTATAAACCCCTTCCTTTTTCCTTGTTTAAAGTTTTTTTTTCTAACTGTTGAGTCGCCGCGACTATTACGGCCCCCTTCCTTACTAACCAGTGAAACGAATACCCTCGGCACATTTAAACTTTGTAAAAGTAAAAGGCCTTTAATAAACTAGTTATAAATAACTTTATGTCGCATTGTCGTCGTTTTGTACGTTACATTAAAGGATTCGATTCATGCGCATTTACGATGATGGAAGGATTGACAATTCCATCCACACTTAATGCGATGTGTGTTTTACCCTTTTACGACTTGAAGCGATATGATGATAAATTGGCGATTTAAGTCACTCTTAATGCGAGGTGTGTTGAACTCTTGTACGACTTGAAGCAATCTGACGATGAATTGGCGATCTAAGTCACCCTTTATGCGAGGTGTGCCAAACTCTTGTACGACTTGAAGCAATCTGTCGATGGATTGGCTATTTAAGTCACCCTTTATGCGAAATGTTTTGTACTCTTGTATGACTCGAAGCAATCTGACGATGGAATGTCGATTTATGTCACCCTTCATGCGAGATGTGTTACAGTCTTATACGATGTTCAGAGATTTTAACATCGATTGACAACTTAAGTCACATTTTATAAGATGTGTGTTGTAAGCTTGTACGATATGATGCATTTTGACATTTGATGGACTCTTAAACGATATTTTATGTGAGTTGGGCCCCCTTATTCTGCGCCGCGCGTGAGGTGACGATAGTCGAGTCACCCTAGTCACCCGATTCCAGTAGTCGCTTTAGGTGAGAAACGTCTTTCAGAATGAACTTTTTGGATTCTTATCCTAATCTAGTAGTCAGCTGGGCATGAACCTCTGTCACATCTGCTTCGGGAATAAGGTGACAAGACTCACGCGGCTCCGACTCGACTCGACTATCGTCACCTCACGCGCGGCGCAGAATAAGGGGGGGGGGGATGTACTCATGTACGATTTGTATCATAAAACGATTTTGCGGACCATTTTATGTAGCATGTTATGTGTAATATTGTGATTGAAATACGACGCTAGGAAGAAAAAAAAATTAATTAATGATTTTAACTGATTTTTATTATAACTAACATTGAAATGCACTACATATCTTTTCGTAGGTACCGCATTTCCCGCTCGCTACTTTCCTAACTTCCCCCGCCTCCATGCCTCTCTCAGGATCTTTGACGCCTCTTCCTTCCGGGTTTACAGCGGAAATTGCCGGGCTACAGTTCTGTCCGTGAACATTCCTTGATACTCGTAGTATGCACATGCAAATCGCCGGGTAATTATCCAACCGTTTTTTTTTTATCTGAGCCTAGTAGGGGAGAGTAATCCTGTTATTTTTGAAAGGAAAATGTTAGTGAGGTTTCTGTCCAACGTTGTTTTTCCAAAACCTACCTTTATTATTTTTTTACATCCGTTTGCTTGTTTGCTTTAGTCGTCAACTTTCACAAAATTCAAATGCTGATACAAAATTGCAAGCACGATCGCAAAATTGCACATCCACTGAACACGATTTATCACGATTAAGTGTAGACGTTACATAAGTTTTAATATCATGATGAGATGTGGGCGAACGCTAAGTATCTGTTAATACGAATCTGATTTGATCGCATTAAATATATTTATATCGTGGGTAAAGTTACCGATTATACGATTATAATTATACTGCCGTTGGACGCATAATTGTCACATGTGACATTTCGACTTTTTTGACTTTTTGATGCCAATCGTCTTAATTTGATGCGTTTTATTGAAATTCTTTGTCGAAACATAAAGTTTGTTCTAGAAATTTCAAGAAAAATTCAAAGTCGATTTGTCACACTGGGACAAATGGACGCATAACTGTCACACTGAGACGATTGGACGCATATTTGTCACACTCAAGAAATGAACGTGTTATAACTTCGGAACGTCTAAACAGAAATCCACCAAACTTGGCATACGTGTCCTTGATAGTCGGGAGATGATCAGGGAGATATAAAGAGGGAGAGGATCAGTGTTTTCGGGACATCCCAGCATGTGCCAGAAAAACTCTGCAAACTGCTTCAGGTTCGTTGCTGGCGCTTGGAAGAGTGCATATGTAAACGTACCCGCTTCACAGCATTAGCCAAATTATTACTCTTCCGGCGCCGTGGAACTGTAATCCTAAATTGTCCAGGATGGCCATATGTGATTATCGGTGGTTTTAGCAGACCATTTTTTTGGTTTTGGTTTGAGTTTTGACGCACTTTGCAAAATACCGCACGGAAAATAATAAAAAGGTAAAATTTACCGAGACAGCAAAGGTGAACGCTCGCAAAAGCCAAAAAGGTAACTTCTACCTTTTCGAGGTGAAACTCACCTCACAGCGAAGTAAAATATACCTGAAACGAAGAATGAAAAAAGGTACAATTCACCGACAAAAAATGTGAATCCAAAAAAGGTAAATTTTACCTCGTAGCGAGGTGAAGTTCACCTGAATTGAGCTGAATCAAAAAGTATAATCCACCTAGAAAGAAAGGTAAATCCAAATAAGGTAAAACTTACCTCGTAGCGAGGTGAAGTTGACCTGGATTGAGCTAAACAAATCGGTACAAATCATCTCGAAAAAAAGTAACTATTTGACGAATCCGTTTATTGAGGTTAAGCTGTTTTGCCGTTTAGGAACAAGTTTTGCTACGTGCACAATATGTGAAAATCGGAACAAAATGGTAAGTGTTTTCTAAGATTTCATTTAGTTGTGCTGGTTCTCTTCATAATACTTTGCTTTTGTTTCAGATCGGCCCAAAGAGCTTCGTGTTGTATTCCCGTCAGCCTTCAGATATTATTCCGGAAAAGCCGGACCTGACAAGCTTGGCGAACAAAGGACTTGCCTCAACAATTTTTGAAGAACACGGTGATATATTTCAAAAATAAATATTAGGTAACAGTCCTTATTTATTTCAAATAAATACCATTTTTCATGAATTGTGTTTTTTCTTAAATTAATTTAATTGAAGAAACCAATCAAACAAACTAGCATTTACCTTTTAAATCAGTGAATGGGAAAACGGTATTATTTACTATTTAGCTAGGTGAATGAGAAAATGGTAAAATCTACCTTTTTGCTAGGTGAATTGAAAAAAGGTAAAATTTACCTTTTTGCTAGGTGAATGAAAAAAAAGGTAAAATTTACCTCGAAAGAGGGGTGGAAAAAATTCACCTCGCAAAAAGGTAAATTTTACCTTTTTTTTTATTTTCCGTGCGGAGATGTCTGTTTTTAATGTTTACGAACTATTCCGCCAAAGGAAGGTACTTGATCCGGAACTTGTCCCAGGATCGTATTCACTTCAAACGGATTGATTGTCCTCTTCTGGTTTCTCTTCTCTCGAGGTTGTGACATTTTCAGCACGGCAGCTGACAATTAGTTGATTAAATTTTGCTTCCTGTAAAGAGATTGAGCTGCCGCAAATTGCTCCCCCGTGCGCGTTTTATTGATCGAACCCGTTGAAGACTTCATTTTTGTCACCAGATAATGTACGCTTTCAAATAATCCGATTCAGACCTGATTTTTTCAATTGAAGCTTCCATTCACGAATAAAACACAAAAGCCTCACACGAAATGCCAAACCAAACAACTACTGGGAAAATGTTCGTGGTGTGACAAATTTGCGTCCATTTTTCGACTGTTCATAGAAATGTCACACAAGGTTTTTCATTGAAAAAACAGTTCATTTTCGAAAAATTTCATCGAGACTCATATGATAGGAGTATTTAGGAGACTTTAGAGATCTACGGCATTGAAGTCAACAAAAATTGCGAAACTGTGCGATAACAGCAAAGTGTTTTTGTGAAACTTTGATTGCGTTTTTCTCGCTTTGCCTTTTTGTAACATGTGACAATTATGCTTCCAACGGAAGTATACTTGTTATAATATTTGTAGCTATATCGGAAAGACACGGTGTTAATTTGCCTACTAATGTGACATTCTAGTAAACATACAAGGTGATACAAAAGACGATGCTTACGTAGTATTCTTTACGAATTTATTCGAAGTCATGTACGATTTATTTCGATTCGAAAGTAATGTGTGTACCAATAAAATGCTTCTTAAGAAATCTTACGCGATCGTTATAAGATTTCCTTTTGACTTGGACGTATTAATCATTAACCCAATCCTTCCTGCTTCGCGTTACAGTGTGTGGTAGATCTCCTCCACCGCCGCAGATGATCTGCCGATTATATCAATGTCATCGGCAAAGCAGATAAGTTGACTGGGTCTATTGAAAATCGTGCCCCGCATTTTGCCCACCGTTCGTCGAATAACACCTTCTAGCGTCAATATGAACATCATGCAGGATAGTCCATCGCCTTTTCGAAGCCCTCTGCGTGATTCGAATGAGCTCGACAATTCACCCGAAATCCGTACACAGCACTCGCCGCCTTGATCAGTCTGGTCAGCTTCCCAGAAAAGCCGTTCTCGTCCATGATTCTCCATAGCTCGTCACGGTCGATCGTGTTGTATGCTGCTAGATGAAAAGATGGTGCGTAGGGACTTGATGTTAACGCCATTTTTAGAGGATTTGCTGTAATGTGAAGATCTGGTCCGTCATAGACCGTCCCTCCATGAAACCGCCCTGAAGACTTCCCACGAATATGTTTGTTTGTGGCGTTAGGAGTAGGAGTAGAAGTCAGTCACTTGTAAGTGGCATTCAGAACAGTGATCGCTCGATAGTTCTCACAGTCCAATGTGTCGCACTTCTTGTTGATGGGGCATATTACCCTCCGGTAGCTGTTCTGTGACAAAGATTAATACAATCAATAGGTGTAGGCAATCGGCCGTTCAGGTGATCATCGAAGAAGCACGAAGCCTTTGCAGAATGCGTTGAGTTTCTGATAGAACTTTCGTGTTTCATGGGAACGATGCAGCTGCTCCAGCTCCTCGAGCTCCTCCTCCTCCAGGTGGCGCTTTTTTCTCCTGGAAAATTCGGACTCGCTGCCTCTTCCGCTGTCGGTGATTTTCTACTCTTCGACGGGTGCTTCTTTCCACTACTGCCGCCCGCGCGGCGTTCTCTTCGTCCATCACCCTCCTAAGAGATGTTCTGTCGAGTTTGTTCCACATGTCCGATGACATTCTCCGCAACGTTGTTGATGGCTGTCTTGATGGTATCCCAACAGTCCTCGAGAGAGCCTTCGTCAAGCTCGCCCTCTGTCGGCAGGGCTGCTTTGTGCGATATTCAACCGAGGCGGGCATCGATTTCGTTGTTCACTACGGAGAGTTTAGAGCACATCTTCACCATCACCAGATAGTGGTCTGACTCGATGTTGGAGCCTCGACAGGATCTGACGTCGATGATGGAGAAGTGCCGGGTGTCTATCATAACGTGGTCGATCTGTGTTTGGTACGGTGATCTTGTTTAACCTTAATTCGTAAAATAGAATCTCACCTTACTTCAGCGTACGAAACAAAAACAAACTCCAAATTGACAACTCGATTGCTGATTTTCCAGCAAACTAGATCAATTGCTGGAAAGTCCAGCAATTTGAAAACCGATTGCTGATTTTTCAGCAAAAATGACAAGCATATAACCGAATGCTGAAAAATCCAGCAATTCGAAAACCGATTGCTGGTTTCCAGCAAAAATTTGGATTGCTGAACGTTTCCAGCAATTTTTTTTGCTGGAAATCGAGGCAAACATTTACAGTGTAAGTACGGTCATTCGTTTGGAGGCGGTGAAATCTAAATATTAGTCAGAGGCCGTTTTCGTTGATCAGCTGGTGCACACTGAACCTTCCAATTGTCGGTGTGAATTCCTCCTGGTCGATCTGAGCCCGGCCGACAAAATTTTAATTTTAAAATGATCTTGAAATTACCAGCTTTCCAACGAACTCATTAAAATTTAAAAAGATTCTGAGAAACTAAATATATCGGTATTTTATGCTTAAAACGATGGGTGGATTTTTATTAGTGCCGGTCTCTGTATATGGCATCGACTTGTGATCCCTGCACCATCCATTGAGTAGTTCAAGAAACGAACTCCGCAAAATTCGTCACTGTTGATCGCTTTTTCAAAAAACCGTGCTGAATGTCTGACATCTTTCTTTCTAACCATGGTTACATTTGAACGTAAATTATGCTCTCGAACAGTTTGGGCATGGCAATAGTTTTCAGCAGGCAGTTTTGAACCATTCTTGTGAATCGGCAAATTGTGTGGGATCTTTCATAGTTTTGGAGACCGACCTTCACGAATTGTAGCTTAAAATAGCAATTGTAAAGACACCTCGATACCGCTTACGCATTTCTTGGGGAATGAATTCGGAATTCCATCAGGGCCGCTTCCTTTGGATTCATCGAGCAGTACAATTTCGTTGAACGTCGATACACTCAGTTCAGCAATAATTTCGGTTGGAATTGGAATCGTAAGTCTGCATGTAAATCGTTTACGCGAAAATATTCGGCGAATATGTATTCGTATATCGCCGGAATTTCGAATCGGAAAGTTGCTACTAATCCTGTCAATACTTTAATGAATGCTTCTCGTTTCATTCGACAGAAGAAAAAAAAACAATTCTGCGTTCCTTTATGTCAGTGAGATCCCAGAAACATATGCTATTGTTATTCAAACAGATGTACCCACTACTTTCCAAGGAGCTACATAAAAAGAAGAGCATAACAATGTTGAATAGTGTTGTTTTAGTCC
The DNA here is from genome assembly GCF_029784155.1 of Uranotaenia lowii. Taxonomy (NCBI): domain Eukaryota; kingdom Metazoa; phylum Arthropoda; class Insecta; order Diptera; family Culicidae; genus Uranotaenia; species Uranotaenia lowii. The sequence goes on from NC_073693.1 coordinate 166,944,786, forward strand.
ACCCACTTCGAGCCACCCATGAAACATGCGCATTCTATAAAAGTATTGATTTTTATCGGCTGCAGCTGCTCCAGTCAAGCCCTGATGAGTAGTTAGTAGCAGGTACCTCCCCAGTTTCATTTTTGCAAAGTATGTGAGATCCTCTTAGTTGGAAAAGGTACGTTTTTCGAGATTGATTTACTAGATATGTAGGTAATTTTGAAGAAGGTGACGAATTTTCTGTTTTGAATGGCCCATCGATTTCCATGTTTAGTTGGTGAAATTGTTCGTAGAAGCCTTCCACTGGAAGGGCTAATTCTTCATTAATCAACGTCGCTCATCGAAGCGGAAGCGACAATAAATCTTCAAAAGGAAGGTTTGATGTAAAACTGTTCGAAACCAATCATATTTTATGCTTTGAAAAAGTTGAAGTTCTACAATTTCTTGTTAATGCTAGCGATTTGCCATCTTGTAAAATAGCTAATAGATATAGTTTTGCATTGACAAGTAAATTTCTTCTCTCCACCTTTGATAGGTTACATCGCCCACTCATGAGAAGAATCTCATAAGCACAACATCACTTTCGGTAGCATCGGACGACGAAATGATCGACATAACGCCCGGCAGTGTCAGCAATCCTAATTATCAGTATCACTCGGCGTCGAATGGCGGAAGCGGCGGGGGAAGCCGGGAGGACGGCGTCGGTGGCAACAGCATGGGAAGCAGCCTCGGTGGGGGAGGATTGCATTCCGGCAGTGATAACACAATGCGTACATCGCCCACGCACAGCCGATTTGGACGGGATTTTCATTCGGATCATGAAGGTATTTATTAGTTATTGCAGATTTAAAATAAGTTTCAAAACTCCTGTACATATTGTAAGATGCTTTTTTCTAAGCTGCTGTAAATATGCTTATCTATTTTTATTTCCTACTTATATGCACAATGTATGAAAAGCGTTAAATCTATTCTAGTAATAGAGCCTATTAAGCATAGGGGAGATGAGGGCATAACGAGCACCCAGGGCATAATGAGCACTACTCTTTTCTACGAAAGTACGTACCATCATGTCACCATTCACCGCCCAGACACCATTTACCGCCCAAAATCACACTTTTGTTTGTATTTTGAAAAAACTGGGATGTTTTCTTCAAAAATAAGACCTGTGTTCTGTGTCGGCATCATTGTTCGACCATTTCACTGAAAAAACATCACTTAATTATGCTAACTATAGCCAGGAATAAAATGTTTGGTTTTTGGTTTCCGGTCAAATTTTTGAATTCGACGCCTGTTAGCGAACTAAGCATTACTGTACTCCTAGGGCAAAAAGGGTTTTTGTTTACTAGATAGTACCTATTTGACCTAAAATCGACTAGAAACGATAGTTTTATTTTCGTAGAATAGATTTGCATCGGAAAATTTTCGATTTTTTCAATAGTTGTTGTTTTTTCAAGCATTCAGTGATGGGCGGTAATTGGTGTATAAAAAAAAGTGTGGGTTCCTAATGACCGGTCACGCACAATTTCTTTGTTTTTAACGAAAGTATTGTGTCAAATGAGTAAATTGTAAGAAGCATTTAGTTGGATTATGTTAGAAAATGATGTTTTATCGCTGAAAATAACCGGTTACTTGAGGCTGTTTGCTGGGAGTCGTCATTTTGTCAGTCAACGCACTTTGTTAAAATTTGTACAACATTTGCGGAAAAATTTCACAAAATGTATTCTCTCAAGATCCAAAATATGGTTTTGACAGCTCGCTACATGGAGAACACTAAAAAGAACAGTTTCCGTGTTGTTAGATAGTTTTTCCTTAAGAAAACAATATCGATACCCGAAAAAGTCGAGTGGGCGGTAATAGGGCCAGTGGAACACCCCAAAGTTTAGTTAATTATTTTGAAAAGCGTACATTTTTCGCATTCCACTAAATTTTTTAATAAAACTAGAGCAGTTTTGAGATGTATTGCAAAAGAAAGCGAATAAAAATCTGCCGTCGTTTTTTTATTACACATGTTTGAAGTTGAAAAAGCGCTTAACTGGGCGGTAGATGGTGACATGATGGTATTTTCTAAAATAAATTTTCATGAGGATTTGTTTCGTACTTCCTATAGTATTAATTTTTCACAAAAAAAGGAATCTCCTTACCATCTTTACAGAGATATTTAAAAAAACCTAGCTTGGTTCTCAAGTTACGAAAATATTATAATTTTTGAGCATCACGAAATAAGCTCTTATGATCTTAAAATAACCTTGATCTATAATGTACGCACTGCAACATGATGTACACATTGTTTCTCAATTTTTACCATCATAAAAAATTTTGATTTTTCACTTTCATCAATTTTAAAACACGTTTTTACTTAAATTTGTTGACTAGGGGCATATAGAGCACCATATTATCGAGGCATAATGAGCATTTTCTGCCGTAGAATCTAGCAGCGAATTAAAATTGATTTATAGCGCCACACTTTGACTAGTTTTCATCCGACGATCGGTGTCGGAGAAGTAATCAAAAGACTAGCGTTAGATTTCTGTTCGAGGTGATTTTTTCCATTTACAATTCATGATCGATTTTTTTATTGTTACATTATACGGCTAGTAGCATCATCCTCCAAACAAAGCACATAATGTATGAGCGTGCGTGAATTGTTTGTATTCTACAAACAGACCTAGATTAATTTGTTATTGCTTTGTTTGATGAATCTACGACTCACCTGACTTCATCGAATTGAATTCGCTACTAGATTCCCCGGCAGAAAACGCACATCTTGCCCTGATTAATGGTGCTCATACAGCCTCAGGGGGGGTTCTCATTATGCCTCCACAGTGGCTGGTTTTCAGCTTTTGGCAAAAAATTTTAAAATGCATTTTTTAACGTTTTCATCTAGTTTTTCACGTTTCAGCCCGTTAGGGAATAGGCTTTTCAAGTGTCTGAACACGAAACAATAATGTAACCTCCATATTATAGCTATTTTCTATGGTTAAATAACCGTTTTCCTTAAGGTGGCCATTATGCCCCCATCTCCCCTATGAAGGACAAATCAAGAAGAGTAAAGGAAGCAGGTGTTATGTACAAACACTTCAACGTTTTCCTTATTTGAATCCTTAGAGCAGAATGGATCAAATATTATTGATCCATTCTGCTCTTGATATTTAATATCAAGAAAATCGAGTGATACCTGTTCTTCTGTCAATGGAATCGCTTGACAGACCATGACACACTAGCCTACTGTCAGAATGAGACTTCCGCTGGATCATTTCCAACATCGTGGTCCATGTGTATAGACGAATAGTCCTGTGCAAACAGAAAACGGTTACAATATAAAACCACTCGCATATTTAATGCTCTGCGATCGAATCGAAAGTTCCAGTGCGACTGTTTGAACTTGATTAAACGGTAATTTATATTCACGTCTTAATATCAACCCATAAAGCTCACATAAATGTTCCCTCAGAGAACGAAACATCAATCGCACATCTTTACAAGCGAATCACACGTCGAGTGACGGAACACTCCGAAAGGCGATCCACGTAGAGCATGAACGGAGGGGCATGATCTGGAGGATCAGGATGAAAGTTTGGTAAACCCCAATCGTTCTAATGTTTCTCAAATGTGCACATAACACATGGGTCGAAGCTAATTGGAAAATCGATCAAAGGTAGGCGCTAATTATTTAAAAGTAAACGGAAATAATACATGGATAATTTTTATAGTCCCGAGAGGATTACACGACAAGGTTGTCATTGATATCTGCAGTAATATAAAACTGCAATGATAATACAAATCAATTAAAGGTAAGCTTTAATGATTTATAAGCGAACGAACTCTAAATATTTGAAGTTCTCCCAGGCACAAGAGGATTCAGGTTCTAATGCTCCTAAAAGTCTTCGAGAAACACAGAGCGAAGAAGGTTTTCCGAGGTTGCCCTTACAACAGAACGGACTAGAGAATAAGGTAAACTTTGATGACTCAAGAAACGATCAGATCCTTAATATTGGAATCTCTCGCAGGCATGAAAGCAACAATAAATTCCAATAAGAATTTGGAACAAGAAATCCAGTAGGAGGAAGGAAACAGCCAAGCCCTCATCAGAGGTAAACACTTCAATCTGCTACTCTATACCTCACACTAATTTTGCTGCCTTCAGGGCTTTTGGTGTAGGTTGAAAAACTCATCAGGTGCAAGATATTGGTGCGCCACAACTCAACCATTCTCCGCATCCAAGCTGGTACATTCATCTGTGAATTGAAGAAGTGTGTGTCCAATAATCTACCCGGAGCGAATTGTAGCTCAGTTTGAATCGAGAGCAGGAGTAGTTGCGCGAATTACACCATCGTGGCGGACGTGAATGCCGATTTGCAGTGTGGTGCCGTGAGCGAAATTCATTATCGCGTCCGAAAACAGCTAGTTCCACCGCCGTCTGGTCGTGTCTATCGAGGCAGAAAGGATTAAGTGAATTAATTCACCATCGGGGGAAACATACCGAAGAAAGGATCTTGCATGTGATCCGCCAGTGTGTGCATGTGAAGCTATAATAGTTGGTAACCTCTTTCGAAGGAGAGCTGAGCAAGCCGTTCTCTCGCCGTGTGGTGGAATTTTGTACACAGCTTAGTGGTGTTCGTGTAGTGAAATTTAAGTCCCAGCTCGTGCACTAAGACAACATTGTGATCCCGTTTTGGTGTTTTGTTTTGATTAGTCCTTCTTCATCGCAGTCAAGAAGGATCGAATCAGAGGTCATCGCCCTTAGTGGGCAATATGAATCAGCTGATAGGCATGCCGCATGAGTGAGCTGATAGTTTGGAGAAGCAGTGTTGTATCGCATCCGGGTACAAATCTGTCGACGAACTGCAGTAGGCTAAGGTAAACTAGTTTTAGGCTCAAAGTATACACAATTTAGCAGTTTTGATTATAGAATAATAGATTTGCACATGATAATGAATTTAATTATGCTTGTTCATTCATTCCATAATACATAAATAATTATGCGACTCTGAATGATTTATATTGAAAACACTTGTCTTACTCAATAAACGAGTAGCTCTGTCGACACATTGGTCGACACGATACCATTGATACAATTGAGATTCATTGATTTATGGTCAGCACACATCGAACCTTAGAATCGTTCCTAGAGAATCCAAAACATTTTTTAAATGCCGCTTGAGGCATTCAAAATAGTTGTCAAAGATCGATATCAAGATTTAGTCAATTCGTCTTGAGCGTTGTGAATTAATCCAGAATCGGAACCCTTACGTTTTCTGGCTTCAACGGGCATACTAAATAGAGAGTCGGTAACATTGGCGCCCAACGAAATAATCCGCGAAATAAGTTAATCTTTGCGTGGCCTGTCAAAGTGAATCTTATCTTGTGAAAAGTGCGTAAATTAAAGTGTTAAAATTAAAATGGATATCAATCATCTAGAAGATGAAGAGCTGCTCTTCGAATTAAATTTGCGAAGAGTTAAAATGCTTTCGAGCATGGATCGTAAATTAAAATTAAAGACGCTGAAGGAAATCTTGGACAAAGAGGCTAAAGACAAGAACATCCCCACTTCGTCGACCCACGTAGCGACCGACGTGGACAACATTTATCAATGTCAAGCGAGGATTTCACCAGTCATTCATTTAGCAGAAGCTGCAATACGACAGAAATCGGTGACGACTCTTAAAAAGTATCAATCCAGACTGCTACACCCAAAATAATTTAGAAATTAAATTTACGGGATTTCTCACGTAAACTGTGCTTTTGATGCATCCCATCGATTCTACATGTGCTTTGTAGTAGTTACTGTACTCCCATATAAATGGCACATGAATTTCACGTAAAGTCCATGTGGATGGATTAGAATTATTTTTTTCTGCTTTTCTCAAGTATGTGGTAGTAAATTCTTGTTGGAAAGGGAATTGTTGTCTGTCAGCTAACTTTTTTTTCCTTTGCAATGTGGCACAGGAAGCCGCAGCTTAAGAACATTCAGCATTGGAGGACGAGTATGATCCCAAGCTCGAGAAACACAAATCCGAGCGTCGAGTTCGTGGAGGTGAGCGTATTTATTTCCCCTTCGAAATTCTATTCAACTTAAGTTGTGGATTTTGTTGTTTTCAGCTTCGGATAAAACTCCTAGAAGTTCCACCGATTTCAACGGAAAACATACGGATGTGGCATTTTCGTCGCTAGCTGTCGAATATTCTGGAAAGCGGCAACAATCGAGGAGACGATTCCAGTCCGGAAAATTTCAAAGGTGTCGCAGATGCTCCAGTTCCAAGGAAATTACCGGAACCCGTTCCATTTTGTCTCTTAACGCAACTGGCAGATGATACATTTTGTGCTAATTTGTGGAAATAAATTTTATTTTCCAATAATTTTGTTGAATTTCATACTTATTAATAAAAATAAACAAAAATAAAAGGAAAACAATTAACAAAATCGACCCAAATTTCATTTTCATACCAAAAATATTTTCGGTAGCATTCATAAACACATCGCGTTGAGCATACTCAAAATTCACATAAAAGTCACCTACAACATTCATAAAGCATCAATTCCTATAGGAGCGCGTTTACATATTTATTTCGTAGCATCTACGTGAAAATCACTTGGATAAAAATCATGTTGTTTTTCACGTAGCCGCTACGTGCAGATTATTTTGGGTGTACACTACCGTTTCAGATTGTCTCTCATTCAGGATTCGTTAATCACTTCAAATGCCAACAAAACCATCTCCAAAGTTGAAGCAGCATTATCCAAAATTGAGCTGTGTCTTGAACAGTCGGGAAGCACGACAACAGAAGGAACCGCAGGTGATCAAGACATATTACCTACTGATAAGGAAACTCTGGACAGGCTTAAAAACTCAAACCTGCAATCAAGTATAAAGGAAGTTCTACAACAACACGTTATCATTGGTCAACAACACAACGACGAAAGAGAACAGCAGCAGCGGCAGGAACAACAGCTAGAAAGAAATCAACTAGAACAACTACGAAAAGAACAGATCATTCATGAGCAACAACAGCAGCTTCAACAACAGCGGGAGAAATTGCAGTGGGAACAACACCAACTCGAACAACAAAAGCAAGGGCAACTACGGAATTACGAGAAACGATTTCCTGAAAACGAAAGATGGAATCATCATGAGCAGCAACCAATAAGTTCCTCACATCCTATACCAAATCCATCACTACCGGATAACAACAGGCAATTCCAGTACGAAGATATCATTCGGCAACAGCAAATACAAGTACAACAATTCGCACAGCTTCAAGAACAATACGAGCAGATGCAGAAGAGCTTGAGCGAGGAAAGGGCTAAGCGATATCATCTAGAACAGCAAGTTTCTCAGCAACAACTTAGGCAGCAACAATACCAGCAACAGCAAGAATTCCAGCAGCGTCAACAACATGATTTTTCGTACGGTCAACCAAGCAGAGCTCAGGGTGGATCTGAACTAGTAGGGAATGAACCAAACTTTCCTTCGTTGAACACCGGAATACAGCATAACAGGGGAGAAGAACACCATAATACGTACAGGTTTTCGCAGCCACTTCATCGTTGGAAAATAGAAGAGTACGGAGGAGAAAACGATATTCGTAAACTAGGAGAGTTTCTGAATCAAGTCAAAATGTATGCCACGACTGAGGGCATGGATGACACAACACTGCTTCGTGTCGTCAAGCAGCTATTGAAAGGCAGAGCCTTTGAATGGTACACAAGGTCATACAGGAGCTTGGTCTCATGGGAAGCGTTTAAAACCGGAATAAAAAATGAATTCCTGCCTTCTCACTATTCCGAAATTTTCAAACAGGATCTCTACCTACGTTTCCAAGGAGCGAATGAATCATTCTCATCATTTTACAGAGATTTGATAGCAATTTTCGAGATAATAGAACCACCAATGCGGGAATCGGAAAAGTTGTTCATTCTTAAATCGCACCTGAATATAGATTTCGTACCGATAGCTACGGCTTCACAAGTCACGACAATCGATCAGCTAGTCAAAGTGTGTAAGGACTTCGAAGTATCTCGATCGTATGCCTTAAAGAACCGCCATACAATTATACAAAAAACACCTTGGGTCAGACCGAGCAATATGTCCAACAATCGACTAATAGGAGCATCAAAGGAATACGCGCAACAACCACCTTATCGATCTAACTTCGGAAGGCAACAAATCAGCATGTTGACGGCAGAGAGTGATGAACACTCCAACGATATGGGTATAGAGGAATACCAACAAGCAGAGTTAGCCCAAATAGAAGCTGCAGTTAACGCGGATACAGATGAGCCTGTCGCAACAGTGATCGAGGACATCAACGCATTCAATCTGAATTCAAAATCCGCTATTCGTTCTTCCAGACCGTCCGACAATCCAATCCACACAACTACTCACCAATCAAAGGCACAACCCTTAGTTTGTTGGCAATGCGAAAAACCAGGGCATACGTACTTCATGTGTCCAAACGCAAAAACTTTTCTTTTTTGCTTCACTTGCGGGAAGAAAGGATGCACAACCAGAACATGTCAGAGCTGTCTAGCAAGGTGGCGACAGCTAACGCCTGACGCGCCACTACTGTACACGGGAAACGGAAACCGGGAGAGCTCTCAGTAAGGGAAGAGGGTTCTTCCAATTCTACAAAAATTCCCAGCATCTGTGAACTATCGTTTTTCCATAAAGTTGAATCCTCCATTGTCAATCCAATAAACAACGACAACAGACCATATGCTCAAATCTCTATAATGGGTGAAGAACTTCGAGGACTACTGGACAGTGGGGCTACGTGCACTCTTATCGGGGGAGAATTAACGAAAATCGCAGACACTTATATGTTAAAAAAGTATTTGGTCAAGGGAGAAATACGAACAGTGGATAATTCCTCTCATCATATTTCATTTTTTGCTCATGTTCCAATAGCCTATAATCAGAGATCTCACACCCTTCCCGTGTTATTTGTAGAATCAATGCCAACATCATTGATCCTGGGCATGGATTTTTGGAACACATTTGGAGTCAAAGCAGTCGTTTGTGGCTTAACCACAACTGTAGACAACTCATCAGTCATAAATTCTTTGACAAAGATCCAAAAAGAACAACTACATACGGTTATCGCTAAATTTCCAACCACGCAAAGCAAAGGTCATCTAGGGCGAACAAACATGTACTTCCATAGAATCGACACAGGGACATCGCCACCGTTCAAGCAGAAACATTATCCGATGGCAAAGTTTATCCTTGATGATCTCAACAAAGAAGTGGACCGCATGCTGCGTTTAGGAGTCATCGAAGAAGCAATGTGCTGCCCCTGGAACAATGCCACAGTCGCGGTGAAGAAGAAAGATGGTTCAATGAGACTTTGCCTAGACGCACGGAAACTGAATTCCATAATTATACAAGAAGCCTATCCCATCCCCCACATTGCAACCATCATGAACAACCTGAGTGGATCTAATTATCTTTCCTCGATTGATTTAGAATCAGCTTTTTGGCAGATACCCTTAGAATCCTCATCCAAGGAGAAAACAGCCTTCACCATTCCACAACGGGGCCACTTTCAGTTCTGCGTCGTCCCTTTTGGCCTCTCTACCGCAAGCCAAGCTCTCTCCAGGATCATGAACCATCTGTTTATAAATCTTGAACCAAAAGTGTTTGTCTATCTAGATGATCTGATCTTAGCTACCGAGAAATTTGACGAACACCTGGAATTATTGGAAGAAATCTCGAGACGACTTGATAGGGCAGGATTAACAATAAACTCGGAAAAATCTATATTTTGTCGTAAAAGTTTAAATTACCTGGGATATGTGCTAGACGAGAAAGGTTGGCATGTGGATGAAACGAAGATAGAAGCCATTACCAAATTCCCAGCTCCAAAATCTAAAAAAGAAATACAACGATTTATTGGCATGTGTGGCTGGTACCGACGTTTCATACAGGATTTCTCAAAAACAGCAGCACCACTGACCGAATTAACCAGATCAAAAGTAAGGTTCAAATGGTCAGATGAATGTGAGAAGGCGTTTCAAACCCTGAAAGGTCAACTTACATCAGCACCTGTTCTTGCTACGCCCAACTACGACAAGCCATTTTCTGTGGCATGTGACGCCAGTGACATGGCAATCGGTGCTGTCCTGACACAAGAAGGAGAACAAGGAGAATGTGTGATATCCTATTTTTCACAAAAACTGTCCCCATCTGAAAGGAAATACTCGGTCACCCAGAGAGAATGCCTCGCCGTCATCAGAGCCATCGAAAAGTTTAGAGGATATCTCGAAGGCACACATTTTACGGTTTATTGCGATCATTCGAGCTTATTGCATCTCAAGACTATGAAGAATCCCACTCCTCTATTGTCCAGGTGGATACTTCGCCTCAACGCGTACTCTTTTGACATACGTTTTAGGAAAGGAAGTGCTAATGTCGTACCGGATTGCTTAAGTCGAATTGAGATCGTCAATACACTGTCGACCAGCATCTCATCAGATCCTTGGTTCCTGGAGCTTAAGAAAAAAGTAGCTGCTGAAGGGGATAAATTTCCAGACTTTAAAATCATTGGAGAAAATCTGTACAAACATTGCTCTATAGTAGACGAAACAGGTGGAAGAGCTCATCGCTGGAAGAAGGTGATACCAAGCGCAGACAGGAGCAACATCATACGATGCTATCACGACATACCGACAGCGGCCCACTTGGGATATGAAAGAACTTTACACAGAATCCAGAGAGAATATTACTGGCCCAACATGTCGATAGACATCAAGCGACATATCCGCGCCTGTGAAGTCTGCAAAGCTTCGAAAGCTCCCAACACAACACTGACTCCTACACTGGGAAACCCTAAGCCAGCAAAGTTACCGTGGGAGCTAATTTCCGTCGACTGGGTAGGACCTATGACACGATCTCGTAAAGGTTTTACAGTTCTTCTTGTGGTTGTCGACTGGATTACAAAATTCATCATTGTGGAACCTTTTCGTACAGCGAACGCGCAACAGATGGTAGCGTTCTTGGAAGGTTACGTATTCTTAAGGTTTTCAACTCCAAGGATCATAGTCTCAGATTCTGGTTCGCAGTTCTTATCACATGCTTTCCAAGCCTTCCTCAAGCGATACAAAGTGACACACATGAGAACGGCCTTCTACACACCAATGTGTAATGCAGCTGAAAGAACTAATCGCACGCTGGTGACATGCATCAGATCCTTGATAGACATTGATCAACGAGATTGGGATCTTCACATCCAGCAGATCGTATGTGCGATCAACACCACGAAACAGGACACATTGGGATGTAGTCCTCATTATTGTAACTTTGGGCGAGACCACATCTTATTTACGGATGGGTATCCAACCGCCAATTTGAACACGCCAGAAGATCCAGCATCAGCCCATATTCTCAGAATGAAAGTTATAGAAAACGTCCAACATTTTGTATTAACTCGAATCAAGAAGGCGCATGAAGACAGCAAGAAACGATACGACATGAGAGCACGAAACCGGGAATTAGAAGTGGGAGATATTGTGTGGAGACGTTCATTCGAACAATCCTCGGCAGCAGACCATCGTACCAAGAAATTAGGACCGAAATTCGTTCCGAGCATAATCCGACAAAAGCAAGGCTGCAACAATTACCTACTCGAAGACATAAAGAGCTCTAAAACGGGGGTGTACCACGCAAAGGACATAAAACCAGACTAATCCCGAGAAGATCCAGCTATGCAAACAGTTCATCTGTAGACCACAAGCATCATGCAAGAAAACACGCACTAGACCCGAACGATGGTCCCTAAACTAAAAAACACGGAAACCTCGTCAATCTCAGAACGCAGCACTTTTCAATTTTGACCGAACTACTCACCAATTTAAAAATTTACATAAGACACTCTTTTCTTGATTCACAAACGCACCAAATCATATCCATGACTATCCGACAACTATTTAATCTGACCTTAATAAGTATCTCTTTCACCTACTCGCAAGCGAAAATTGTAATTTCTACACGACAAGTACGTAGCATAAATTCAGTGCAATTAGATGTAACTTTCGAACAGACAACAGAAACAGTTACAAGGAAGATCAAATTACTAGTACTAGTTGTACTATGACACAAAACTGCTAATTGTAAATAATCGCCTATAAAAGCCTAATAATAATAAGGAATGTGTAATTAACATATCATTACGCGCGATAAGAAATCTCGCTATACTTGCAACATTTGTCACCAACCGGTGAAAGCAAGAATCTTATGATGATTTTGAAGCTCCTCGTTGAAAGGTTAACCTGCATTCGAGTTCCAAGGTGGAAAATCTGTTGAATCAGGAGTTCATAAAATAAGCATCATTGGAAAAGAATCCGAAGCATAGCATTAGCGAAATTTTCGTGATTGCTTTTACAGTCACGAAAATTTCTTTTTGGAGTACACGGAAGTTGTATTACCGTATGGTAAGAAATAAAATCACGCAACTTTGTGAAGCAGTCTATTTAAATTGGCCATCAGATTTAATATCAAGAAAATCGAGTGATACCTGTTCTTCTGTCAATGGAATCGCTTGACAGACCATGACACACTAGCCTACTGTCAGAATGAGACTTCCGCTGGATCATTTCCAACATCGTGGTCCATGTGTATAGACGAATAGTCCTGTGCAAACAGAAAACGGTTACAATATAAAACCACTCGCATATTTAATGCTCTGCGATCGAATCGAAAGTTCCAGTGCGACTGTTTGAACTTGATTAAACGGTAATTTATATTCACGTCTTAATATCAACCCATAAAGCTCACATAAATGTTCCCTCAGAGAACGAAACATCAATCGCACATCTTTACAAGCGAATCACACGTCGAGTGACGGAACACTCCGAAAGGCGATCCACGTAGAGCATGAACGGAGGGGCATGATCTGGAGGATCAGGATGAAAGTTTGGTAAACCCCAATCGTTCTAATGTTTCTCAAATGTGCACATAACACATGGGTCGAAGCTAATTGGAAAATCGATCAAAGGTAGGCGCTAATTATTTAAAAGTAAACGGAAATAATACATGGATAATTTTTATAGTCCCGAGAGGATTACACGACAAGGTTGTCATTGATATCTGCAGTAATATAAAACTGCAATGATAATACAAATCAATTAAAGGTAAGCTTTAATGATTTATAAGCGAACGAACTCTAAATATTTGAAGTTCTCCCAGGCACAAGAGGATTCAGGTTCTAATGCTCCTAAAAGTCTTCGAGAAACACAGAGCGAAGAAGGTTTTCCGAGGTTGCCCTTACAACAGAACGGACTAGAGAATAAGGTAAACTTTGATGACTCAAGAAACGATCAGATCCTTAATATTGGAATCTCTCGCAGGCATGAAAGCAACAATAAATTCCAATAAGAATTTGGAACAAGAAATCCAGTAGGAGGAAGGAAACAGCCAAGCCCTCATCAGAGGTAAACACTTCAATCTGCTACTCTATACCTCACACTAATTTTGCTGCCTTCAGGGCTTTTGGTGTAGGTTGAAAAACTCATCAGGTGCAAGATATTGGTGCGCCACAACTCAACCATTCTCCGCATCCAAGCTGGTACATTCATCTGTGAATTGAAGAAGTGTGTGTCCAATAATCTACCCGGAGCGAATTGTAGCTCAGTTTGAATCGAGAGCAGGAGTAGTTGCGCGAATTACACCATCGTGGCGGACGTGAATGCCGATTTGCAGTGTGGTGCCGTGAGCGAAATTCATTATCGCGTCCGAAAACAGCTAGTTCCACCGCCGTCTGGTCGTGTCTATCGAGGCAGAAAGGATTAAGTGAATTAATTCACCATCGGGGGAAACATACCGAAGAAAGGATCTTGCATGTGATCCGCCAGTGTGTGCATGTGAAGCTATAATAGTTGGTAACCTCTTTCGAAGGAGAGCTGAGCAAGCCGTTCTCTCGCCGTGTGGTGGAATTTTGTACACAGCTTAGTGGTGTTCGTGTAGTGAAATTTAAGTCCCAGCTCGTGCACTAAGACAACATTGTGATCCCGTTTTGGTGTTTTGTTTTGATTAGTCCTTCTTCATCGCAGTCAAGAAGGATCGAATCAGAGGTCATCGCCCTTAGTGGGCAATATGAATCAGCTGATAGGCATGCCGCATGAGTGAGCTGATAGTTTGGAGAAGCAGTGTTGTATCGCATCCGGGTACAAATCTGTCGACGAACTGCAGTAGGCTAAGGTAAACTAGTTTTAGGCTCAAAGTATACACAATTTAGCAGTTTTGATTATAGAATAATAGATTTGCACATGATAATGAATTTAATTATGCTTGTTCATTCATTCCATAATACATAAATAATTATGCGACTCTGAATGATTTATATTGAAAACACTTGTCTTACTCAATAAACGAGTAGCTCTGTCGACACATTGGTCGACACGATACCATTGATACAATTGAGATTCATTGATTTATGGTCAGCACACATCGAACCTTAGAATCGTTCCTAGAGAATCCAAAACATTTTTTAAATGCCGCTTGAGGCATTCAAAATAGTTGTCAAAGATCGATATCAAGATTTAGTCAATTCGTCTTGAGCGTTGTGAATTAATCCAGAATCGGAACCCTTACGTTTTCTGGCTTCAACGGGCATACTAAATAGAGAGTCGGTAACACAAAGTGGTGTAAATTCCTAAAAAAAATATCTGATTCGAAATGCTCTCTATAGAGAGGTGTCAATTTGACACTAAATAGTGTTGGAATCGAATGCAAAAATAAAACACTTGGTTTGATTCCAGGTTAAAGATAATTTTATTGAACATCATCTCGTCAGGTCATTATAAGCGAACGTGTTGCTCTATCGATTGTTAGAGAGTTTTCGGTGTTTCTCATTTCTATATTCGCCTACCTATAGCACACACTTATACGCTGCCGCGCACGTATTGCACAGCTTTAAGTTTCCCACCTAAAGCTTCCCATGCATACTGCATACAATCGCATGCTGGCGCTCAAGATGTAATAGGCTGTTGTCAATCTATTTGCTACCTATCTATAGTATATATTGTGATGAATGACAAATTGGTTTTGATTACAGTTCACTTTCTAATTAAACTTAGTGCAGTGAAATGTTACTTTTAACACTTCCCCACAATTTGCACATTCAGCATATTCAACAGTCGCCGATGCGTATTTTTAGGTAACCCCTTGGTAAACGCGTCGGCTGGTTGATCTACACTCGGGATGAATTGCAGCTTGACTCGCCCTTGCTTGATGAGGTCCCGTATGAAGAGATATTTGATATCTAGATGTTTCATCCTCTGGTGTGATCTTGGTTCCTCTGCTATGCTTATGCACGGAATGCTGTCCTCCATTATAATGAATGGTGTTATAACCACATCCAATTCATTAAGAAGTTTTGTTATCCACATCCCTTCTTTGGCAGCAGCACATAGTGCAATTAGTTCTGCTTCACTCGTTGATAGGCTGATTGTTGGCTGTCGTTTCGTTGACCACGAAATCAGATTTCCATAAAGTTGATATGCATATCCTGATACCGACTTCCTGTCGTCTGGATCATTTGCAAAATCCGCATCTCCAAATCCAACTAATGCAGGTCTATCGTTGTGTTTTGCATACACAATCTTCGTGTTACTTGTTCCTCTCAAGTATCGCAGAATCCGTTTTAATCCTGACCAATGCCAATCTGTTGCGCAGTTTGTATACTTGCTCAGAGTACTCACTGCAGCACAGATATCTGGTCTTGATGTCAACGAGAGATATTGAAGGCATCCTATCAATTCTCTATATGGTTGATCAGTAAGTTTCCCTTCTGATTTTGACCATTTAGTGTTATTATCCAGAGGTGTCCCCACTGGTTTACACTCAGCCATTCCAAATCTTTCGAGAAGTTTCTCAACATATCGCTTTTGAGAAATCTCGATAATTTGATTTTCAAAATCACGGTTGATTTCCATTCCCAGGAAATGCTTTACTTCGGAAAGGTCTTTCATTTGGAATAACCTTCCAAGTTTTTCCTTTATCCATGATATTTCATCTATGTTCTTAGCAATTAACAAAATGTCATCTACATAGAGTATAAGAATTATCCCCTTGGATTTCGATTTGTAAATACAACAATCGTTTTTAAGTGAAACAAATCCAAGTTCTTCCATAGCATCATTGAAACGTTTGTTCCATGATCTACTTGCTTGCTTTAGTCCATACAAGCTCTTATTCAGACGAACAATCTGACTTTGTCCGTCTTCATTGAGTGGCAATTTCATGAAGATTTCCTCTTCCAATTGTCCATTCAAAAATGCTGTTTTTACATCCATTTGGTGTACAAGTAGTTTATGTTCGTTTGCAAGTGCAAGTGCCAAACGAACGCTTTCGAGCTTTGCAACAGGCGCGAATGTTTCAATATAGTCGAATCCTGGTCGCTGTGAACATCCTTTAGCCACTAACCGTGCCTTGTGCCTTCCATCTTCTTTTAACGAGAAGATCCATTTTGAGTATATTGGCTTTACTCCTTTTGTTGGAGATCGGTTCAAGAGATATGTTGCAGCATTTAATGCCTCACCCCACATATCTTTAGGTAACCCGCTTTCATGAAGCATTGCTCTTACCTTTTCCATCAATGATCTATTCATCCTTTCACTGACTCCGTTTTGCTGAGGAGTATATGGAACTGTATAAATCATTTGAATTCCGTTTTCCTTACAGTATCTTTGGAATTCGTTGCTTGTGTATTCTCCGCCATTATCACATCGCAGCATTGAAATACGAGTTTCAAAATATGCTGATGCCATGGCTTCATACTCCTTGAATCTCTCAAAGACTTCAGACTTATGTTTCATCAGGTAAACTACGACAAAATGCGTATAGTCATCGATAAAAGTTACAAAATAGCGATAACCATCGTATGTTTCCTGCTCCATGTTCCCACAGACATCTGAGTGTATTAATTCTAATGGTCGTTTCGATCTTGGCGATTTCATACCCTGAAATTTGAAAGCAGCTTGCTTCCCTGCCAAACAACCATTACATACGTCAGTCTGATTTTTCTTTTCAGAAGATAGATTGATTCCCTCAACCATACCTTTTCTAATGAGTTTCTCCAAACTAGTAGTACTTAGATGTCCTAGTCTTTTATGCCATGTCTCGAGACTCACCTGTTTTCCAAAATATGCTGATCCGTTTGCATCTTCTTCGGACTTTCCATCCCAAATGCAATCAATGTAGAATAAACCATCAGTGAATCTACCTTCACCGATTACCTCATCTTGGTATTCAAAGATAACCTCTTTGTCTGAAAAAGTAACCCTTTTCCCATGAAGACTTGCCCTTCTAACCGAAAGTAAATTTTCTTCAAGATTAGGAATGAAAAGAACATTGTACAATTCCAATTTCTTTATTAAATTCTTGCCAACCACAGATTTCAGCCGCAACTTACCCATCTTCGTAGCCCGAAGATTCTCGCCACTTTTGGCTGTGGAGATCATCAGTGGTTCCGGAAGATCCTTCACGTCATCCAGCAGGCGCTGGTCGTTGACCATGTGGTCGCTCGCACCAGAGTCGACCACGAAACGAACCCGTCTGGTCCGCTTGATCATCTTCTTTTTTGTCATCATGGCGTGGGGTCGTTTGTTGTCATTCTTTTTCTGTTCCTTCTGGTATTTTTCCTTCTCCTGCGCTTTGAACTTCTTCATCAAAGGGCACTTGTTGTAAAAATGCCCCGTTTCGTTGCAGCCGAAACAACGCGTGGTTTTCTTCTTTGATGCAAGGGCTACGTTCGGCGAATTCTTTTCCCTCGCCATGTCTTCCCCAGCTTCTGCATCGAAGAACATCCGTTTTATTTCGGTAGTGGTTTTTCCGCACAGGTCTTCATTCGACAACACAAGTAACGCTCCTTTGACATGCTTGTATCGCTCTGGAATGGCACTAATCAATGCGTGGACCTTTTCCTCCTTTGAGATTCCGCAATTCATCCGCTCCAATTCCCGGACGATTATATCGTACTCATCGAAAATCGTCCTCAGAGGAGCATCGCGATGACGATATTTGATTGAGAACAGCCTTTCTCTCATGTTGACGAGTGCAGCAGTGCCCGCCTTCTCGTAGGTTTTAATCAACACGTCCATGGCTTCCTTGGCGTAGTTAAGGCCAATTAATTTGTTCAGGACTTCGTTGTTTACAAGCATGACGATTTCGTCGAGTGCTTCGACGTCATCGTCCAGCCGTTTCTGAAGTTTCGTCTTCCTTGCGGCTTCTTGCTCCGGAGTAGCACCTGCAACCGCTTCGTAATACTCTTCTTCGTTCGGAGTCCGGGTGAGTGTATGGAGCAGCTTGAGCTTCGCCAATCGGTTCTGGATGCGCCATTTCCACGGTCCAAAATTCGCTTCGGTACCGTCGAAAACGTTGGCTCGCTCCGCTTGCAGAACAGTGGTAGCGTAGGGTAAGGTGCGCTCGAAAGTTCCCCTTTCGAAGCCACCGTTCCTACGTCCAGCCATTGTTCGGAGTTGTCGTCCTGCCCTGTTCCGATGTATGCGTCACTCGGTGTCTGCTTCCTCGATGACTATCAGTCTACCACTGATCAAGATCTGCTGCTTCCAGTTAACCACTGGTTTAAGATAACCGCTCCAAGCTCTGCTACTCCTACCAGTTGACCACTGGTTTTTCTGGTCCACTCCAAGGGCTGCTGCTCTTACCAGTTAACCACTGGTTATTATAGTACGATGTACTGTCCGAGGTCTCAGTTGACCACTGGGCCCATAACCTTTTGTTGGAATCGAATGCAAAAATAAAACACTTGGTTTGATTCCAGGTTAAAGATAATTTTATTGAACATCATCTCGTCAGGTCATTATAAGCGAACGTGTTGCTCTATCGATTGTTAGAGAGTTTTCGGTGTTTCTCATTTCTATATTCGCCTACCTATAGCACACACTTATACGCTGCCGCGCACGTATTGCACAGCTTTAAGTTTCCCACCTAAAGCTTCCCATGCATACTGCATACAATCGCATGCTGGCGCTCAAGATGTAATAGGCTGTTGTCAATCTATTTGCTACCTATCTATAGTATATATTGTGATGAATGACAAATTGGTTTTGATTACAGTTCACTTTCTAATTAAACTTAGTGCAGTGAAATGTTACTTTTAACAAATAGCTTGAACTTGAACTGAGTCAAGATTCAAAGTTCCTTCTATAGGACCCATGTTTGATTTAGAAGATTTGCAACTTCTGTGCCTGACTTGATTATGTGTTCAATTAAAAAAAAAAATAAGTTAAACAAAATAATATGTTTAAGCGTTATTAATCTTAAAGTTCAAGATTTTCTTTATCATATTCCCACGAAATTTCCGCGAACTGGATTGTTTATATATTGGCAAACGGTTTCGCTCTGTCCGAGTGATAATGGTATTGAAGCCATTCAATGCCGAGGCATCGGAAATAATCGCATCGTAGTTTCTGAGACATAGCAGTTTGAATGGTAAAGTTCGATTTTCGGTTTGGTGACCTATTTTTTTCTATGATATACATATTTGCTCAAACTTTGCACGAATTAATTAAAAATCGAAGAAATATTTTAGCTTACTATTACTTAACCATTTTAAGTTCTTTCAGATCAAAAGTTATATGTATTGCATATACAATTTTGAAAATACAACCGAAAATCTGTTTAATAGTAAACTGAATTTGCTCTAAAATCTGATATTTTATTTGACCAAAGACTAAGTTTTTATGAGAAAGCCTTCGAGTTGTTAAAAAAAAACTAGTTCTATGCTTAAAGCAAATAAGCTAATTCTACCAAACTCTCGAGAAATATTCAAAGATTTTATAATATTTGAAGTTTTAGTTTGAAATTTAGCTCTTGATGAAACTGCAATAATTATGTTATTAATTTGTTTCAAGGGACATTACATGTTACATCTTAAGCCGCAAAAACTTTTTATAAAAATGAATTCCTTGAATAAAATTCTGTGGATGTTTTTCTTCTGATTTAAAAACTGACTAACTTTGGTTACAAATTTGAAATTTTGAAATTGAAATAACAATCAAAATATAAGTAAGCGATTTTTTGCAGTTTGTTATCTGAATTCTGAACCTGAATATGAATTCAGGTTGAGAATTCAGATACAACATACAGCATAAATATAAAAAATTCAGATCAATTTCAAAGATGAATTAAAATGATTAAGATTACTAATTATGAAATTTAAATTTTGGATCTTTTTCCGAGTTTCAATACGATTCCTGAAATGTAAAAAAAAAATTTATGAATTAAGATTCCAGATCAATTATATTAGATATGAGCCAATAATTGAACTTTGTTTCAGAGCCCTCAATCATCAATCTAGTGTTTTATATTTGATGTCTAGAGCTTGGGTTTTAATTTGAAATGATTATTTTATATTTAATCTGAATTTAAAAATGATTTTCGAATGATGAGTCTTATTTTAAGTTTTCAATTCTAGATCGCCATTTTGAAGTGTTGAATCCTGCAAAAGAATTAAGTATAAGAATTTCGGATCTCAATATGAAACAAAAATCCAGGATGATTTCTAAAGCTATGATCAACCCGGGCACTTCATTTCGGTGACAACTACATTCCGAGAGTTTGGATAAGTTTACGTCTTTTTTTAAGAAATTTAGTAGTATCATCCGTCAAACAATACACCAGAAACATAATGTATGAGCATTAGACTGAGTCGATTTGGGGTAATTTTTTGAATTTCTCAAACCCTGGGGTCTTAAAAGCTTCGTCTTGGTCCAAAACTCATCCATGATTTTTTGTAGAATTTTTATGTAACGTTGACATGAGTAAATTTGAACTTTTAGGTTTGTATGGGAAAATTGAATTTTTTGTACTGAAAAATCAACTTCGTTTTTGTTTCTTCTGTGGAACCGAGCCAGCTCACAGTTTTTGTGCCAATTTAAAAAATTTCTTAGGGAAATTTTCCGCTGAACAACTTTATCGAAGACTGTAACTTCGTATCTTATTAGGCAAAAATGTTATTAGGTGTTGAATAGGGATATGTCTTTTCGCGTTGATAAGCAATAAATTCATTTGACATCCCTGCAGGGCGCCTAGCGAGGTATTGCATGACTACTTTTTTTGCAATACTTTGCGAGGTTCCAGCAGTGATGTCAATTTAATTTGTTGTTTATCAATGCGAAAAGATATACCTCTGTTAAACAGCTAATAACTTTTTTGCCTAATAAGATACGAAGTTACAGTCTTCGACAAAGTTGTGCAGCGGAAAATTTCTCAAAGGAATTTTATAAATTAGCACAAAAACTTTAAGCTGGCTCGGTTCCACAGAAGAAACAAAAACGATGTTGATTTTTTAGTACAAAATATTTAATTTTCCCATACAAACCTAAAAGCTCAAATTTACTCATGTAAACGTTACTTAAAAATTCTGCAAAAAATCATGGATGTGTTTTGGACCAAGACAAAGCTCTTTAGACCCCAGGGTTTGAGAAATTCAGAACCCCAGGGTTTGAGAAATTCAAAAATTACCCCAAATCGACTCAGTCTAATGAGCATGTGTTAATTCTTTGAACTTTACAAACAGACCTAGATTATTTCGTTACTGCTTTTTTTGATGAATCTACGCCTCACCGTTTAGTGCAAAATGCATCGATCATGAATGATAAATGAAAAAAAAAATTGATCAGAGTCGTCAGATGAAACAAGTCAAGCTGTAGATCTATTATTCAGTTGACTTCATCGAGTCGAATTCGCTGCTAGATTCCCCGGCAGAAAACGCTCATCTTGCTCCGATTAATGGTGGTTATACTACCCCAGGGGGGTACTCATTATGCCCCTACAACTGGTTTTCAGCTTTCGGCAAAAAATTTAAAATGCATTTTTGAACTTTTTTTATCTTCTTTTTCAAGTTTCATCCAATTAGGCAATAGACTATTTGAGTGTCTGAACACGAAACAATGATGTAATTCATATATTATAGCTATGGTTAAAAAGGCGTTATCCTTAAGGTATGCCCTTATCTTCCCTACATAGTGCAAAATATGAAAACAGAAACGTAGGAACGGCCATGCTGTACATATTCAGAAAAAGTATTTATGGGCAAAAGTTTATGTGGGTAAAATGTTCTGATTCGATTATCCGTCGGATTCAATAATCCGTTTCTACAAAAAAAAGGGCTGAACGTAGAATCGAGTCCTGTATTGTATTTTTTCCGATGCCAAAATTAGGTTCCATTAAAGTAATAAAATGCTAAAATTCGACGGCAAACCAATACCAAAGTAAAGTATCGATAACTACCTAAATGACTCAAAATTGTGATAGATAAAAAAACTAATTGATACCTCATTTAGCCGCCATGTATAAAAAAAGTTTCAAAGGTTCAGCGATGCCAAATTTTTGTTTACTTGATTACATAAACTGGCATCGTTGTGCTCTCAAAACTTTGCTTTGTTTTGCCACAGGGTAATTTAAGTTAGATTTAACTGCATTTATTCATTGAACCATTTTCTATTTATTCCAATTGGAAGAAATATTTTCTGTTGTTTTGAAATTCCTATTAGGAATTTCAAATAATAAAAAGAAACAGTTTTAAAAATAAAATTTATTTTTATTCACAAATAAATTGAACACTAGGTCACAAACTGATTTACTTTAATCGGATCATCTGGTTTCAATTTTTGTTGACCTGATCGCTGGATTGGAGCGGTGTCACCTCGGTTGAAGCATTTGGAAAATCATCCATCGGCCGTGGTCCTGTAAAATTGCAAGCACTTATTGAAATTCTTCAATATTTATTCTTTGATTGACATACAATTACCATACTTTATCCTGAATCCTGCTAACTAAGCTAACTCTGATCCACATTTTCACACGACCAGCCAAACTTGAACCGATTTTTCGTTTTAAATTCTTCTTGCTCAATGCAAAAAACCTTCTAAGTTTGAAGTTTTTATTTTAAGATATTTTTCTTTGGTTGAAAGAAAATTAACTTTGTTTCCAAATAAATATGCAATTGAATAAATGTCTTTTGAATCAAAGAATTTGTTTAAAACCAAAGTCCAAAATTCTTCGATTCAAAAAATTAATTCTTTCTTTCAAAAATTATTCATTTGAAACGAAACAATAATTCATTGATTCAAAGAAAACAGGAGATTGAATCGAAAAAATGAATTTATTAATTCAAAGTCAGTTTTGTTTTGTTTCAAAATCCAAGTTTTCTCTGCGTGTGGGTTGTTCCTCATGCATTTTCGAGTATTTCTGCCAATCTTGAGATCTTTTGAACTAATCTCTGTTCTGCGCAATAAGTTTTTGTGAGAAAGTAAATTTTTCTTGAAAATTTACTTATGAGTAGAGATGTACCGAATATTCGGTCGGC
This sequence comes from Uranotaenia lowii, assembly GCF_029784155.1. Taxonomy (NCBI): domain Eukaryota; kingdom Metazoa; phylum Arthropoda; class Insecta; order Diptera; family Culicidae; genus Uranotaenia; species Uranotaenia lowii. The sequence goes on from NC_073693.1 coordinate 166,968,092, forward strand.
CGAATACCGCCGAAAAACCGTTAAGCCGAATATTCGGCTCACCGAATAGTTGAGCTAAGTATTCGACCGAATAGGCCGAATAGGCCGAATATCTATTTACTACAGACTTGTAAAATGTTTCAATGATTTTGGATAATTTATAAAATATCCAAAAGTAATGTTGTAAAAGCTACACAATCATTAAAAACTTATGGTTTCAGCAAAACATCTAAGGTGCATGTATCTTTCACTGTAATTCGTACAGGAGAATGCAGACAAGTATCGTTTTATACTTTGATTATAGTTTATCCCAGATTTTCTGAATTCAGGCTTGCCCATAAATCCAGTATAGATTCCAGATAAGTAAAATCTGTCCGGGATGTCCAGATATAGTATAAAACTTCCCGAATTTTGCTCGGATTTATTCAGATTATTTACCAAATCAAATAAAAAACTCAAGTTTTTCTTTGAAAATTTTAGATTTGTGTTCAATAACGATTTTTGAAAACTTCTAAATTAACATAAATTTTGGCCTTTTCTATTTTTTTAAAATCGTCCTGAACCGTGTAAATACGTGTGTTTGAAAGTTTGGTATGCTTTTGGTTAAAGATCTTTCTTTTCAACAACTATTTTGAAGATATCTAGCTCAAATTGGACCTTCATCTAATTCAATACCAAAGAAGTAATTTCAAATAGTTTGGCACTCGTTTCGACATGTCTTGTCCCAGATTTCATGAGAACGCAATCTTGTTGGTGATAAACGCCCTAGAAGTGACTAGTCATCTGATGGCTTTTCAGTTATTGGTAATATTTTCAAATTCAGAACCCATACTTAAAAAATATCTTGTAATACATCATCCGATTATATCAACTGGTTGAAAATAATCGACTAAAAACATGAGGTGTATAAATATGGCAGAAATAAAAAGCATTAAAATAATCACTTAAGTATTTTTCACCAAAAATTCAATAGAATATTCGACCGAATATTCGGCCGAATATTCGTTTGGCCGAATAGTTGAAAAGGTCAATATTCGGTATTCGGCCGTTCGCCGAATACCACTATTCGGTACATCTCTACTTATGAGAGTTCAAGCAAGCCTCTAACATAAAACGATAATTTTATGATGCATGGTGGTTGATATTATTAGCAATTTAATGGATCTGTTTTAGATAATCGTTCAAATCAAACCTGAAGCAGAGAGGTATACACAATTGCCCTCATACTTATACAGTTTGTAAAAAAAATTATCACAAGGTTGAAACTGTGGATAAAATAAAGGGAAAAACTCCGAGCAGGGTTGGTCGGCTCTTCTCAAACAACAAAGAGCCGGGAGAAACCAACACTGTTTTCAGTTCGGCTTCCGAATGTAATCCTCTTTCGCTGATCGTGCTCCACTCGTTACCCGAGTTTACACGAGCTGTATGTAAGTGACTCGGACGGCAAGTGTGAGAGCATTTGCATCCGAGTGGGAGAAAGAGAATTCTAAACAAAGAGCGCCCTGTGTTTCAGTCATACACCTCAGAGTAAAGAAGGAAAAAATAATTTAGACTCCCACCACACAACGTAGAAAAAATATAAACAATTTCTGCTCCGCTACCATGCCTACTGCTGTAAGCTGTTTTGAATTTTTTTTTTGCAAAAGGTAGCGTTCGAAGAAGAGGTGACAGGTGGTTTCATCAAAAAATTAGGACATCGCGAAGAACAAAAACCTGGATTTTTCAGGACCCCAGTAGATTGGTGGAAATGAAATGCAGCTCTACTTTGATTGCATAAATTAAGGCGTAATAGCGGTGCAGTATACGCCTTAATTTATGCAGCAGTAGAGATATGAAGTTAGGTGGCTTTTAGTTTATACCGAAAAACACCGTTCAAATATCATCTGAACCGAAGATTACCATTGGTTTAAGAGGTTAAATTGTTTTTATTGCAAAATCAATTGCAATTAAGATCAGGACGACTTCTAGAAGATCAGGACCGCTGGCGCTTTGATTCGGAAAGTAGCATCTTTTCTCGTGAACGTACCAAGAATAAACTGAGTTAGCTCTCGAATTCTCCTCAGAAGGAATTCTCTTCATCAGCGGATATGAATGCGCTCGCTCACTCTTGTGTGTTGACAATCTCACTCTTCATTTCAGTGCGATTTATCTCTCCCCGCACCGATTGGGGGAGCAGACGAAAAAATTGCACTCTCTTTCACTGGACAAGCCGATCTGAGGAGTTTTGCCACCCATGACTCCGAGAATGTCCGAGTACCAAAAATTCGGCAATGCTCGACTCGTTAAATAAATTTCCCACCTCGTGAACAAAAATTTTAGGTTTATGAGGATTTTAAGGGAACTAGCTTGGGGAAGCAGTTTTATTAAGGTTTCATTGTGCTTTCAAAGATGAAACCTTTTTTTATGTAAGTATTGAATCTTTTTTTTTTTTCATTTATTTGGTTGGATTCTAACTTCTGCAAGTCATTCATCCCTATCTTTTCGCAAATATTTTAGGCTAATAAATAAAGAGGCGAAATTGAGAGAAAATGACTGAAAAAAAAGAGACAGATAATATGAAAAAAAAAATTGTTTAAGATCTTGGGATCTTTTTTTTATTTACTTGGTCCTTAGGATTTTAACATCTGGATGTCATTCATCCCTCCATATCCTGGGATCGATTTTACGCAAATGTATGGGACATTTAAATCCAGATTTTTATTGAGTTGAAATCCTCACGGTGAATTTTGATTTGAGTGTTTGAAATGGATGGTTTAAAAAAATCATTTTAAAACGGTTTAGGACCTCGTAGAATGAGTTATTGGGATGAATAAACCCATTGGGCTTAAAATCCCGAAAAAAAAGAAAAAAAAAGTAGAATGAGTTAAAAAGAGTTCATAAAAAACATCTATAGATTTAGGGTATTCTTTTACTTTGATTACACTACCAATTACAAAGGGCTCATCTCCTCAATCCTACCTCAAATCAAAGCGTAGGTAAATAAACTATAGGTAGCAGTAGGTATGATTAATTTCCAGTCGGGCTGTGATTTCCTCGAATGCTATTTGTTCACGTGCTCGTAACAGTTTTTTATAAGTAAGAGATCTTTTCAATTTTTGTAATTTTTATTGTTCTGTAAGACATTATGATTATACTGTAAGACAAAACGTAAACGTAGGTTGTGAGTTGAATGAATATAGTGTTTAAATTAATAAGTTAATTGTTAATCTATTAAGAACATATGAAAATTTCTGCTGTTTGTCCACTATAAAAGCTTTTTTGAGAATGACTGAGATTCGCTTAATTAAAAAAAATCCACACTTGTGATGATCCGAGTAAAAAAAAATCGTAAACTATTTGTTTTTTTTTTCGATGTTGAGGTTGAGTAAGTCTTCAATATTTTAACCAAGTAAACTAATTTTCTATCTTTATTTCTTTATTGGAGGGGATCGGTAACCTATTTCTGGCTTTTGACACTGATTATCTACCTAGGAATCTGCTCGTAGTATAAAGATTTTAATATTTAAACAGCTATAAACTGGTTTTAATAATGTACAAACATTTAGAAATTATTCTGAAAAACAAAGACTTTGGTTTATATAAAGTGATAGCCGATTTTATTGTAACATGTAACATAGATGTTTAAAACCTTTTATATTTTAACAACACTTGGCCGGTTATGTAATTAGAGGTAAAGCCAATAAATAGTTAAGGAAAAAAAAAAAAAAAAAAAAACATTTTACTATTGGAATAGATTCGGTAGCGGTTACTTTTTCCGGTATCGTGCAAGGTAATACATGCCAGAAATTTATGACCATTGTTCGATTCCTCTTAGCTAACAATAACATTTTCCTTTGGTTTTCTGCGTACTAACAGCACGAAATATTTTTAACAAAAAAAAAATCAAAATTCTACATTTTTCGAACAAGTTGAATGACCGAACGGTTCTGAACCCGGTAATTTAGTAGTCTTAAAAATAACTAATTCAAAATTTTATTAAACTTCGTCCACAGGAATCTCGTTTGCCGGTATGACGGACACAAGTGATGATATTCCCGGCATTGGTCAGTACGATGATTTCCACACCATCGACTGGCAGCGGGACATTGCGCGGGATCGTATGCGACATCGGTACATCGTCAAGAAACGGCAGGATTCCTTTTGGGATCTTATAAAGGTAGGTGATCTTCTTATTTTTTTAAATTTATACGATGGAATAATTTATTTTCATATTTCTTTTTAGGGAGCACACGATGCTTCATCGGGATGGGTATGCGTGTTGCTGGTAGGACTTTTTACTGGATGCGTGGCCGGTGTTATCGACATCGGTGCAAGCTGGATGACTGACTTAAAGTTCGGCATTTGCCCACAGGCTTTCTGGTTGAACCGAGAGCAATGCTGTTGGTCCTCGAATGAGACCAGCTTCGTCAGCGGTAATTGTTCGCAGTGGTTCACGTGGTCCGAAATCCTGGCGTCGTCTCGGGACGGAGTTGGGGCCTACATCATATCATACTTTTTCTACATTGCGTGGGCGTTACTGTTTGCTTTGCTCGCCGCTTCTCTGGTTCGCATGTTTGCACCATACGCATGTGGTTCCGGTATACCGGAGATCAAAACCATTCTGTCCGGATTCATTATCCGCAGTTACTTAGGCAAATGGACGTTAATCATCAAGTCTGTGGGTCTGATACTGGCTGTATCAACCGGACTCAGCCTTGGCAAAGAAGGTCCAATGGTGCATATAGCCAGTTGCATTGGAAACATTCTGTCCTACTTATTTCCTAAATATGGAAGAAACGAAGCTAAGAAGCGTGAAATAATATCAGCCGCTGCGGCAGCTGGAGTGTCTGTAGCTTTCGGTGCTCCGATCGGTGGCGTACTTTTCAGTTTAGAGGAGGTGTCCTACTACTTCCCGCTGAAAACACTTTGGAGATCTTTCTTTTGCGCCTTGATAGCCGCATTTATTTTGAGATCGATAAATCCATTCGGCAACGAGCACTCCGTCCTTTTCTATGTGGAGTACAACAAACCTTGGATATTTTTCGAGCTGGTGCCCTTCATTGGACTTGGAATCATTGGAGTAAGTACAAACTTTGAGAGTCAAAATACGTTAATAATAATCGATTTTTTTCTTAAATTAAAGGGATGTATAGCAACACTTTTCATCAAAGCCAACCTCTGGTGGTGTCGGTTCCGCAAATACAGCAAACTTGGCCAGTACCCGGTTACCGAAGTTCTGGTTGTGACTTTCATCACTGCTGTAATTGCCTATCCAAATCATTACACCAGAATGAACACCAGCGAACTAATTTATTTGCTGTTCAGCCAGTGTGGAATATCCAATAGGGATTATCTTTGGTATGGAACTGGACATTGAAGCCAATCTATTTCCTCAATATCCTTGCTATTTTACCTTTCTACAGTGACTACAATCGTAACTTCACCGATGTCAACTCAGCTATTGAAATTGCGGCTGCTGGTCCGGGCGTGTACAAAGCAATTTGGCTGCTAACGCTGGCCTTGGTCATGAAGCTGGTGATGACGATCTTCACCTTTGGTATGAAAGTACCCTGTGGATTGTTTATCCCGTCCTTAGCGCTGGGTGCTATCATGGGTCGCATCGTTGGTATAGGTAAGTTTTAAACATCCCTTTGTTCCAAAAAAAAGATGATAATAGAATGGTAATCTCATAGGAATGGAACAGTTAGCGTATCACTATCCGAAGATCTGGATATTCTCTGGCGAATGCTCAACAGGAGACGACTGTATTACGCCCGGGTTGTATGCAATGGTTGGAGCAGCGGCTGTCCTCGGCGGGGTTACCAGAATGACAGGTAAATTTATCCGTTTAAAAATCTAAAGTCTTTTATTAAAATTAAAATTTTGTGTTTTAAACCAAAGCTATGGTTATTGCGTTAACCGTAATTTATTAAACTAAACCCCAACTACCTACCTAATTACTTTATTTTTCTTATCTCATAGTTTCACTGGTGGTCATAATGTTTGAACTGACTGGAGGAGTTCGGTATATAGTTCCACTGATGGCGGCTGCAATGGCATCCAAATGGGTTGGTGACGCTTTGGGAAGACAGGTGACTATCAATCTTAGCAGCGATCTTCCTTGAAATACAGAAAAACTTATGCCTTTTGATTTTCAGGGTATTTATGATGCGCACATAGCTTTGAACGGGTATCCGTTCCTGGACAGTAAAGACGAGTTCCAGCATACGACCCTAGCTGCTGATGTTATGCAACCAAAGTAAGTTTTCAATAGATTTTGCTAGCCTTTATAAATTTACTTTTATTTTGTCATTTCTTACAGACGTAACGAAACTCTATCCGTAATTACTCAGGACTCGATGACGGTGGACGAAATCGAGACCCTTCTAAAAGAGACTGAACACAACGGCTACCCGGTGGTCGTGTCGAAGGAGAACCAATATCTCGTTGGCTTTGTTCTTCGAAGAGATCTTAATCTCGCTATCGGTAATATAAAAATGTTATCCCGTAGCCTTCCCACTGTGGGTGATGATACTGATTTCGGTTCATCAACAGCAAATGCACGGCGTCTGATTGATGGTATAACTGGCCAGTCGCTGGTGATATTCACATCGGCACAACCGGTACAAAATCTGGGCCCTTCGCCATTGAAGCTCAAGAAGATTCTGGATATGGCTCCGATCACGGTTACCGATCAGACACCGATGGAAACGGTTGTGGATATGTTCAGGAAACTAGGCCTCCGACAAACGCTGGTGACACACAATGGGTAAGTAGCTTGATGCTTCGTGTTCGCTTAGAATCCTTTCATAATAATGTATTCCACAGTCGTCTGCTGGGTGTTATCACCAAAAAAGATGTTCTACGCCATGTGAAACAGATGGATAACGAAGATCCAAATACGGTTCTTTTCAACTAGAGGGCTTCCATTTTTACATTTCTTCTGTTTTGTTTGTTCAATAATGTATCTTCATCCAAATTGGTATGCACACAGTTATAAATCTATTTATTAGACACTCACTTTTTGATTTCATGTATGCAATTGAAAAAAAAACTGAATCTATCCTCCTTGACGGAAGGTCAAATATTAGGACTGCGTTCCAGGGTACGCTTCTGAATGCAATAAAGTTTTACCACTAAATACTGATATTTTACAATACAACTTAGATTGAATTACGTTCGATTCGAATCGCCGAAAACTGCTGTGAACAAAAAAAGTTAGAGCATCGTATTATATATACATATATTTCTGTTAAAATATATCATAATTTAGTGTGAACAACCTCCATTTGGAATATCATTTAGAAAGCATCAAGAGTTAATCGATACCTTTCGATCAGTTTAGAAAATCAGCTGTTTTTGAGTATTAGTGAGGCAGGTTTAGGCCGTAGTGAAACAGCTCTATTAGAAAATTTTATACAACGTTAGCCGATTTTGTACTATACCATATTGAAAAGGGAGGGAACTTAACAAAAAAAAAAAGTGCAGACACCGAACAAAGATGACCATTTTCGGATGTTTCGACTTACGTACGTGATCGGGAAGATTCGTATTACCTAATAGCCTAAATACAGTACGTTCAATTATGAGCATTTTGAAGTTCAGTTATAACTCGTGAGTCGATGGTTGGTTCCACGCGAATGATAATAAAATGTATATTTATGTAATAAAGTCGTATCTTCTTAAATTTATTTATCTTTTGTTGAAAGAAAATCATTATGTAGCTACTTATGAATAACACAAAAAGTTGTTTTTCTTTGGATAAATAGGTACTTGAGGTTAATTTTTAAATTGTAATTCGTTCTGGTAATTCCAATCGATATCTCATAGTACGCAATAATGATTTTATGTTAAAGCTTTCGAGTATGTCTGTGCAATGATCTTTTACGGTGCGTTCGTAATTTTTTTTTTGCATCAGTCGATCATTTTTTTTGGTATACCGATGTCACATCACCTTTCAAAGCTTTTTCATACAGTTGGCTTTAATTTACGAACGCCAGCATCGATAAAAAATCACTTCGATAAAAAAAAATCGATTTACGAACGCGCCGTTAGTTTCTTTTAGAGTTCAATTAACGAATAAATTTAGTAAAACGAAACACAGAAAATCTGTTAAATTAAAATTTTAAATTAAATATAGTTATTAAATTTAAAAAAATGAACTTGAAATTTCGGGAAAAATTTAAAGACCTCCGGCGCAAATTGTTGGATAATAAAAAAAACCCAATGGCCCATATGGCACTTCTGTATTGCTTTGCCCAACTCAAAACCCATCTACTAGTGATTATTTTCTGAGGGTGTTGTTTACTTGTTTTGATTTATTAAAATTTTCATCGATGCTCACAGTTCTGGTTTGTTATCAGAAATATTCGAAAGTTTTATTAATTCATAATGTCTTCGTTCATAAAACGCAGTGTAAAGAACAAGTTTGCAAGAAAACGCAAACAATCCTCCTCTGAATCAGGTATGTTCATTACATTTTTTTTTGTAATTATTCAATAATTAACTTGATGAAAAATCACTTTTTCACTTTAAGATGAAGAACAATCCTCGGCTGTCGTAACGGGTCTGGACAAAAAGAAGAAAGCTAACCCCAATGTCCAGAGCACATCTTCGTTAAAATTTCAACGGAAAACCGTGAACAATAGTTCTTCCGAAGAGGGATCAGACAACGATGACGGCACAGGAGCAGTCGGAGTCAATTACATGTCAAATCGTTCGGCCGCTCCAACCGGCCCTCAGGATCAAGGAGCGACAGCAGAATTGGAAATAGAAACTGACAAAGCACAAGATGCACAAGCAATTTTCCAGAAAAGCCTCGAAATTAACAAAGAACTTGAAGGGAAGGAGGACGACAAAATTTACAGAGGAATGAATAATTACACCCAGTTTTACAAGAAGAAAGACACCGCCCAGGGAAACGCTGCCTCCGGTATGGTACGGAAGGGTCCTATCCGCGCGCCTTCGAACATACGATCGACAGTTCGTTGGGATTACCAGCCCGATATTTGTAAAGATTACAAAGAAACAGGGTACTGTGGGTTCGGAGATAGCTGTAAGTTCTTGCATGACCGTAGCGATTACAAACACGGCTGGCAGTTGGAAAAGGAGGGCGGAACGACCGGTGGCACCTACGCCGATGATTCCGACGGGGACGACACTAAGTACGAGATACATTCCGACGACGAGGAGCTACCGTTCAAATGCTACATCTGCAGGGAGAGCTTCGTAGATCCGATTGTTACCAAGTGTAAACACTACTTCTGTGAAAAATGCGCCTTGGCAAACTATAAAAAATCGTCACGGTGCGCCATTTGTGGCCAACAGACGAACGGAGTATTCAATCCAGCCAAAGAACTGATCGCCCGTTTAAAAGCTCGTGAAATCCAAGAAGGGGATGATTCTGATAGTGATTGAATACATGTTTTGGATAGCGAATTGGTTTCGTTTTTTCTCTTAGGAATGAATTTGAGAAATTGTCTGTTAGACAATTGAGAAACTTCAAAACGACTGAATAGTGAATGCAAATTTGACTTGAAGATTCAAATTTATTTCTTTGACTTTGCTTGGAAGTATAATGTCGTACATCAGCGACACGTGGCGGAATATTTTGCAACTTTCAAAACCTTGTCATTTCGTTGCATAACCAAAGGCGAATTTATTTAGTAAAGGAAGGTATCAACGTGTAATTTTGAAATTCCTATTTTGATCCTGTTCGCCGCAACAGCCTCTTGATTGAACACAGCTATCGCAAACTACAGCGACCTGCTCCGACTGATCCGAGATGTAGGACTGACAGATTACCCTAGGGATGAAATGAGAAAGTGAGAATGATGACTGGCAAAATGATAAGGGAGAGTGAAGATAAGGATTAGTATGTAAACAAGGTAGTTGATTATCGCAGTAAAGTTAGGATATTGAAATCATCGATTTGGTAAAAACTTTGTATTTTCCTCCATATTTAAACAAATAACGTTTCACAAACTTACAGGCTAGACATACTGTACAACTATCCGTTATTCCGTAGTTGAGTTTCGTAGTGAATTTACGACTCAGATAGGTAATTGTGGCCATCGAATTCGCTGTGAAAAAAGCGGTTATTAATAGATTAATTACAGGCTAGGAATCCAATTCTTTAGTGAAATCGGTTGTGGAACAGTTGGATAAGAAGTCGGAGACTGAATTGTAAGTCGAATTTATTTATTTTATAAGTCTAAAACCTATCCTAAATATAAAATTTTTCTACAGCTTTGAGCTGCTAACACTCGAAACGAGTTTGTTTGGTTTGCTACAAGAACTCCGTTAAAACTGTCCCAACATTTCTCAAAGAATTCAACCGGAGCAGGATGAGTTCGCAGGCCAATGTACGACAAACCCGGTCGAAAACGAGGGCTCAGCAGGTGAATGCTAACCCCATCCCGAGAGACGTCGACGATCAGGTATCGAATGGGTCCTCAGAAGATTCGTTCGTTCCTTCTATGGTCGATAGCGGCAGAGGTGAGTTACGGGAATGTCCTGGATGTGACCGACCCAATAAGGCGGAGAAATATATGGTGGAGTGCCAGAAATGTAATTGCTGGTTACATTTCACTTGTGCAAACGTCACTACCGCCACGGTACGTTCGAAATCCTTCATATGTTTGCCGTGTGTAAGAAGCGAAGTTTCTGGTGTGTTGGTGGAACCGGCGAAAAGCCAAATTAGTGGAATTTCCAGCTCAGCTAGTGCGCGGGCGGCTAAAACTAAGCGTGATCTGCAGCGCCTTGATGAAGAAAAGCGGATTATGGAAGAGTTGAGTCGCGAAAAGATCGAGAAGGAACGAGCTCTGAACGAACTGGAGCTCAAGGAGAAAATGGAACTCGAAAAGCATTTTCTTGCGCGAAAGCATGATTTGCTGAATCAACAGGACAGCGGAGAAGGGAAAAGTGTACGCAGTATGCGGAGCAGCCAGCGGAGCGTGCAACGGACGGAAGAATGGGTGGAGAAGACAGTGAGTGAAGCTGTCGGGCCAGGATTGCCGTCCGTTAATGCAGAGGATATAAGTCTGGGAAATTCGCAGGGAGTACATCCTTCTTCAACGCCTCTAAAGATAGTTGATGCAGTCGGCGAAGGCGGAAAATCGATCCCAGAAACTCTGGGAAGCTTGACGCTCGAAAACATTTTTGAGGAATCGATCGCAGCTATCGACAAACCGGAAGAAAACCAACAAAATCAGCTGGTTTTGCCCACCGTTGATGTCCAACCGTATTTGGACCTATTGAAGCTCGATGAAGTAGCTCCAACCGGAGCGGTTTCGAAAGTGATGCGGGTAATTCCCACCCATTACAAACGGTGGAGTATTGAAACCGGTGAGCTTCGACAACAAAAGGCCATGGATACACAACAGCGACAGAAAACGGCGGCAGAACTTCGGAACATGCAGGAGATGGTGCGAAATCTACAGTTGGACATCGGTACAAGAGAGCAACGGGAGATACGCATGGAAAATCTTATTAAAAGTGTGCAAGATCAACACGCCGAACAACTGAGAACGATGCATAGATCGGAGACAGGTTTGCGGAATCAACTTCGACATCTGGAGTATGAGAACGCATGTCTGAAGACCCAGATTGAATCGCTGAGCAAAGAAATTAAACTGATGCGCACTTCGGAAGCAGATTTGCGAAATCAGATCAAGCAAGGTGACGGCGGAAGAGCTACGCAGATTGAACTCCTACAGAAGAAACTTGTCGAAACAGCACATAAGTTGCGCACTTCAGAAGCAGATTGGCGGGGGCAGCTGAATCGACGTGACGAGGAAAATAAAGCACTTCGACTACAGCAGGCGGAACTGGAGAATGAAATCCAGGGTTTGCGCGCAACTGGAGAAGAGTTGCAGGACCAGCTAGAAGCGGGCCGTCAACGAGAGCAAGAATCAATCCGTCAACGAAACGAAGCGGAGCAGGAGTACTGGGATTTACACGACGAGGTACAGCGGTTCATCAATCGGAATGAGCACTGGTCAGCAGATTGCGGAAGTTCTCCTCCGTTACCTCCTCCTCCAGCGTCGTGGTTAAGTGAAGGTTGTCCTGTCTCTCTCCCTCCTCCTCCTTCGAGTTGGACTATCGGTGGACTTTCCAAAATGTCTGGTGTTCCTCTTCAAGTAATTTCTACTGCAAGCGGCCAAGGACCAACCCCTCAGCAAATAGCTGCTAGACAGGTAGTTACTAAAGAGTTCTTCTCAGGAGATCCAATCGATTGGCCTCTGTTCATCAGCAGCTACCAGCATTCGACGGAAGCTTGCGGGTACTCGAACTCCGAAAATCTGCTGCGTTTGCAGCGAAGTTTGAGGGGAAGTGCAAAGGAGTCTGTGAGCAGTTTTCTACTTCATCCGTCGACAGTATCTCAAGTCATGTCCACTTTGCAGCAGTTGTACGGGCGGCCGGAACAAATTGTTAACAACATGATCGCTAAAGTACGAGCAACCCCTCCTCCGAAACCAGATCGGTTGGAAACACTGGTTAACTTTGGACTGGTAGTGCAGAATTTGTGCGGCCACTTGAAGGCAGTGGGACAGGAAAGACATTTAGCTAATCCGATTCTACTCCAAGAGTTGGTGGAAAAACTGCCAGCGACAGTGAAGTTCAACTGGGCGTTACACCAAGAACAAGTTGCAGAGGTGGATCTCAACGTGTTTAGCGAGTACATGGCGAAAATATCTTCGGCAGCAAGCGGCGTTACCCAACTGGCACCCATTCCGCAAAAACCCGTAAAGGATGAGCGTAGTCGACCGAAGGAGAGATCGTTTGTCAATACACACGCGTCCACGGTGCAACCAAAGGCGAATCGGCAAGAAGAGGAGCTAAACGGTGTCAGCGGAAAGCAGAAAGAAGGAGGTTCCTGGACGAAAAGTGGTAGATGGTGTGCAGTTTGCAGCGTCAATACTCACCAAATCGAAAACTGTGCGTCGTTTAAAGGATTAGATTTAGACGGAAAGTGGAAGGTGCTGAAGCAGAAAAAACTTTGCTCTCGCTGTCTTACATCTCACGCAAAGTGGCCGTGTAAAGGAGAAGTTTGTGGAATTAACGAATGCCCTAAGCGGCATCACCGATTACTCCATTTTGATCCACCGGCGGCGGCGAAGACCAACAATGCAGTTGTAACCGTTCATCGTCAGCTGTCATCATCAACGCTCTTCCGTATCCTGCCAGTAACGCTATTTGGAAAGAATGGGCAGTTCAACACCTACGCTTTTCTCGATGACGGATCATCGGTGACCCTCGTAGAGCGATCGATAGCGGAATCTCTTGGTATCAGCGGCGAGGTGGAAACCCTACATATTGAATGGACCGGAGGAGTCAACAAAACAATTTCTGGAGCAGAGGTCGTATCGATGGAGGTAGCTGAAGTCGGAGGAAGCAAGCGCTACAGACTCTCGGAGGTGTATACCGTGGACAACCTAGGCCTACCGCAACAGACCACGAACTACGCAGAGCTCGCTACTCGCTTTGCTCATCTCAACAAACTTCCGGTAAAGAGTTACGGGTGTGCAGTTCCAGGAATTCTGATCGGACAGAGCAACTGCCATCTTTTAGCTACGTTGAAATTGCGGGAGGGCAGAATAGGCGAGCCGATAGCAACCAAGACCAGGATCGGATGGGCAGTATGCGGTAGTCTCCGGAGACCGCAAATAAGCATGATGCACAGGCAGTTTCAAATGAACGCTGAACCAGGTACCGATGACCTGCACGAGTACGTTCGGCGCTTTTTCGATGTGGACAGTCTAGGTGTTGCAGTCGCACCAGCGAAGAAAGGGGTTGAAGAGGAACGTGCCTATAAGATTTTGGAAGAAACCACGCGGCGTACCAACAGCGGAAAATTTGAGATTGGATTGCTATGGAAACAAGACTACATTGAGTTCCCTGACAGCCGACCGATGGCGGAACGACGCTTCAAGCTGCTCGAGAAACGACTGGCCCGGCATCCTGAGCTCTACGATGGTGTGCGACAGCAAATTGCGGACTTCAAAGCCAAGGGCTACATTCACGAAGCGTCAGCAGAAGAAATTGATAAATTTGATCTTCGGCGTACATGGCATATGCCGATTGGAGTCGTCGTGAACGAGAAAAAGCCAGGAAAAATTCGTGTTATTTGGGACGCCGCAGCAAAGGTCGAAGGTGTATCGCTGAACTCCATGTTGCTAAAGGGTCCAGACCTTCTAACGTCGTTGTTGTCGGTGCTGTTCGCCTTTCGAGAGCGTGAAGTGGCGGTGTCAGCAGACATCAAAGAAATGTTTTTGCAGATGCTCGTTCGAGCACCTGATCGCAGTGCCCTTCTATTCCCGTACAGAAATTCTCCAGAGTTGCCGATGAGTACTATGGTATCCGATGTGGCAATATTCGGCGCTGCGTGCTCTCCAGCGCACTCACAGTACGTAAAGAATTTGAACGCGACCGAACAAGAAGCGGAATTTCCACGTGGGGCAGAGGCAGTGAAGAAGCGACATTACGTGGACGACTACGTGGACAGCTTCGATACGGTTGAAGAAGCATACGAGGTTGCGAAGGAGGTGATCGAGATCCACAGGCGAGCAGGATTCCATATCCGTAATTGGATGTCCAGCGATAAGAGCATGATGAATAAACTGGGCGAAGAGTTCGTGAAGCCTTCGAAAGCCATGCTACCGGAGAAGGAGTTTGGATTCGAGCGGGTCTTAGGAGCGGAGTGGAAACAACGAGAAGATAGTATGGTTTTCTCGTTGCAGTTCTGCGCAAAGATAAGACATTTACTGGAGGGTACTTCAGTCCCAACGAAACGAGAAATGCTCCGCCTGGTTATGAGCATCTACGATCCGCTAGGCTTGGTAGGGTCATTCGTCATTCACGGAAAAATCTTGATCCAAGAAGTTTGGCGAACTAACGCGGATTGGGACAGCAGAATTACACCGGAGGTCGCGACCCGGTGGACTGAGTGGCTGACTGTACTGAGAAACATACCTGGATTGCGCATTCCTCGCTGCTATTTCCCAGGATACGATCCGGACAGCTACAAAAATATTGAGCTTCATGTGTTCGTGGATGCAAGCGCTCAGGCCTACGCAGCAGTCGCTTACTTCCGCATCAGGGATCGAGGACAGATTAGAGTAGCTCTTGTGTCGTCAAAAACGAAGGTCGCACCGCTTCGAGGAGTTTCAATCCCACGATTGGAGTTGATGGCGGCTGTACTAGGAGCTCGTTTGCGGAAAACGGTTGAGAAAAACCACAGACTGAAAGTAAAGAAAACTTGTTTCTGGAGTGATTCATCAACGGTTTGCTCGTGGATCATGTCGGACACGCGTCGTTATCGTCAATTTGTCGCTTTCAGGGTTGACGAAATTTTGAGTCTGTCAAGTATCGAAGAATGGCAGTGGATTTCGACGAAGGTCAATGTTGCAGACGAAGCCACCAAGTGGGGGAAGGGACCGACATGCAACGTAGATAGCCGTTGGTTCCATGGACCCGAATTCCTCTACAAAACCGAAGCAGATTGGACGATGGTTCCAGAGGAGACTGTGGATGAAAGTGACCTTGAGCTGCGAGAAGCATATGTCTGTAGTCATCTGATCAAGCAGCCAATGGTGAAGTACGAGAGATTTTCGCGTTTTGAAAGGATGCTTCGTTCGGTGGCCTACGTTCACCACTACTTGAACAATTTACGAACTGCGGGGAGTAATCAACCGACGGATTCTATTGGTTTGACTAGTGCGGATATTCAGAAAGCGGAGAGGACATTATGGTTGACCGCGCAGTCCGAAGCATACCCGGACGAAGTTGCGATTTTGAAGCAGAATGTGGAGAGGAACGACCAGCAGCAGAAACCAATTGCGGTATCAAGCAGCCTGGTCAAGCAGTCACCATTCGTTGATGAGTTCGGAGTGCTGCGAGAAGGTACCAGAGCGGGTAGTGCAGAAATTCTGTCTTACGATGCAAAGTTCCCGATAATCCTACCAAAGAAGCACCGAATAACAGACTTGTTACTGGATTACTATCATCGAATGTACGGTCATGCCAACGACGAGACCGTATTCAACGAAGTTCGCCAGAAATTCCGGGTGCCACATCTACGAGTGGAGGTACGTCTAGCTAGAAAACGCTGTATGTGGTGTCGAGTGTACAAATCAACGCCGGTCGCTCCAAAAATGGGACCGCATCTAGCAGTAAGGATGGAGCCGGGCGTGCGTCCATTTACCTACGTAGGTGTAGACATCTTTGGACCGTATCAAGTGAAAATAGGACGAAGCGTGGCTAAGCGGTGGGTCTGCCTTTTTACTTGCCTTACCGTTAGAGCAGTTCACTTGGAGGTAGTAGCTAGCTTGAGCACCGATGCTTGCAAGAAAGCGATTCGAAGGTTCATCGCACGACGCGGGACTCCACAGGAAATTTATTCCGACAATGGGACAAACTTTGTCGGAGCAAGTCGAGAGCTGCAAGACGAGATCAGTAAGATTCACGCTGAGTTGGGCAGTACCTTCACGAATGCTAAAACACAGTGGAAGTTTAATCCTCCAGCCGCCCCTCATATGGGAGGTTGCTGGGAGAGAATGGTGCTAGCAGTGAAATCAGCCCTTGGATCAGTTCCAGTAGTGAGGAAGCTAGACGACGAATCGTTTGCAACGGTGCTGGCGGAAGCAGAGAGCATGGTGAACTCCCGACCGTTGACTTATATCCCACTAGAGACAGCGGATCATGAGTCCCTAACTCCTAACCATTTCCTCTTGCTGAGCTCAAGTGGCGTACGGGAGCCGGAGAAGTTTCCTACAGACGAAGGCATGGCGTTGAGGAGTAGCTGGAACATGGTGAAGCATACCCTTGACAACTTCTGGAGACGGTGGGTTAAAGAA
This sequence comes from Uranotaenia lowii, assembly GCF_029784155.1. NCBI lineage: Eukaryota > Metazoa > Arthropoda > Insecta > Diptera > Culicidae > Uranotaenia > Uranotaenia lowii. The sequence continues at coordinate 166,984,906 of NC_073693.1, forward strand.
TATCTGCCAACTATCACAAGACGAACGAAGTGGTTCAAAGATGTGAAGCCTATCGATCTCGGAGATCTGGTGTTTGTGGTGGACGAGAACGTCAGGAACCGATGGTTGCGTGGACGAGTGGTCGAAACGGTTCCTGGCAGCGACGGAGTTGCGCGTAGAGCAGTAGTGAAGACAGCAGCAGGGATCTTGAAGAGGCCGTGTACCAAGTTGGCTGTGCTAGACGTTGAAGGATCTGGTGACGCCCTACCGGAGGTTAAGGCGACACGGGGGGGAGAATGTTCGCCGCAACAGCCTCTTGATTGAACACAGCTATCGCAAACCTATGTGGTTTATCTATAGGTGGGGACAACCAAAACTTTAGTATTAGTTCGTTGTGTATGGATACAATGTTTATGAACGATTGTGACGTAACGCGACGCCATCACGGAGTCAAGTGTTAAGCGCCCAAATGTAGCCATGGGGACTTATTAGAAGGAATGTTTGGGACGCAAACAAACTTGTTTATTATTTAGAACGAATAGAGTCGCCGTGCTGTGGTGCGCCAGGAAAAAAAGCGTAAATGAAAGGGTGCTTTGATTGTTATTTATGAAACTGCAAGGAACATTGTATGCCGCCGGTGAATGGCAACTTCAACGTCGAGACGCTCATGAACGATTGTGACGTTGCAATCAAAACATTGAAAAAACTGATTCTCACACTCGTGCAAGGGTATTCTTGTCCCCACCTATAGATAAACCACATAGATCGCAAACTACAGCGACCTGCTCCGACTGATCCGAGATGTAGGACTGACAGATTACCCTAGGGATGAAATGAGAAAGTGAGAATGATGACTGGCAAAATGATAAGGGAGAGTGAAGATAAGGATTAGTATGTAAACAAGGTAGTTGATTATCGCAGTAAAGTTAGGATATTGAAATCATCGATTTGGTAAAAACTTTGTATTTTCCTTCATATTTAAACAAATAACGTTTCACAAACTTACAGGCTAGACATACTGTACAACTATCCGTTATTCCGTAGTTGAGTTTCGTAGTGAATTTACGACTCAGATAGGTAATTGTGGCCATCGAATTCGCTGTGAAAAAAGCGGTTATTAATAGATTAATTACAGGCTAGGAATCCAATTCTTTAGTGAAATCGGTTGTGGAACAGTTGGATAAGAAGTCGGAGACTGAATTGTAAGTCGAATTTATTTATTTTATAAGTCTAAAACCTATCCTAAATATAAAATTTTTCTACAGCTTTGAGCTGCTAACACTCGAAACGAGTTTGTTTGGTTTGCTACAAGAACTCCGTTAAAACTGTCCCAACAGATCCAGTTTCAAAAAGAGGATGTTTTTTTGCGAGTTAAGATGGAAAATGTTTAATTTGTAGTCCTGTATTTTTTTCGTTGGTATGATTTTTATCAAAATGTTTCAAATTATATATATGCATTAGTAATATAAGTGAGGTAAATGTTGTATTTTGAACAAGTTTTTTTTTTGTACAAAATGAACAAATTGGTAGGAAAATTGTGTGTTTGTTAAAATTAACGAGGAACTAATCCCTACAAAGAAATAACCATAACGTTCTGAAACAAGCAACAGTTTATCGAAGGTCAGCAGTACCTTTCACTGCTGTTATTCGAAAGCCGTGATTGCATGCTTTCATTCTTCTACCGGTCTATCAGCTGATCGAGAGACTAGTGAGTGACGAAAGGTTGTGCGCAGCTGAGGAAGGAGGATTCAGCGAATATAGGACGAGCATGCATCATCGTATCGCATAATATCGAAATCTGGTTACGTGGTTGTCGTTTATTTTTACTAATTTTTGTCGTCTGATAAAAATGAAGTTTTTGGCTTCTGCTTGGGTCTTTACTTCGATTATTATTTGTTTAGTGAATACAAGTCATCAGACTTTTGTAAGCCGACCCAATGTTTTAATGATTATGCTAGATGACTTTCGACCGGCGATCAGAGCTTTGGGTGATACTAAAGCAATCACACCAAACATTGATAGGTTGGTGGCACTTGGTCAATCCTTTACTGATGCATTCGCTCAGGTAAGATATATCAACCATTAGTTTGAAATAAAAAGGATATTAAATATTTAACCTAATTATTGTGTTCAACAGCAAGCAATATGCGCTCCAAGCAGGAATTCGATGCTTACTGGACGTAGACCGGATACAACCAGATTGTACGATTTCTACAGCTACTGGAGAGAATTTGCCGGTAATTTTACCACGATTCCACAGTATTTTAAGGAACATGGATATCGTACTCATTCCATAGGGAAGATATTTCACCCTGGTGTTTCATCAAATTATACCGACGATTATCCATTGAGTTGGACTGATGAGCCCTATCACCCTTCTACATCAGAGTTTATGAACAAAGCTACTTGCATTGACAGTCTGACCGGAAGTTTAAAGAAAAATTTGCTCTGTCCTGTGGTTGTAGAGCTTCAGCCACAGAGAACGCTTCCGGATATTCAAAGCACGCAGGCGGCCAAGGCGTTTTTAAAATCTAGGCAAAATGCGAGTGAACCTTTTTTCCTGGGCGTGGGATATCTTAAACCACATATTCCGTTTAAAATACCAGAGGAATATCTGAAGCTTCACGACGAGAAGAAATTCAAAACGCTCGATCTGGATTATCCACCGTACGGTTTGCCGACTGTCGCTTGGAATTCATACTTGGATGTACGTAGCCGAGATGACATGCAAGTTTTAAACATAAGTTTTCCCTTTGGTCCGATTCCTGGTGATATCAAATTGAAAATTCGTCAACATTACTACGCTGCCGTTAGCTACGTGGACGATCTCATCGGAGAGCTGTTTGAAGATGTTAATTTCAACGATACAATCATCGTGCTAACGTCCGATCACGGGTGGTCCCTTGGAGAACATGCTGAATGGTCCAAATTCAGTAACTATGAAGTGGCTTTGAAGGTTCCTCTGATCGTTTACAGTCCTTTTTTAACCGAAAAAGCCAATAGCAAAATTGCTAGGGTCGTTGAACTAGTCGATATATTTCCGACTCTGGTTGACTTGGTAGGCTTACCAGCTATACCTCACTGTGGCGAAGATCTGATGCAGGAAACTTGTGTAGAGGGTAAATCTTTGGTTCCCTTCATTGGTCACTCAACTACAAACACATTTGCCGAGATTGAAGCGGCATATAGCCAGTATCCTCGCCCTGGTAGTTATCCGAGTGTGTATCCCAACAGCGACAAACCGAAGCTTTTCCAAATTGAAATCATGGGATACAGTATACGGACTCCAAGATTCCGCTACACGGCCTGGATAGGTTTCGATCCAGCCAAGTTTTCTAGAAGTAAGTAACAATAGTAAAGAGTATCTTCGATTCGACTGAGATTGGCTTGCTTCTTCTTAATTTACAGATTGGTCGGAAATATTTGGAGAGGAATTGTATGATCACAGTATCGACCCGAAGGAAAACTTGAATCTAGCTGATCGACCGCAACTGAAACCTATCAAAACGTGGCTAAAGCAACAGTTACAGGATAAATTTACGTAAGATTAAAAAAGGAACAGTGTCTCACTAAAAATTAAAACGCTTTAATCTTAATGACTATTGAAAAATTTAATCAGTTAATTCTTGAACGTTCAAACGTTATCGAAATTTACTTTTGTTTTCTTGGTTTGGTGTATTTATCACTTATTAATTTTACTAATTCTATTTATAGGAAAAAAACGCAATGTACTTTTTTTTTGACAACGAATATTTGTGAATATTCAAGCTATCAAAGGTTTCTTCAAAACTAGTTGAGAAATGAAAAAAATATTACCACGTAATATATTATAATAAATTGTTATTCATTTAATGTAAATGCAGTTGACATACATAGTTAGTGCTCATTCATTTTGCTGCTTGTTCGATCATTCTTTCGCTAAGGTTCCAAAGGTTTCGCTGCATATCCTCCAGCTTGGATGACCCACTGGGGTCACAAACGTAGCAATTGTTGAAATAAAGACCGGTAAGTCCGTTCAGCTCGTGTGCCGTGGCACAGTAGATTGTGGTACTGGCAGCCTGCTGTAGCGATTTGGTAAAAGGGCGTACAATTGTGAACAGCAACCTGTAGAACCACCAGTTTCGCGCCAATTGCGACGATACCATATTACCCGGATGAAGCGAGAAAACCGATATCCCTTTGGACTTAAGCCGCTTGGTTAGCTCAGCAGCGAACAAAACGTTACACAGCTTGGCATTGTTGTAGGCCACCATGCTCCAGTACTTGTTAGGAAGTGGTGACAGATCACTTTCGGTCATATCCTTCGAAAGCATACTGAAGCGGTGCGATTCGGATGACACGACTACGATTCTCGATGTGTGAATTAGTAAATCCAGCAGTAAATTAGTCAGATGGAAATGGCCTAAATGGCAAACTTGGAATGTAGTCTCAAATCCATCCTCCGTTATACTGTAAGGAAGTGCAAAAACCCCTGCATTCAAAATTAATAAATCCAATTGTTTGTAATGTGCTTTGACTTGTTGTGCACATTCTTTAACGGATCGCAAACTCGCCAAATCCAACTTGATAAATCGACACCTTTTTCCAGCGACCTCCTTTTCAGCGCTTATTCTCTCAATAGCTTCCAAGGCAGTTTTTTCATTCCGGCATGCAAAAATAATCTCGCATCCATGAAGTGCCAAGGAACGTGCCGTTTCGAAACCAATCCCAACGTTGGCTCCCGTTATCAATGCAACTTTTCCGCTAAGATCCCGACCATGGAGAACTTGCAATGCATTCGTCCCACTATCGAAACGTTGACGCAGTTCCCCAGCCTGAACCGATTCCTCGACGGCGAACGCCAGTCGGGGGTCAGTGTAAGATTTCCGCTGCGTTGCTTCCTCGACAAAGATGATCTTCCCCGTGGATTCCTCCACCTTGCGGGACCAACCAATTGGCAAATCACCGGACACCCGTTTCATCTTACCGGTCCTGGGATGAGTCCACTGTGTAGTTTTACTGTGATGATTCACGTAGTACACAAATCCATCGTTTGTTGCTCTTTCTTCCCACGCCGGAGGTAACTCGTCCTCCGAATCGGATTCCGGCATCGGAACTGGCATTGTTGTTTTTTGCCTAACTTTGTCTTACTTGGTTCAATCTTTATCACAATTATCGAAATTGCCGAAACACCTATTTTATATCAGGCGATTGTGCACCTTTCCAGCAAAAGATAAAAAAAAAATTAATAGTGATAAGCGTTCGATGTTATTTTGATCGTGTTAGCTTTGTTCGATGACACCAAGTTAACCAAATTGGAATGATTTTTTTGTAATAAATTTATAATTGATGCCGATTAATAATATAACAATAAATTGTTCAAATATTGTCTCTGTTCGAAATGACATTCGTTAGATTGACCTGTTTCTGTTGATGATGTTGAAATTTTTGAAGTGTTTCATTCGTTTCGTTCCCTTTATTGCGTGACCGATTGTACATTGAACAAACCTATTTAAAACATCGCAAAATCAGCTGAAACGTTGCACTAATACTACCGCACATTGCAATCTGTTTACAACTTCAGAATGAATACAAATGCGTAGTAGATACAAACACAAGCGAACGCACGTTCTTCTGCTGCTAGCCGCTGTCATTTTCATTGATAAAATTAGTTAGTTGTTCTAAGACCGAGTGAGGTGATAATAAAATGAAATAAATAATTAGAATCCGAGATGTGATTGCCGCCGATTAACATCTCGCAATCATTCGGGTTCAGGTGCTAATAAGTAATCAAAACTATGTGCGAATGTGCAACGCAATTGTAGCTGAAAGTGTTGAGTTGTTAGTTCCTCCATATTATTTCGATTAGATCAGTGTGACATTCGTGGACGGAAAGTGCTTGGATTGATTGATTGGGTAAGCGATCTATTGATAATAGCTAAAAAAAAGTTTTCATTTAAAACAACGTCTTTCAACCGGGAGACTGCAAATTTATTGGATAAAGTACCAGTAATGTATGTACCTTCGTCTTGAAGATGACTTATTTCATACCGCGGACTTGTTGCTTGTGTATTTGAAAGTATAATGCTAGAGAAATTAAACGCTTTGTACAATAAACAATGTTACTATCCGAGAAAGAGATCCCTTTTTTGATTTGCCGAAATGATTATTGATTTTTCCCCAAATATGGAACCGCTTATAACCTTGAAAGAGTTCATTGGCATTCAATTGGAAGGAACAAAACAGATCTAGGGTACTGCAGGGCAAGTCACACCAAACGTGTATTGATTTTATAAAATCAAAATATATTTTTCAGTATTGCGCAGATTATTATCGAAAATTGTAAAAGGTTCAAAAGAAATTTTTTAGAAAATTTACTTCAATTTTATCTAAAAAAACATGTTTTTTCCAAGTATTTGAATGAATCGGTACATCAATGTTTTTAAGATACAACATTTTGTTTTTTTCAATATTCAATTGTTTCCAAAGGTTTTCTCAAAAGTGCCATATGAGTAGGAGGCCCTTGGAGCCAAAAGGGTATAAGTGTATAAAAGCTTATTTCGGGAAAACACGCTTTTAAATTGTTATGTTTGGCCATTTTCCATATATCTACAGTACCGTTCATAATTGAATAGAAATTGGAAGCACGCACACTGTCACATCGACTTTGAACTTCCATAACTTTTTACCCTGATGATATTTTTCGATCAAATTTTCGGCGTTATGTAGATCAACTATCACACTATTACATCATAAAATTGGAGCTTTCTGGAGTTTGTGTGGACTCAGATACAGTAATTCTACGAAAATCGGACTTTTTGGACTTTTACCATTCAATCTGCAATATCTCAGAAAATAAGCTAAATTTTTTTTATTGAAATTTTGCAAAGTGATTGATGAAATATAAAGCTAGCACATCTGGAATTTTTGGAAAGTTCTATCGATGCTATCGAAAGTTACGCGATGTACAATATTTGAGGCATGAACCTAGAAATGCGATTTCTATAGAATTTTGGAAATTTTGAGATATACTGTGAACGGCCCTAATTCTGCGCAGTTAAGGATTTTTCAAATGTTTCAAGTTATAAAAAATTTACCTTTCAATAAATTTCCTCAAAATTTCGTGTACAATTGGGTTAACTAACAAATTTAAAGTCAAACATAATCAGATCTCAATTTCGAAGCAAAAATGTGGATTATTTACAACATTTGGAAAAAATGCAAGTGGCCCTTATTCTGCGCACTATTTTCTATTTGTTCCTAATTCTGCGCAAATGTCCCATATTCTGCGCACCCAAATAAAACCAATATACCATTCTGTTCTTGTAAGACAACATTGAATTTAATTAGAAAGCCTTAAAAACATGTTTTACGCTTAGCAAAGTATTGCAAATTATGAAAAAGGGGCCAATTCACGCCTTGGATCTTTGAACCTTATGTGACACTTTCTTTTACTATTTCTTATAAGAAATAGTGAAAGAAAGTGTCACATAAGTACGAAAACAAACAGACTCCAATTTGACAATTCGATTGCTGATTTTCCAGCAAACTAGATCAATTGCTGGAAAGTCCAGCAATTTGAAAACCGATTGCTGGTTTTTCAGCAAAAATGACAAGAACACAACCAAATGCTGAAAAATCCAGCAATGTGAAAACCGATTGCTGGTTTCCAGCAAAAATTTGGATTGCTGAACATTTCCAGCATTTTTTTTGCTGGAAATCGAGGCAAAAATTTACTGTGTACACTTGCTATATGTTACTTGCTGATGCTTTTTCCTGCAGCTCGCTTACACACAAAATTTCCGAGGCCGAAAATTAGCAAAATTTTGCTCAAATTTGACCAGCTAAAAACTTAGCAATCAATTTAGCAAATTTTTTTTCCTTAAATTTTAGCAAAATAGCAAAATGTGTCCCGACTGAATGTTTACTAATTTTCAAGTAAACAAAAATCTTTATTTGCTGAAATTTTAGCAAAATTCATTTTTCTAACGTTTTCTAGAATTTGAGTGAAATCCAAAATTAAATTATTTTTAATGAAGGGTTTTCATTTTCAAATATTAAAAAGTGACATTTGATTTTTTTTTATCTTCTTTTTATTTTTGTTCGCATCATCCCGCGGGTTTCGAAATTAATTTCGAAATGTATTCCATCATCGCGTTCTTGAAGCTGTACTATTACATCTTCACCAATGAAATCTGAAAAACAGAAATAATTAAGATTAGTGCATTTCATATTTTGAAGAATAGAAATAAAACTATAATAGGTAGACAGTCTATTTTTTTGTTAGCTGATAGTAAAAATACTGACCACCAAACAGGTAAACCTCACACACCACCCGACGGAAACACTTCTGCTGCTTCGGTTCGGGTTCGGTTTTGCGCTTCCCCATTTTCTCCTCCTTTCTCGGTATCGTGTACCGGCGGCATAAGGATTCCGCGATTTTTCCACTGATTACCGAACCGGTAACCGTTCCGCTGGAGGAAGAATGGCTACTTCTGCAGCATTCCCTTCCACGAGCTGCTGTTGATCCTGGAAAAGTTCGGAAACCTGATTAGTCGATGCCGATTTGAGGAATTGAAGGTATCGGAAGCAAATTTTTCTCTACATTTTTCCTTTTAATTGTATCTACCACTATTGTATGTACTACTTACCAATTTCAACTTCAAACCAAACGACGAAAAACCGAGGAGCGGAACAAAAATGTTTTACCCGCGCGCGGTGCAAAATGAAAACAAAATAATCGGACAGGTTCCCGCCTGTGTCGCCTTTCTAAAATTTGAGCACTTAAAGAACGCAGTTTGGGCACAGGCTAAAAGTTTGAGTCCATGCTACTATAATTGCTAAAATTAGTAGTAAAATGGTTATTTTTACTCAAATTGAGCAAAAGTTATGACAATTTGGGGAAGTGCTAACTCGACAGTAAAAAAATTTTTTTGCTAACGGAAAGTAACAGCTCATTTTTGCTAAGTGGAGCCTCGAAAGTTTTGTGTGTACCCAATAATTGTTGACCGATCACGTTCTTCGCCGGATCTGGTGTGCAGTGCACACTATTCCGACATACAGAAGAAGTTCCGGAGGGTTACAAAATCGCCCCAGCTGGGGGAACTACGCGCTGCTTCATTTGGTTTAATATCATGTGACAGGAGACAGATTCATTTCACAAACCTAAAACCATATCATTTCCATCCAATTAGCCCTCAGTGATTGAAAAAAGCTAGATTTAAGAATAAGCCATCGTAATTCATAAACCGCAAATACACATCCACTGGAGCATTGAGGAGGAATATGATATTTAAATACACTGGATTCTTTTTTTAAACAATTGTTGTGTTCGTGCAAAAAAAGAAATCGTGTAAAAAAAGTTCGAAACAACCGCGCAAAATTCATCGCTCATTTTGAGTAAATTGGCCAACTTGGACTGTAAATCGATCATTTCCAACTAGGTAGACCATTCTGAAGTGATTTGAGAGAAACCGGGAAGTTCAAAGATTTGTTTTGGATTGCTTTGTTTTGGGTTTTAAGCCACGGTTGTTCCGAAACTTCCGCAGAGTCTCTAAGTGGCCATTCCGACAATTGTTTCCGTCTGGAAGCAACGTCCGAACCCATTTACCACCCAAGAGTGGTTTGGACAAAAAGCGGGAATGTGTAGAACCTGTTTTTGACATGTTCGAAAATCGTCTTATTTCGAGAAAATCGTTTAATAAAAATCGTTTAAAATAAAACCGTGTAAAATAAGATCGTTTAAAAAAAGAATCCAGTGTATGTTAACCTACACCTTTCTAACTTTCCAACTGTTTGAATATATCTAAAACAAAAACTCCACCTCCGAATGATCTGAAAAATATAAAAGAGCATTAAAAAAAAGGTTTATAAAATAACAATAAAAGGTCAAACAATCATTTCTGATCGGACCAAATTGACCATGTGATTGAGCTTTAGTTAAAAGCCGTGGGACCGGCATCTAGGGGTTCCGTTTCACTTATGGTCGGAAGTGATCCGTTGATGCCTATGACAACACTGAATTGCGATACTCTCACTATTCTATATTTAATGTTGTCATTTACATCCAAGTTATATAAATGAGCACTCAATCACGCCCACAAAACTTAAACCACAGATGAACTTAATGCGAAAAACAAATAAATTGGAATAAATTTGACGGAAGCTTGTATGCAACAAAATTGCATACTATATTGTTGCACAAAACCTTTAAATCAAGTAATTTTTTTTATCGAATAATTCAATGAAATCAAGAAAACAAAATGTGAAATAACTCCCATCTTCTTAAATTTGTTTTTAAGGCTTGTAATCTTTCAGATATTGGAATTTTTTATTGGAATTTAAATTACTTCAAACTTTATTTATTTCCCTCTTCGGGTTTTTGGAAATTTCGAAGGGGGGCGGGGGGGGTGGAATTGATATTTGTTCCAGCCTAATGACTCAAATTAAGTCATTCTGATACCATGTGACCTGCGATAAACAATATTTCTTCGTTTTCCAGGAGCTTATGAATCCTTATAAAACAAAACTGTTTTTGAATAAACAGAACTGTCAAATTTATCATTTAATTCTCTGGGTGTTATTTTTGAAGTCTCTATTAATTTTTGACTTGATGTTGTCCTAATTGGATTCAAAAGTAACTGTTCGCCCTACTTTTTTTGCCTCATGGTCGCTTCTAGCCCTGATATGAATTATAGCAAATTTTGAACTGAAGAATCCTAAAGACAGTTTAACCCTTTCCTTCCCACGAGGTTTTTCACGTTTTAAAAATAGAAATATTGATTAACAACTAAAGTTCTAGAACAAAAGATACATTATTTTAGTCTACTTTTAAGATCCAGTTGATAAATTTGGGTTTTGAGGTGGATCATAGGATATGCTCCATTGGGAAGATAACAACACAGAGGGTGCGAATGAAAAATAAGAAATAACGGCCAAAATACAGGGAATTTCATCACTTTTTTGATCACAAACTAAAAAGATCCTATTTTGTGAAATATTTCTTGGGTATATCCAGCCCTCAAAAGTCAAACTATTGAAATTTTTGAAACTTTCAGTTTTGCCTTGAACAATGGCCGCCATGACACTTTTCGCCAGAGAAACAAAACATGTCATTTTTTCGTAAAAAATCACGAGCTTTTGCAAATATTTTGAGACATGTGGTCATTTCAGTAGATGAAATACTTATCCTGAAGAGAAAAAACTTTTGACGGAATGATTTTCATGAGTATTGATAAAAAACTTAGCAAGATGAAAAGTACCTTTTGTTCCCAGTGTATCACCTGTGATCCACTTTACTTACTCGAAAATTTATATGTTTTAGTGGAAATCTAAGCAAACCATCATTTGATTTTGCTTACAAAAGCAATTTTCTGCACGTCAGTATTTTTATTTGAGGATAATTATGAAAACTTGTGAAGTTATTGAACATCAAATGACGACTTGATTTTAATTTTTTAAAAATCCAACTTTTGCGCAGCTTTCGATCTGCCGAGCAAAAACTAGTGAATCGATTTTCTTAAAATTTTGTACAATGATTCTTTATTCGTACTTGCACATTCGATGAGAAAATGGTGTTGATCCAAAGCGCCCAGTTCAAATGCGAGCTATGCGAAGTTGTGGATCACCTGTGCTACCATGGGAAGGAAAGGGTTAACATGGAAAAATTTCAAATGTGTTCCGCAAACGTTCGAAAAAAAAAATAATAAAGACCGAAGCTTCATCAGCTTTCATCATCAGCTTCCATGACCTTATTGACCTTTCTAGATGTGCTCAATTGTTATTTTTTTCAAAATTTGTACTCGGAGATGTTGACCTCGGAAATTTGATCATAGGTCGGTAAAATATTAGAAAATCTCTGCTCAAGAGAATTTTTTAATAGCGCATAGCAAAGTTTTCACATTTTTTTCTTTTTGTTTTTTTTTAAGTTTGTTAAAATTTTCTACCACATTTCTGAAAAAAATATAACAGATAATCCTCTCGATTATCGTCAAAGACCTTTTGGGTCCAATCACAGAATTTCAGATATGAATTGAGTGTATCAAGACCTAATATTTTTTGTCGGTAGCTTATAGATGCCGGCTGATTCATGTAGATAAAAAATCTAAAATCGTTCAACTACTAAACTTTCGTAATTTTCGAAAATATTCAGAAATAAAAAAATGTTTTACAAGGTTTTGGTATAATTTTTTTGAGTCGGTATTTAAATGCCGACAGAACAAGCCTTTTTACCGAATGGTAAAGAATAATTTTAAAAAAATCATATTTTTTTTATCATACAACTTTATTTTTGCTTGAAACGAAAATTATGACTTCACTAACGGGCTTTGAAATTCCTTTGATAATTTGTAGCTTTCGATTTTTGGCTGCTCCTCTGACTCAGTTTTAAGGATTTTGCTTTTGAAAGTGGAAGGAGTTAAATAATAAGGAAAAATGCATCCTGAATAAAAAAAAATCCAATATTAGATACGCAATGACATTAAACAATATTGTATTTTTGCCTTGAACAGAACATAATAAATGCTTGAAATGCCAGAAAAAAGTTAACAACCTGAATGATTGTGGAGCAAATGCAGATCATCGTAATTGTAAAAAAGGTTAGGCATAAAAATTTGAAAAAAGTTTCGCGGGCCACATGCGGCCCGCGATGCGGTTGTTGCTCATCCCTGATACAGATTATATGCAACTTTTTTGCATACAAGCTTTTGTACAATTTGTTCCAATTTATTGAAAGTTCGAATTATTTTTCATTGTGATGCCTAAACTCTAAGTGACAGAAGAATGATTTCAAATTTGTTCCGGCCGCAAACTTCTGTTTTTTCAATCTTCTCTGCAATAACAATTTTCATGGTGATGTTGTTTTTAACAGGAAAGTGTATTTGGAATTATTTGACCTACATTTTGCACGCTATTAAAATGCAATTGAGCTCCACCGGAGCAATTTTGTGTAATTCTCCGATAAGGGGACGGGAAACATGCTTTCATGTAGAATTGCATTGCAGAATAAACTTTAGGTAGGTAGCCAAAATTGCGTGTTGGTATTCCAGAAAATATTATTGTACACTTGTACAATTTTTTTTAAACCAAATATTCAAAAATGAGCAAATGAATAACGTTCACATTTTCTCTGCAATAAATTGCAAGGTATCAAGACATTCTTGGACGAATCTCACGAGGAGCCTTCATATTGCATATCACGTGCATAACCTTGTGTTAACAACATTTGCATGCCTCTATGATACCAATTTCCTTACTTTCATTTCCAGTTTTCAGAGCCCACATAAGGTCTGTAGCTCGACGGATTTCGGTTCTCTTACGCACAAAGTGGCCTTACTGATGGGTCCCACAAGTAGTTCAACGCGCCCCAACATCTGACCGGTTTTTCTCATAAACACATTGAAAAATTCACCATAGGGTGGTTCAAATTGCATTTGGGAAAAAATCAGCTGCAACAAGTCATTAGTATTTCTTGAACTGAACAGCATGTTCAACGCAGCGCGATTTCCAGTCGTCCAGCTTTCAGGAACAAATGAACAGTTAGCTAAGTGATAAAGTACTTCTAAACTTTCCATAAGTGATTGAAAGCTATTATTTAAATTCGTTATAAAGACTTCAATCATTCAAAAATATGTTTGATGATCGCCATTCTAACTCTGAACCACTATCAAGCTAGAGCCACACTATTGTCGGATCTCCCACACCAAGCAACCGGTAGTATAAGTGGCAGAGGGGAATTCCAAGTTTTACCGGCGTCTGGCAGATTTGATCGCATGAAACCAAATCGAACTGGTTATCGTATATGATGACATTTCTTCATTCCAAGAGCCACGCACAACAACAAGCTGACGATGACTTTGAAGCACAAATCCACAACACGCCGATCAGGTCTTGGACAAGTTTCGATGACATCGCACAAGTAGCCTACCCAGTAACGTGATGATCGTTTGTTCGATCGTTCAACATGGGCCATATTCATATTGGTTTGAAAAAAAAAGCCTGCGCCCTCAGTTTCGCCGGAGGTTTCGATGCATTGCTGTTTTCTCAGGCGGCGAAATTTGGTATCGCAATGAGAAAAAGCGTGACTTGAGCAATTAAAGTAATTGAAATTTCAAAGAAATTATTGTTATGCTAATTGTTTAAAAGAATTGTTGAGACCGATGGGGATGTACGCTTTTCACACATTCCATCCAGCTAATGTAAGAGGATTAAGCTTTTAACCGGATTATCGAACAATGTTTATATCGTACAAACAACGTGCTTTATTGTTTTTAATTTAACATTCAAATTGATTCACCTTCGGAGGCTATCGACTATAAAGAAAGCTATTGTTCTTTGAGAAATCTCAAAAAAAAAAATTATTTTGCAAGCTACTAATTATGCCTATATTAGTAACTTTGGAATAGGGATTTCCTTCCTTGCGTGGTTTAGGATTTTTTTTTCTAAGCTTTCGATTTGTTCGGATTTGAGTTTTTGGGTGGCATTGGAGTAACTCAAGGGTCAGTGAGATTGAGTTGATTGAAGGTAAATTAGTTTTTAATGCAAAGTCAAAACAAAAAGTCAGAAACAAAACTGATAATTAAAACAAAATTTTATATAGAAATTTTGAAATTTCGATTTTCTTTTAAATTTATAAACCATTCCAACCAAAGTTTTTCACAGTTGGTGAAGCAAATTTTTGTTACAGAACTTATAAGAAATAGGGTAGGCTAATAACGACTCGTTATCCAAACGTACGTGAAAATTGAGCCGTAAATTAAAAATAATTATAAAATGTTAAACGCTTTTAATGTGTAAATTTCTATAGTTCATTCTACATTCAGAAAATACGCTAACGAAAGACTGACGTGACTAAGATGAGCGTTATAAAAATTTCAGTGCCGTATTGTTCAATGCTTCACAAACAATTTTTCGCCAAGTAGAACCACTTCAAAAACAATATTATTTGAAATAATAATGCCGGAACAAATTTCCAGTCCTTCTTTTGTTACTCGGAGTTGGAACATCGCGAGGGGGAGATGATAATAAAAAATATTGCGAAAAACAAATAAATTTGAATACATTACATGAAAGCTTGTATGCAAAAATTTTTTTTGTAGTGGCGCACCACACTCCTCCACACCAAAAGGCTCAATTGAGCCACCTGGTAATGGATGCTACTGTTTTCAGAACGTCTGGCAGCAAATCAAAGAAACTTCAACGCGAACAAATTTTTAATCATGCTGAGAACACAAAAGTTTATTATTCAGTGCGAGGAAATGTATGCTATAACTAAACAAGATTACGATGAGGATCTCAATGGAAGAAACTCACTTTTAAAGAGATCCATTTCTTTTTTTTAATATGGTAAACTAATCAAATTTTATACTAGTGACATTTCCAACAAAAAAAAGTACGATGCTACAAAACAAACAAAATGATATTTAAAAAAAACTGGTAGTTGATCGACTTTTTAACGATTCAATTTTTCTTTTAATAACTGTACTTCTTTGACTTTAAACATGGAACGGTTGTTGATGGTCTTTATTTCAGTAGGTAAGGCGTTGTATATTGTAGGTCCTATACAAGGAATATTTAAAGAAGGTAGTGCCAAGGCAGCCCTGCTCTAGTATTGGTACAGGCTGAGACGTCACACTCACGAAAAGTCTGTTAATTAACTAGGAAACATTTCTTTTTCGATGATAATTCGAAGAATCTGCTGGAAATTTTCCACTTTGAATTGTAGATTGGTTATTGTAGAAGGATTCTTGCTCTTCAAGATGGGTGCAAAAAAGTTGCATTTCCGAATAATTTTTCTTTAAAAAAGGCCATCGAAGTTCGAAAAAATTGTGGATTTTCACCACTGAAATTTGCAAAACTTTAAAATTAGATCGAAGTCTTCCATGAAAATGTTCAAGTCAGTGCAGTTTAAGCTCCTCATTACATTGATCAAAACACATTTTTTTTATACAAACCCACAAACTGTTATTGGCATTTTAGTAAAACTGAGTTAACAATCATGAATGGATGTTAAATTAAACACTCAATATCTACCAGCTAGACCTTTTCGAAGCTGATATTTCGTTAATTTTTCCACGTTTTAGCTACCAAGCGACAGGCCCGTGCGAAGGACCCGCTCATGGGGGGGGGGGGGGGGGGGGATTTCAAATTCAAAATTCAAAATCAAGAGTCATAATCCCGAGCAAAGTTTTGAATCAGTGCTCTGTCCGGCAAATCATCAATAAATTATTGAAAATGATGTTCCTTATTCTGAACTAGACATTTGCTTGAAAATAAATACGAAGCAATCAAGTTGACAAATCTAACATCAATATTTCAGAAAACACAGAAAAAGAATGCGATTTAAAATTTTGAATAAAAACTGAGTTTAAAGCTCCGGGCATAAGAATAATAAAATAAAATTCATCAATTTAACCCAGATTTAAAAAGAGACTAAATCTGAATTCTAAAATAATTTTCGGAAAAGATAAGAATTTAATCATGATTTAAAATTGTTCAGCAAAACTATAAAATCTTTTGTTTATTAATCGTCTTAATGATCGAAAATCGTCAGTGATCAAAATCAGAGATAACATAATTTTTTATTTCGTCCAGTTATCAACCTAAAAGACTGAAAGCGTTTATTGCATTTCTGAAGTTTACAATATTACTTCATATATTTAGAGAAAGCTAAGTTTTTCGTTTTAAAAAAAAAGATTATTAGGATTTTTAAGATAAGTTATGCCGATATGCCGAAAAATAAATTTACAAGATTATTAGGATTATTATGTTTTCAGAAAACAAAAATTCAGACTTGAAAAACAATGAGAAACTTATTTAAATTATTTTGAAAGAAATTAAAAATGTTTGACTCTAAAAATTGAAAAATTCATGTGAAAATAAAAAAAAACTAGAAAATTTGGTAATTTATAAAAATATATAAAAACATAATAAGACGTTAGAAAAGATACGTTTCTAGTATCGATGATATGGAGTTTATAAGTTTAAACATGAATCAGTTTTAAGTGAAATCAATCATTGATAACTGATGCTCTAACAAATCTTTATGAAATTGAAAAAAATATTGATTCCTTATTTGCTTATTATATTTAATTTATTGAGGAATAATAATGTAGATGATGATGATAATGCATGATCTTAAAAAGTTAAATTCTACAGTTTTTATAAACATGGAATATATCATTACAAGTACGTCAGACTATAGTAAATAAATTTTAAATAAAAAAAAATTATTGAATTTTATCAATTTGTTGAAATCTGCATTTGTTTTTCTCCTACAAATATCTTAAATAAAATTTGATTTAAATCGAGTAACGTGAACAAGTAGAAGACTGCTATAGCTTTTTTCGCAGAAACCAAAATTAGTTGCGATCTAGGGGAAAGTGAATAATTGATTCGAAGCCTTTCATTTTTTTTATGTTTCACAGATTTGTCAAAAAAGTCAAAAAAGAAATTCTTAAATGATTTTCACCTTTTGTGATAAAAGTGATTCGAAAAACAAAGCTGTTAGACAAAAACCTAATTGCATATTTGGATTTTGGTCACCCAAATTATGTATATAAAATCATCTCTTAAATTATTTGCGCCTAGGAAAATGTTAAGTTTGAGGCCTTGAGTAATTTTTCAAAAACTTTTCAGACATGGAGTTTAGGATTCAAAAGAATGAGAAACACAAAATACAATTGAGGCTGAAATTAGTTTCTTGAGGAATATTCCATATCAGCATAAAACTTGGAATGACATTTACCTTTATTTACCATCAAAGTGGTTAGTTAGAATGTCATCGAAACCAGGATTTTGACTATCGTGCGTGTTCAACACCTTTCACATGGTTACCAACTTGAGATGTGTAAAATTAGTATTCTATGAGTTTTGAAGTTCTAATGATTGGTTTCAAATGTTAAATTTGTTTAGTTACACTTCTTAGCAAAAACCCATTTTAAACACGAGTTAGGGTTTTTGTGAGTAAGGATTTGAGCAAATCGAAATCTACTATTGATTAGTTTCAATTTGTGAACGTCATAAAACCGCCGTAAAACGAAATGTCTTAGGCCTTGAGAATGATTTAAGACGAAATTCCGCCGGAGGCGAGCCGAATTTCTGACATATTTGTCTACACTAATTTTGGTGTTTACTTTTGGGATCAAGTAATTTCCGGTAAATTCATTTCTTGTACTGAAAATTTTACTTGAAAAAAATCTCCACGGGGAGGAAGGGTTAAACCCCCAAACCCCCAAACCCCTCCCCCCCCCCCGTTCGCACGGCCTTGCCAGGCGACATTGCATTCCTTAATAAATAAAGAAAAAAAAACATTATGCAATCTTCAAGGACCAAAAAACTTCATAACGTAGTGGAATAGAGGCCTTACAACAAAATCAAAATGAAATTGGAGTTCGATTTCGTTCTTAAACGTGTTTTTCTATAAAATTTTTACCATTCTCACATAAATTTTCGATACAATCGTTTTTGTGACGTCACAAAAAAAAAATCCAATATGGCTCTCGACACTACCTTATTTAAATATTCCTTGGGTCCTATATAATAAATTATTTTTTGCCCTAAAGATGTCATGGATCTTTGTTGCAAGTAATTATTTTGACGAGTATTGTGGGTTCTTAATCCCGTAGTAAAATTAAGGGAAGTCTGAAGATGTTTCTCAAACATCAATTCTGTAGGGTCTGAAGTTTTTGAAGATGTGACAAGGAGGCTCTTCCCCATATCGAAATATGATAGTTTAGATGAGACTGTTTAAATGTATAGTAAAACTTTTAAAGAACATGTTGGGACTTGGGACACTAAGTTTCTTAATTTCCACAAAACACCGCAAAGAGGAGATTATTTTTTTACTAGGTTCTCTGTTTGAAAACTCTAAGAAAGTGTTTCATCCAAGTAAATTCCTAAGTTCTTAAAGTAATTAACTCTCTCAATAACAATTTCATCCATAATTGGGTCATTATTTGACAGTTTTTTTATGTGAAAAACGAAACAACATAAATTACAAAGATCGTTTACATACAAAAGAGAAAATTAAGGACCAATGTTGCTTCCTTGAGGTACATCAATATCAATGATTCTCAACTGGCTTCTTGTATTTTAAATCGCTACGAATTGTTTCCTTTCCGATAAATAATTGCGAGTATGCCCGTAGGAAGACCCCCCGTACCCCCCGTGCTATGTGTTCCCAGTATCCGGGCCCGTCCGGAGTATACGTGTTCACCACATGTAGACCACAGAGAACAGACGTAAAAGCTCGAACAAAAAATCTTTAAAAAAGTGTGTAAAATTTCAAATGCTGACACCCAAAAAAATACGTTGAAAATTGACTTGAAACAGTGTCATCTATTGCGCCGTTCAAAAGTTACAAATCAAATTTTCACAGTTTTCTTTGGTGTATTTGGAGACATCTGGTGACTAAGCTAAAAAGGAAAAATTGGTTAAAATGTTCGTTGGAAATTTTACACAAGTTTCGTGAAATAGCTTGTACGTCTGTTCTCTGTGTGTAGACTTCGGACCAACCAGATTTCATTGTATAGGTTAAGGTAGTGCCACCTCTATCCCGGTACTACTTCTCCTAAATAATGAAATGTTGCGGGGTAAAGTATGGTGTACGTTAATAAGTTTTCCTCGCAAAAATGCTCTTTCGCTCTTTTCAACATCTGTAAATTTTCTTCTCACTTTTCTATCCATCTTCATCAATTTCATTTCTGATATTCTTTCTCCAAGAATATACATTTCACCGATATGCCGAAAAATAATTTACAAAAACTTAATTAACGGTGGTTAACTTATCTTAAAAATATAAAAAACTACACAATGATTTTTTAAGTTTGATTTAAGAATGAGAATGAGAACTAACCCGGGCAAAATCTGGGCTTTTGCAATGAAATTAAGGCAACCGAGTCGGACCGGACTTTTCCCAAATTTTATATTACATATCCGGGACAATCCGGTTAAAACCGGGCAATTTGGCAACCTTATCATAGAAATTCAGGTCTGAATATTAAATTTTAAATTAAACCCATTTTGGAGGTTCTGGTTCCATATTCCTATAACCAAAATTGTATTTCTACATATTTTCGCATTTTTGATTTTGTATCAAGTTTAGGATTCCAATATTTCCAATATTTTTATAATAGGTTTCCAAATATGGAAAAGAAAGAAATTTGTTTTGTATTCAAATTCGAAGTTCTTAAACTTTATTCTAACACAAAGTTTGAACATTTAAAGCTTCTAAATGGCGATCCAAAATTGAAAGCCAGATTCATATTCATCATTCAAAATTCATATTTTAAATTAGCTTCACAAAACGGATAATAAATAAAAAAAATTAAATAATTGATTAAGATTAAACCAGCAATACAGAATTTAAATAATAGAGTCATAAATGAGGGCTCTAGGATTTGGCTCATAAAATTCTGATCTGGAATTTAGATTCGGAAATTGTATTTTTTTGTACATTTCGGAAATTGTCTAAAAATTCGAAAACAGATTCAAAGCTCAATTTTTGTATTCAGGTTTAGAATTCAGATTTAAAATTCAGAAAAAGATTTAGCTTGTGAATGAGTTTTTCAATCAACATAAAATTGTTGAGAAATTCAAGAGAACATTATCTTAAAAATTTGCTTATCAATTCAGATTTCAAGTTTTTAATCAGAATAAGTTTGTACACACAATCCAGCTGAAAATCACAAATATAAAGTAGAATTTCTGTAAATTTTCTAAATTTTGATTCATGCAAAATATCCCAAATTAATTTTTTTTTAATCATCCACAGGATTTTTAGCATTGAATTGAATATTTATGAAAAATATTTCCTGTTTAAGAAACATGTAGGTACCTGATCTTCACCTAAAAAATCTGCACATTTTTTTCGGTGTATTGTTTAACATTATTAATATTGCAGATTTGTTTAAAGCCAAATTTCAAACTTAAATCATAAATTTAGTTGAAGTTTGCATCAAGGCAATTTGATTTGAAAATATTTTATCTCTTTTTTACGAGATTTGATGAGTAACCTGAAGTCTAGTTAACCAACTTCTCGATAGTGAAAAACCTTTCTTAATTGTTTAAAATTTTCGCAGCAAGAATCAGACAAGTTTGTCGGTTAAAGTACTTAGTTTTTGGGTCTTGAGTTTTATAAATGCTAGGGGAGATGGGGGCATAATGGCCACCTTAAGGAAAACGGTTATTTAACCATAGAAAATAGCTATAATATGGAGGTTACATTATTGTTTCGTGTTCAGACACTTGAAAAGCCTATTCCCTAACGGGCTGAAACGTGAAAAACAAGATGAAAACGTTAAAAAATGCATTTTAAAAAATTTTGCCAAAAGCTGAAAACCAGCCACTGTGGAGGCATAATGAGAACCCCCCCTGAGGCAGTATGAGCACCATTAATCAGAGCAAGATGTGCGTTTTTGCCGGGGAATCTAGCAGCGAATTCAATTCGATGAAGTCAGGTGAGTCGTAGATTCATCAAACAAAGCAATAACAAAATAATCTAGATCTGTTTGTAGAATACAAACAATTCACGCACGCTCATACATTAAGTGCTTTGTTCGGAGGATGATGCTACTAGCCGTATAATGTACACCCAAAATAATTTTCACTTAAAAAATAAGTGACATCTGTAGTAAATTCTCGCCATACGTATTTTCATTTGAATTTTAAGTGATGGGTCAAGTGAATTCACTTAAGTGACCGGTCAAGTGAATTACACTATGACGTTCGAGTGAAATTTATCTGAATTTCTAAGTAAGTTTCAAGTTAATTATCTCTCGCGTTTTTAAATAAAAGAACATTTATAGAACAGCACCACGATTTCAAATACTTACATATACGCTTTCGCCATAAATTTATGGCGAATGGAAAATTCCATCGTAATACCAAGGCAGATCGGTTACTGCGGATAGTGCGACTTCTAAATCTTCCCTGCTGCAAACCAGAAAATCTGTCCCGTTCAACCCACAAGCTGAAACATGATAACACCGTTAAATAACTTTTTATTACATCACGTTTAACACAAACCACCGCCAAAATCGCCTATTAAAGAATAGGGAAAATCCAAATCCAGCATAAGCTTTAAACGCTGCTCTTTAGAATTTGCCATTTTGAACTCTGAAAATAAACACAATTACAACCCGACATTCACTTGAAATTCAAGTGATGGGGAAGTGAATATTTTTTCTCACTTCAAATTCAAGTGACGACTGAAGTGAATGTGGATGAATTCACTTGAAATTTAAGTGACTGCCAAGTGAAATGTATATGTCGCACTTGAATGGAAGAAAATCACTGGATCCTTGTTTTAAGTGAAAAATCATGTGTATTTTAAGAGTGAATTTGGGTTCAGTGTAACAATAAAAAAATCGATCATGAATTGTGAATGGAAAAAAATCACCTCGAACAGAAATCTAACTCTAGTCTTTTGATTACCTCTCCGACACCTTACCAATAGGCTAAATTGTCGGATGAAAACTAGTCAAAGTGTGGCGCTATAAATCAATTTTAATTCGCTGCTAGATTCTACGGCAGAAAATGCTCATTATGCCTCGATAATATGGTGCTCTATATGCCCCTAGTCAACAAATTTAAGTAAAAACGTGTTTTAAAATTGATAAAAGTGAAAAATCAAAAATTTTTTGATGGTAAAAATTGAGACACAATGTGTACATCATGTTGCAGTGCGTACATTATAGATCAAGGTTATTTTAAGATCATAAGAGCTTATTTCGCGGTGCTCAAAAATTATAATATTTTCGTAACTTGAGAACCAAGCTAGTTTTTTTTAAACATCTCTGTAAAGATGATAAGGAGATTCCTTTTTTGTGAAAAATTAATACTATAGGAAGTACGAAACAAATCCTCATGAAAATTTATTTAAGAAAATACGCACTTTCGTAGAAAAGCGTAGTTCTCATTATGCCTCGGGTGCTCGTTATGCCCTCATCTCCCCTAATTGAATTTTTGATTAACTGGTTTGATTGTGTTTTCATCGATTTTTTTCGGCGAGGAAAGTTTTCTTATGCCAAATGAAGAGTTATGAAAAATATTTTGTCCATCTTATATAAGAAATTTTGCCAAAACGTTCGCGAGCCAGGTTTTGTAATCCATGCGATCATACACAGCTCTCTTTTTTATTTCATCATCTGAAATTGCTTTAAAATAACGAAATGAATTAGGAAATCACAGTTTTGGGTCATCTCATAAACTTTGCATGTTATTTGGTCAACTTAGACTTGGTGGCCCACAATTCCCCACCATTTTTCAAAATCCAAAAAATATTGCTTTTTTTTAAACAGTCAGAATCAGGGGAAAACAACTTAGCAAAATTTTTTTAAAAATACCTTATGATACCTTGAAAATGTAGAAAACCATACCATTTTTTATTTTCATTTTATCTTTTATAATAAAGAAGTTATGGAACAACGAAAAAAAGTGGCCCATGATTCCCCACTCTCCCATACCTCTTTTCACGTGGATGCACTTAGTGGATTTCATAAAGTTTCATAAAGAATTTACTCACCTTTAGTTGTGTTTTTTTCATTAGTTTATCAACCTTATCGGTGAAAAGTGATGTCCTTTTTAGCAAGAACATTTCAAGATTATGAAACTATATAGACGGATAGAAAGTTAGCAGAAATGGAAGAAGGTGAAAATGGGCGAGTAGAATTGTATTTAGAATAAGGTTACCAGAATTTTTTCAGCACGTATCCGGGCTGGACAAACCGGGTTTTATATCCAGGCAAAATCCGGGCATTCGATTTCAAATTGACGACCATAAATCCAGGCAATATCCGGGCAAATTTTGTCAAATCTCATAAATTCCTCAACAATAATCAAGATAAAAAAAATGAAACAAATTTTTTTTTCATCAAAACTTATCGATAGATTTTGAACCGTATGTTAGGCTTCCAAAAATCCTTTCATGATTATTTTTATAGAACTTGCTCAAAAAATTTCGTTTTGGAGGTGTTTGTTTTGTTTAATTTGCCAAATAAAGTGAATATATCCAGGCCAAATCCAGGAATTTTTCAATGAAATCCGAGCAACCGGGCCGTGCTGGACTGTTCTTAAATTTAGTATTAAATATCCGGGCAAACCCAGATAAAACCGGGCAATCTGGCAACCTTAATACTGAAGCACAGAGAACAGACGTACAAGCTCGAACAGAAAATCTTCCAAAAAGTGTGTAAAATTTCAAATACTGACATTCAAAAAATACGTTAGAAATTGACTTGAAATAGTGCCATCTATTGCGTCGTTCAAAAGTTACAAATCAAATTTTCAAGTGGCCAATTTTCGAAAAGGCCCAGCCAAAAAACAAATAAAAATGTTCAAAACTATCGTTGGAAATTTTACACACGTTTCGTGGACTAGCTTGTATGTCTGTTCTCTGTGACTGAAGCACTATCATCACGTACCAAATGTTTGTTCAGCACGGGCCAACTATTATGAAGTGGTAGATACAGATAGAGTTGAATCTACCACCACACATTAGTAGGCCAAGCGTGGTTCGCCCCACAATAGTAGTTGGACCGTGCTGAACAAAAAATTGGTGTGTGATGATAATGCTTCTAAATACAATTCTACTCGCTCATTTTCACCATCTTTCATTTCTTCTAACTCTCTATCCGTATATAAAATTTCATAATCTTGAAATGTCTTACTAGACAACACTTATCACCGGTAAGGTCGATAAACTTAACAAAGTGGTTTATAGTGTTTGGCGTCGAATATGTCAGAAACATTTACAGTACCGTTCATAATTGTATAGAAATTGGAAGCACGCGCACTGTCACTTTGACTTTGAAATTCCATAACTTTTTACTCTGATGATATTTTTTGATCAAATTTTCTGCGTTAGATAGATCAACTATCACACTATTATACCACAAAGTATGAGCTTCTTTCTTTTTTGTGTGGCCTGAGATACAGTGATTCTACGAAAATCGGACTTTTTGGACTTTTAACATTCAAACTGCAATATCTCAGAAAGTACGCTACACTTTTTATTGAAATTTTGCAGAGTGATTGTTGAAATATAAAGCTAGCATGTCCGAAGTTTTTGAAAAATTCTATCGACAAGATCAAAAGTTACACGAGGTACAATATTTCAGGCATGAACTGAAAAATACGATTTCTATAGAATTTTGGACGAATTCCAAAAAGTCCGATTTCCGTAGAATAACTGTATCTCAGGCTACATAAATTTAAGAAAGCTCATATTTTGTGATATAACAGTGTGATAGTTGATCTATCTAACGCAGAAAATTCGATCCAAAAATATCATCAGAGTAAAAAGTTATTGAAGTTCAAATTCGAAGTGACATTGCGCGTGCTTCCAATTTCTATACAATTATGAACGGTACTAAATGTCGTATTTGGTCATTATAGTTAATTTAAAATATCTAGAGATCTATTTTTGGGTAAACACTGTAATTCAAATCTGTTCGCCTTTCAAAGGCACTGAAAAGTTAGTAGTAAGTGATAGAACGGATTATATAGTCAGAAAGCATTTTTTCTTTTGTTTCAACAAAGTTCTCGAATGAAGTGTCATTAAAACCGTAATAAGCAAACCAATCTTTTCCCAATATGGTGAACAACTGCAAATTGAAACGAAGATTGAGCGCTATCGGTTTGATAAATTTCGTTTTCTTTCGCCTCCGACGCGTAACAGCCAATCTGGATTTTCCTGATCGATTTCTGGTAATTATTTTTGGCATATTGTTGATTATACCGGTCTCAATTGTACGTGTCTTTGCAGGTACATGAACGTTTTGACCCACAAAAGGCCTTGCAAACGACCGGACTGAGATAACTGTGACCGGGTCCATTGTTTCGAGATTTTCTGATAAAGCTGTTGGTAGCCTGAACAGCAGAATGGCTGACCGACCACCGGAGGCAAAAAAGGCAAAAATGGCAAATGAGCAGACGCAGCAGACGGCTAGCCTGACAGAGATAAAGTCCATCTTATCAGACGACTACACGGGCGAGATTGAGCTTGTGGATGTTTATGTTGGACGGATCGGCCATTCGCGTCACACTTCTAAATTAATTATGGACCTGAATAAATGTCTGCCGTTTTCAAGGCTCCAACATCTGAAACGGGTTAGCTGCGACGGTATGATCATTTTGGCGGAAGTCGATGAGCTTGAAAAACTGATCAAGCATGAAGAAAATCCCGATCGAAAGGGGTCTATTAGCGACGATTCGAAGGAGAAATCAATTCTGCGGAGCAAAGTTGCAGAGTATTTCAAAGCGAATAATGTCGATGAAAATATGTTTCAACATTTATGTGACAGTTTAACAATCCGTAAGATGGTCAGATCTGGTCCCAAACTAACATGGCAGTACGAGCAAGCTAAACAGTATTGGCCTTGTAAATTTCACCCAGATAAATATTTGGAAAGCCTATACTCGAATTCAATATTCACTGGCGAAGAAAAGGCCTTTCATTTGGAAATAATGTCAGCCTGCCTCTATCTATCGCACCATTTTTCCGAGACGTCATTCGGCATATGTGTTAATCCGAAACTCAAACGAATCGTCGCCATCGGATCAGATAACAGTGCCCAGCATCCACTGATGCATTGCCCTATGGTGTTAATTGACAATGTGGCCGTATCGCAAAACGGAGGTGTTTGGAGATCGAAAAAACAAGAACCGATCACCGACGACGATGGTTTGATCACGGATGGAATCGACTCCCATTTGATGGACATTTTAAAGGAAAAGTTTGGCCGTTTGAAATTCGGGGCGAGTCCACCGAAAACATCGGTCAACCTACAGGAGCTATCGCCCCATGAAGATAATTTGGACAAGTACGGACCCTACCTCTGTACCGGATATGTCGTTTATCTCTCACACGAGCCTTGCATAATGTGTGCCATGGCGCTGACGCACAGCCGCGTGAAACGTGTTTTCTATCACAAGAAAACGTCTTTTGGGGCTTTGGGATCGATAACGAAAGTGCATTGTACACGTGGTTTGAACCATCATTATGAAGCGTTTCATGTGACGTAACGAAACTTTTGCTGTCTACCAATATAATTCAATTTGATCATACATTTGTTTGTCAATTGAAAGAAATCCCATTTGATAAAACGTTTATTTCCACTTTGGTTTAAACAGTATCCTGCAGGTCAAGAAAAGTAGTTGGACATCGACAAGAAATTATCAAGTTTTTGGAAGGGGTGACTAGTTTTCTGATAAGTTTTTTTGCCAGAAATTTACCACACTGTGGCATTCTTCTCTTATTTTCTGATAAGGACTGTATTGTTAACCCTCATCCGTCCTTGAAATTTTTACCCTTTACAGTTTGTGGAGTGTCAATTTGACGCTCCTGCCTTAAACCAATATATCTCCCTTTTTTTCCCAACCGATTTTGACAAAATTTTAAGTTTTGTAAGTTAACTCTTATATATTTTTCAGACAATATTCAGCTACAACACTTCGGTTTTCCGTTATTCAAAGTCTAAGAAAAAAATCCGAAAAAACATGCTTCGGAAAAAAGACTGTATATCAGATACGAAATGCTGAAAAAAAATTCACTTTGTGTTCAAAAAGCTGAAGTTAGAAACTATACATTGCACATTAGGATATATTTTTTTTTGTTTTTTTTTTCAGATTGTGACCACAAAAAAGGTAAAAAAGTGGTGTAAAACCCGTACTTTTCAATCAATAAACCGTCAAAATTGTTTCAATCACACCAAAAAATTTTGAAAAACAAAGGATTGGAAAGTTGAAGTTGTTTGGTACATTATTGCATTTTAAGATAGTCAAAAAACGATACAGAATTTTTGACGAATTTTCAAAGGTAGGGTTTTTTCGAACTATTTGTCAATTTATAATTTCTCAGATTGTATTGCACTAAAATTCAACTTTGCACTGGATTTTGAGTATATTAACTAAAGATTTCCGCAATAAATTTATGTTCACTAGAAAGCCAATTTCATACCACGTCTAGTGGTGTAATTACATAAGCGCTGCGATACTAGACTGAGTCGATTTTGGGTCATTTTCGAATTTCTCAAACCCTGGGGTCTCAAAAGCTTCGTTTTGGTCCAAAACGCATCCACGATTTTTGCAGAATTTTTAAGTAACGTTTACATGTGTAAATTTGGACTTTTAGGTTTGTGTGGGAAAATTGAATATTTTGTACTGAAAAATCAACATCATTTTTGTTTCTTCTGTGCAACCAAGCCTGCTAATGATTTTTGTGCCAATTTATAAATTCTTTAAAGGAAATTTTCCGCTGAACAACTTTGTCGAAGACCGTAAATTCTTATCTTATTAGACAAAATAGTTATTAGCTGTTTAACAGGGGCATGTCTTTTGGCATTGATAAACAATAAATTCAATTGACACCACTGCTTGTGCCCCGCGAAGTATTGCATGAAAGGTAGTCATGCAATACCTCGCAAGGCACACAACAGTGGTGTCTATTGAATTTATTGTTTATCAATGCCAAAAGACATACCTCTGTTGAACAGCTAATAACTTTTTTGTCTAATAAGATACGAATTTACAGTCTTCGACAAAGTTGTTAAGCGGAAAATTTTCTTAAGGAATTTTATAAATTGGCACAAAAACCACCAGCTGGCTCGGTTGCACAGAAGAAACAAAAATGATGTTGATTTTTCAGTACAAAATATTCAATTTTCCCATACAAACCTAAAAGTCCAAATTTACTCATGTAAACGTTATTTAAAAATTCTGCAAAAAATCATAGATGAGTTTTGGACCAAAACGAAGCTTTTGAGACCCCAGGGTTTGAGAAATTCGAAAATGACCCCAAATCGACTCAGTCTACTGCGATACTTTACAAAAATATGAAAAAATAACGTCAACTTTCCAGATCTCTTTTTTCAAAATTTATCTGGTGTGACTTAAACAACTTTTAAGGTTCATTGATTGAAAAGTACGGATTTTAAATAATTTTCTTTACATTTTTGTGATCATGAACTTGAAAAAAATAAAAAAAATATATCCTTGTGCGCAACGTATAGCTTTTAACTTCAGCTTTTTTGGACAATATTTATATGCAATTTTTTTTAGCATTCCGTAGCTGATCTACAGTTTTTTCCGAGGCATATTTTTTCGATTTTTTTTTTCTTAGACTTTAATAACGGAAAATTGAAGTGTTGTAGGTGAATAATGTTATTTATTTATTATTATAAAATAAAATAGGTGAATAATGTCTGAATAACATATTTGAGTTAAATTAGAGAAACAAGAGAGATATAGCTGTTTTAAGCAAGGAGTGTCAAATTGACACTCATGGTCTGATTGGGGATTTTTTTCCTGGACTTTCATGGTGCGTCCATAAAAAAATATAGATGCAAAATTAAAGATTTCAAGAATTCATTGATGGTCTCCGAAGAAATTGTTTTGATTGGATGCACCCGAACAAAGTTACAAGCCGCCAAACTTCCAATAGTGTCATATTTACACTCAAGACACTGAAGTAATTTTTGTATGTAGATATTGAAAGAAACAGAATTAATTTTCACTACCCAGTGCGTTGTGGTGATTTATCAGTGGTTTTTGAACAGCCTTCAACGGAGAACATTACGGTACTGACTATTTTTACCACTTCTCCGATTGGAAGGTTAAGCTTGATTGGACCCCTTATCTTCGTGGTCCCAATTTGGGACTCCCAAACATCCTCATTTTATTGAAATTTTAGCCCACCGTTGGATCCTCTAGGTCCCCTCGAAAGATTTCGCAACACGAACTATATATATGGTCGAGTAAATTTTCCTCAATGACCCCCAAAAATTTTGGTCAATGGAGTTCTCCCCAAAAAGGTTATTGCGGTTCAAAGGTCGCAAAATTTTTCTAACACGCAATGAGTACTTTTTACGCATTGCGATTTATACGAGAATTTTCGACCGAAATACAATATTTGAACCGCAATAACTTTTTTGTTTCAAGTCCAATTGCTTTACAGTCTTCGAGTGAAATATTTGTCTCAACTTAGGCTTTAATAAAGTAAGTCATAAAAAACAATCGGCTAGTGAAGAAAAAAGTTATTAATGAAAAACCAGTATATTTTGTTCCTTCCGAGCATAATACCTAAAAATCCTATTCATGTTTGCACAGCAAATTTTTTTTTGCTGGAAACCAGCAATTTTTTGCTGGTTTTTGTCCCGCTGACTTCCAGCAAAATTTCCAGCAATTTAAATTGCTGGAAAAAAACAGCAAACGTTAATGCTGGTTTCCAGCAATTCAAATTGCTGGAAAATCAGCAATCCATATTGCTGGAAACCAGCTATTTGTAAGTATGAACCTACCACTCCCACCGGCGTTTATGGGACTCCCTTTGTTCGGCCTCAGGGCGGCACGCTTACACAAAACCAAAATCGCAGGGAATGCCACTACATCCACAGAAAAAACCCCAAAAGTTGCACTTCTCAATAATTATATTTTTGCTATTTGCACACACCTCCCTTACTCCCACGTTCTTAAGTTTAGGCCAAACCTGGAGGGCAATGCCCTGGTGTTGCTGCTAAGCTGAAGGCTGTTGGCTTCGTTGGGTTGGTAGTAGGTCAGCCGGGTTGGAAGCTTGTGGACCACGGGCTTGTAGGACGTCTGCTGCTTCAACGGGGAGGTTGTCGATCCGATGGGTTCGGGAATCGGAATCGACCAAACACCTTCGTCCGTCTTGTTTCCGAAGCCACGTAGCAGTTCCGGAATTCTTGCCGAAAACCAAGGGGTCCTATGATGGAACAACGGATTCATAAGCGGGCATATTCTGGCGATACCCAAAATGGCGGTTCGGCGGCTTCTTGGCTTACCTGGTGTCTGGCTTTTCACACTAACTGATACTGGGTTTTTAGCTAAGTATAGCGTTTTAGCTTTCCACACGTCTGTGGTTAATACAGAAGTGAGCCAGCACCAGGAAGCCGCCTTTGACCGGCATTGACCCGAGCGGTCAGGTCGTTGCTCTCTTCGCGCTCGTCTTTGCGTCGGGGCGTCGCTGTCGTTTGGCTTGGTTACCAACAGCCTCGGCTACTACGGTTGACCCTCTGATTGTGGAGTCGCGCTCGTCTTTGCGTTGGGGCGTCGCTGTCGTTCGGCTTGGTTACCAACAGCTTCGGCTACTACGGTTGGCCCTCTGATTGTGGAGTGCTGAAGCTTGATGTGTGCGGAGGCTTGTGACTTGTGGCGCTGTCGGCGCATTGAAGGCTTTTTTTGGGGAAAAACTTTGCACATAGTCACAATCACTGCGATATAATGCTGAAACCTACTGCTACTCGCGACAAATCTCAGAAACCTCGACGGAAGTGTTATCTGACGCTTACACTCTCCCCCGGACCGGGAAAAAATATTTTCTATGTAATACCGAAGAATTACAAAGGAAATATTTTTCGCCTTCCTGCGTATTCGCAGCGAACCGAACCAATAACACACGCCATCTGAACCTTGACTTCACAATTTAAGATTCACTCGGCCAATTTAACAGGTATTTACGGTAACTTTTGAGACATTCACCTACAATACAGAAGTTTAGACACCCAAATTCGACTGAACAACGCATGAATCAGGCTTAGTATTGTCATTGAGTATCGGGGTCATAAGGCATCAGCATCGTAATCGACTCCGCTCTGTTTAAAGAAATTCTTTACTGGCCATCAGCGTTCCTAGAACTCCGGCCTCCAGCGATTAAGTTCCACAAGGGAAGCCTCCGACAGATACCGCCTATTCATTTAGAAAGCTTAAAAAGTTTATATTACAAATGCAAACAATAGAGTAAAACGAAATAACAATCAAAGTTTCAAACAGACAAACATTACCTATTAATTATAAATCACAGAATATTTTGGAGCGCATTAACTATTTTTCTCGGACTCGTTAAGTAAAAAATGACATCTGAAATCTTTTCCGTGTTTTTAAAATCGGAGTTGTAATCTAGTACTTCAATAATCATCATGATTTCATTTGTGTGAGGGTCAAGATTTCGGGATCATTTTTTTGAACTGTCAAAGCTGTGAAAATGATTGATCAAAGAAATATGAGACGTGGAAACATGTGGTTGCTCGGCATGCTGATCGTGATGGAAGGTAAGTGGTTTAAATTTTTGTGTGCCGGCTTACGAGATCACTCTATACTTATCAGTGGGGATCTACTGATCTTAAAGTACCGTCGAATAAGTGTGGTGTGATGATTTGTACGCTGTTTAGTTCACAACAAATTTTACCCTTGCCCCATCACGAAATTATAATAATTGTAAGTATTCCTTTTATTTATTCATTTAAAAATACCATTTTTATGCTTTCAGAGGTGAATACACGGACGACTATGCGAAAAATATTTGATTTTAGCCAAAAAATCAAATTAGTGTAAACTGACCTACATCACTTTCAACCCTAAGGTCAATGACCTTGAACTTGACCTAGTTTTTTTTTTCTTCATACGCTCGACTTGCATAGGGTTACTAGTTGTTCAAATCTCGGTCTTCCAAGTTGTTTTAAATTTTAACTCCAAACATAAAACTGATTTGATATTTCTTTAAACTAACTAAACACTGATTCGATTATCCTAAATTTAATAATTAAAATTTTCACTATTTATATATATATTTAAAACTTAAAATCTAACTAATTTATATCTAAATGAAAACCTAAAGCTTATCCTAAACTTAGCTTAACATTTTAAAATACCTAATTCAAACGACCTAATTTCTTTTTATTTATTTTTTTCAGATTACTTTTCTGTCTGCCACAATGATGTCGCTAGTTGATGATGATCCTAGCTGGAACATATGTATGTATGATATGGACTTTTATACTCAACCATTTAGAAGGATGGCCGGATACTTATGGGACGCAGTTTTCAAGAACTGGGCGGGACAAAAATGGATGAAAAAAAAACCGGTAGATTATACAAAACAGAAAACAAGAGAACTCTCAGGTATGTATACGGTTATGTTATTAAGGAACTTCGGTGAAATTTCTAAAATTTGCAATTTTAACATTTACAACGTTCACTTGAAACAATTACCGACATTCAACAAGATGAGTATGTTTTTTTTTAAACGCCCTTGCACTTCCACGAAGGTTGTTTCTAATTTTGATAACGAACACCTTTTCGATCACTATTTTCTTTTGTTATCTTTGGCTTTTCATTAGATCCTTCACTGAAGCTTATTTCTATTTTTGTTTTGTTGCCGACTGACTCCGGAACGAAAATTATCCACGAACTGAAGACACATGAAAAATTACGAACAAATAATAAATCTTAGGTTTATGTTTGCGATTGAGCCTGATTCTTTAAAACATTTGGGCAGCTGTTTTATATTTCCTTTGCACCTGGCGTTTCCTTTTAAGTGGATGCTTTACTTGGAACAGGTTAGCAAGTGATTCACGGTTTAAGGTCAGCGGCTGAAAATATTCCTAGAGATTTTCCATTGACATCCGCGACTTCGTAACAATTTGTGCCTTTTTTTTCTACAATGATACAGGGAGTGTACTGTGGGCCTATTTTTGCGTTGAAGTTATTTGCTGCTGATGACTGGCGGAAACTTTTTTTGTAAACTTGCTGGCCTATATTAAAAGGGGTTGGGTATGTTTTATGTCTCAGATTATAACGCTTCGCATTTTCATCGTATGCTTTCTTCAGCTGATCGCGTACATAATCTCCTACTTTTTTGCTGACACCGCGCCATCTCTCCATTCTAGCTACTTCTGATTCTTCTACATCTTGCTCCAATTTATGGTCAGAGCCTCTCGACACAATTTCGTTACCGAAAACGATTCGATGAGGAGTAAGTTTTGTCGAGGCATGGAGGGTGTTATTCAATACAAACTCCATCTCTGATATTTTAGTATCCCACAGCTTTTGGTCATTCTTCACATACGAACGAATCATGCTGTTTATCGTTCGATTTAACCTTTCAGTGGGGTTGGCTTGACTACGGTGTCGAGCATTGGCCCAATGTTGGATTTCGTATTTATCCAAAAGCGATCGAAATTCGTTTGACAAGAAAGTAGTGGCATTGTCTGTGATAACAAATTGAGGTGTCGCGAATCGCCTAAACCACGACTCTTCCAGTATTTTGCACAGACTAACACTGGAGATCTTTTTCACTGGAGTAAGCAGGCAATACTTAGAAAAGAGGTCCATGACAACTAATAAGTGGGCATTTCCCTGCTTACTCCGTGGCAAGGATTGAATGTAGTCCATGCAAAGTATCTGAAAGGGTCGGGTCGTAATTCTTTGTTTACCCATTTGGGGTGTATTTGAGACGGTTGAGTGTTTGTTCATTTTGCAGTTTTTGCAATTGGAGATATACTTTTTAATATCCGCACTCATGCGAGGCCAGTAGTACCGGCGTTTTATTTTTTCCACGCACTTATCAAACCCGATGTGTAAGTTTTTATCGTGCTCTTCTTCAAGTACCTGGGTGCGCCTTGAATTTGGAACACAATGCTTCCACTCAAACCGGTAGTCCATTGTGTCCGCCTTCGAGGATACGAACTTGAGCAACTTCCCTTCAGATATTTTAAAATCAACGTATTTTTCAGGATTAGATTCGACTGCAGAGAACAATTTTTTGTACCACCCGTCATCGGGCTCTGCATCCAGGGTCTCGATAGATCGGGAGAGTGCATCCGGTACAATATTGTCTTTTCCTTTACGATGCCGGATGTCCATATCATACTGCTGTAGTATGATACTCCAGCGGCTCAAACGAGAGGATGACCGCCACTTTGCACGCATGATAAACGTTAGAGAGGCCGAATCTGTCACTAAAGTGAATTTAGTTCCTTCAATGTACCCTCTAAATTTCTCGATACTGCGAAGGGCAGCCAAACCTTCCTTTTCAGCCGCATGGTACCTTAGCTCAGCTCCTTTGAGCTTTTCAGAGAAATATGCAATGACTTTCTCTTCTCCGTCATGCTCCTGTGTTAGGACACCGGCGATCGCATTGTCACTAGCGTCTGTTTGGACCACGAAGGGCAGCGAAAAGTTTGGGTTTGCCATTACCGGAGCTGCAATTAGCCGCTCCTTAATGGTCTGGAAAGCTAACTCTGCTGTCGCATTCCATTGCACTCTCTTGGGCTTGTTTTTAAGCAAGTCCGTGAGAGGTGCAACGATGCTGCTAAAATTTTCGATGAACCTGCGGTAGTAATTAACCATACCGAGGAATCGTCTTAGCTGTCGTACCGATTTAGGGGCCTGGTATCCGATGATCGCCTGAATGCGATCAGGATTAGGCCTCAATCCATCTTGGGATAGGACGTATCCAAGGTACGGCAATTCGTGACAACAGAATTTCGATTTCTGCATGTTAATGCAGAGATTAGCTTCCCCCAAACGTTTCGCTAGCTCCTTCAGTTTGGCCAGGTGGTCTTCAAACGTCAGCGTAGCTACTACAATATCGTCCAAATAGACGAAAATTGCAGGCTCTAACGCTCCGAAACCTAACACCCGATCCATACACTTGCTAAGTGTAGCAGGACTCCCTACCAGACCCATAGGACAAGATTTGTATTGAAACAAACCACGTCCCGGTACCGAGAAGGCCGTGAATTTCCGGGAAGCAGATTCCAACGGAATCTGTAGGAATGCCTGTGATAAATCGATGGTAGTGAGGAATTTAACTGGGCCCAAATGACTGAGTATGCGATCCTGGTGCGGCAAGGGATACGCATCTCTTTTAGTCCTCTCATTCAGCTTTCTAGCATCTAGGCACAACCGTACTTCGGTACTATCTCGCTTTGCCACCGGAATGATTGGAAGAGCCCAATCTGATTCCGATGGCTCAATAATATCGTCCCGAAGCAGATTGTCCAGAGCTTTCTGTACCTTCGCATGAATGTGAGGACTCCAGGGATAAGGGTTCTTTCTTATTGGTTCCGAGTTTTTATGATCGTCCTTAATTTGAATGACATGTTCAATTACGTTAGTTTTCGTGAATTTTTCTGGTCCCGCCACTATAAAGAGTTTCTTCACTTCATCTAATTGCTTCTTCTGCTCGGTGGTCAATTCTTCCTGCTCTAACTCTTCAACCATTTCATCATCTAAAACATCTACCTGATGATCCTGAATACTAGGAGAAATTCCAAACTTCAGCCAGAAATCGTATCCTAGAACACATCTCCGTTTGAGGTTTGGTGCGAATAAAACGGGTAAAATTTTTGTGCAACCATTGAAAGTAATCGGAACTTCAGCACACCCTTCAACTACTAATTTCTCTCCCGAGGCCGTCTGTAAGTTTACCGATGCTGGAAGTAGCTTTAAGTTTAGTGATTTCTTAATTTTATTCGCCCCAAAACCCAAAACTGTTCTCGCTGCTCCGCTGTCCAATAAACCAATCAACTCAATTCCCATCAGTTGGATTCTCGCAAAAGGTCTGGCGTCTCCGCTTAGCTTGACAAGCAACGTTGCAATCTCGTCAGCTTTTGGAGGCGCTTCCAATCTCGAGTAACCCAACTGTTGAAGAATTTTAGCTGGATCAGCATTGGAAATAGCCTGAGGGCTTTTTAAAACTTTCTGCTGACCACTCCGCCTCACTGAGTAGTCTCTTTTGCGTTTTTTGCATCACAAAAAGGACACTCAGATGTTGCAAACCCTGGAAATCCGCATGACCAACAAAATAGGTTCCTTTTTTGTGAACAATCCTGAAAACTATGACCTGTTTCATGGCAGTTAAAGCAAACTCCTCTTTTGACCGGAATATAGGCCCTTACTATGCGTTGTAACGCGTTAGTCCCACTAGGTCCCGGTTTTTGTTGATCTTGTTTTAAATTCGAGACCGAATGCGACTGTGGCTTTGAATTTGGTTTTACACCAGCTCGTTGTTTTTGCGCGTTTTGTTTGGGGAAATTTTGGGAAGTTTCTCGGTAAGAATTTGGGTTAAAATTCCGCTCACGATAATCTCTAGAAAAACTTAATTCTTGAACGTCGTTTTGTAAATCTTTATCTGCTTGATTATAAAACTCGATTTCTTCTACTGGAGCAGACGTTCTACCAGAGAACCGATTTTCTCTCTTAGTATAAACCTGCCAATTAATTGCATCGAATTTCTTTCCAAATTCTCGCATTTTAGCAATTGTATTGACGTTGGCGGCCAGCATCGCTATCTTACAGTCCTCGCGCGTATTTCGGAATAAAACATCAAACTTCCTGCTCTCGTCCCACGGATAGGACATGTTCCTGAAAATACGAACCATGTCCAGGTAATAGTCCTGGAATTTTTCCCGAGGAGCCTGCCTGCGGGAATGCAGAAGACGTTCATACTGGAAGTCGATATCGACAGGTAAGAACTCATTTTTCAACTCCCGTACCAAATTCTCCCACGTCTCAAGCTCGTTATTTCCGTTCACTTCGATGAACCACGAGCGTGCTTTCCGCGTGAATAGATAATGCGCGCAAGTGAATAATTCTTTATTAGAATACCCCTCCGACCTAGCGTTGAAATCAACCTCTTTCAAAAACTCGTTCAATTTCCGCCCGTTATCCAAACCATCGTAGCGTACAGACCATTTGTGGATGGGTAGGCGATCGCGTTTAGAGCGAACGTCGACTTCCTCCCCCACACGGTTTGCGTCAACGTTGGTGGGTATCGGACGGAATTTTTCTCCGTGGCTCCCTAATGAGCTGCATCTACCTTTCAGCCAATTGCAAAAGTCTTGATCGAAAGGGGCAGAATTTGCATTTAATTGCGGCACTGGATTCTCATTAACTTGCGTACTATTAGAAACCTTAACTGGCAACTTTCTTGCTGGTTGCTCAGTTTCGCGTGACACTTCAAGAGCCTCAATTCGTTGAAGAAGTTGGCTTACAACCACTTTCAATCTTTCATTCTCGGTTGCTAATCTGATAACTGTATCATCTCTTGATTCTCTTAAATTATCATCAATGTATTCTTCTGCTATTTGCTCGTCTGCTATATCATTTCCTTTTTCTTCGATATCTCTTTCCTCCTCTTGTATCTGATCTATGGCTTCTTCCTCATTCAACTCTTCCTCCTCTATATTCTTATCTATTTCATTAGCAAGTTCTTTTTGAAAGCTTTCCGTTACAATGCTGAGTTCCGTTTGTCTGACTTCTGCAATAGGCGAGACAATCGAAAAAAATTTCACCAATAGTCTCATGCACTCAACTGCAATCGTAGTTAGGCAGTTGAGACTTTCCTCTTCATTAAGATGTACTTTCAATCGTTCCATGCGGAAAAAAATGTGTACTAGACGCGTTTTGAAAACCTGATCGGGCACTTTTTTAGCTTTTGGGTTTTCAAGAACTTTTTGAATCTCTTTTAAACTATCACCACACCACTCTAATTCGTCCAAGACATGATCCCAACCAATGAAATAATCGTTATTTGTTTTCTCTTTTTCAGCCTTCAACATTCCCCGCAATGTGCGTTCGCGTTTGGAACGGGAGTCTTCAGGCGCAAGAGCATTGCGTATGCGCAACTCATGGCTGAGTTCTTCTTCCGAAAGGTGGGCTGTATTAATCGAATAGTATAGAGATTTTAATTGATTCAGCTCCATTGTACAGCTTAGGGATTACCATGAAATATTATTTGAAACAAACTTTAGAATGTCTAAACGATGGACAAACAATTTGAAAATTAATAAATTAACCTAACAAATTTAGAAATAAGTATCACAGTTCAATTAAGCAATAAAAATGATTTCGTTGTTGTTGTTCTTTTTCCTTTCTCCCGACACACTCCACAAATGAAATTTTGCTCCAATGTAAATCAAAATGTAAATTTAAAACAACTTCACTCCGATTAATACTTTTTAAGCAATCGTGTTGAACAATACCCTTTGGACATCAGAACCCCTATATGGCAAATGAATAATTTCAAGGTTGTGCAAATAGCCGTTAAATTTTCCAATTACAGCAAAAATAAAATTGAGAAACATGGGCGTTTTCCCAGAGATGCATGCAAGATACTGGTTGTAGCCTCGCTGCGAAATCCGTGGTAAGTCTATGGAAAGTTGGGCGCCAAATATGTAAGTATGAACCTACCACTCCCACCGGCGTTTATGGGACTCCCTTTGTTCGGCCTCAGGGCGGCACGCTTACACAAAACCAAAATCGCAGGGAATGCCACTACATCCACAGAAAAAAACCCCAAAAGTTGCACTTCTCAATAATTTATATTTTTGCTATTTGCACACACCTCCCTTACTCCCACGTTCTTAAGTTTAGGCCAAACCTGGAGGGCAATGCCCTGGTGTTGCTGCTAAGCTGAAGGCTGTTGGCTTCGTTGGGTTGGTAGTAGGTCAGCCGGGTTGGAAGCTTGTGGACCACGGGCTTGTAGGACGTCTGCTGCTTCAACGGGGAGGTTGTCGATCCGATGGGTTCGGGAATCGGAATCGACCAAACACCTTCGTCCGTCTTGTTTCCGAAGCCACGTAGCAGTTCCGGAATTCTTGCCGAAAACCAAGGGGTCCTATGATGGAACAACGGATTCATAAGCGGGCATATTCTGGCGATACCCAAAATGGCGGTTCGGCGGCTTCTTGGCTTACCTGGTGTCTGGCTTTTCACACTAACTGATACTGGGTTTTTAGCTAAGTATAGCGTTTTAGCTTTCCACACGTCTGTGGTTAATACAGAAGTGAGCCAGCACCAGGAAGCCGCCTTTGACCGGCATTGACCCGAGCGGTCAGGTTGTTGCTCTCTTCGCGCTCGTCTTTGCGTCGGGGCGTCGCTGTCGTTTGGCTTGGTTACCAACAGCCTCGGCTACTACGGTTGACCCTCTGATTGTGGAGTCGCGCTCGTCTTTGCGTTGGGGCGTCGCTGTCGTTCGGCTTGGTTACCAACAGCTTCGGCTACTACGGTTGGCCCTCTGATTGTGGAGTGCTGAAGCTTGATGTGTGCGGAGGCTTGTGACTTGTGGCGCTGTCGGCGCATTGAAGGCTTTTTTTGGGGAAAAACTTTGCACATAGTCACAATCACTGCGATATAATGCTGAAACCTACTGCTACTCGCGACAAATCTCAGAAACCTCGACGGAAGTGTTATCTGACGCTTACATATTTCTGTGAACACAGCCGGCTGTATTTAGTATCAGATTTATATTTTAATTCGAAATTAAATTTAGATTTGGCTGTGCATATAATAAGCAATAAAACAATTTTTTCCTAACTTTTTTCAATAAATGGATATATTTATTTCCAGAAACCGATTTTTTTTTCAATATACTATAACACCGGGGCTGACAGCTTTGTGCCAAAGTCTTGATCATCCGCCACCTGTAAAAATAGCTTTGATTAGAATATTTTAGAGAATATACATCTGTCCAAGAAAAACTCACCCTTGACTTGTTATCTGGTTGCTAGAATATAGAGAAAAATAAAATAATTATATAAATTTAACCAAAATCGTAAAATAGAATCTCACCTTGCTTCAGCGTACGAAGCAAAAAACAAACTCTAAATTGACAACTCGTTTGCTGATTTTCCAGCAAACTAGATCAATTGCTGGAAAGTCCAGCAATTTGAAAACCGATTGCTGATTTTTCAGCAAAAATGACAAGAACACAAACGAGTGCTGAAAAATCCAGCAATTCGAAAACCGATTGCTGGTTTCCAGCAAAAATTTGGATTGCTGAACGTTTCCAGCAATTTTTTTTGCTGGAAATCGAGGCAAAAATTTACAGTGTGAGACTCAAGCAATTCCTCCCCATGGTCAGATCATTCTTAATTTGGCTCGTGACCTTCTGGTTAGCTAATAATTAATTTTAGCTTGGAGCGAGTGAGATGTACCATGTTTAATTCTTCTTATACTATGATAAATACACTGCGGTTCGTTAAATTATTAAAAAATGCAAAAATTACTGTTATGGTAAAGTAACCATAACTATTTCAATTTTCAACCGATTTTGACGAATAACCACTTAAAATCTTTGTTTTGAATTCACATTTAAGGCCAATAGAGAATTAGATTTTTTAAATGTTACCATCGAGTCAAAAACTTTCACTGACACAAAATTTTCCTCTAAAAAAATGCGTTTTTATAATTTTTTCTATCATAAAGACACGAATATCGATCAATGATGTTGAGATGATTGATAACAAATTTTTTCACCTTTAATATGCAAAAAAGTGATTTCAAATTACTGATATGCAGTCCGAGATATTTCAATCTAACCACAAGTACTTTTTTATTTTTCCCAAATTTCATATTTGGAATTCAAAAACTGTTCTGTGTTTTTTTAAATTCCATTTTCGCCCGATTTTACATTAAAAATATAGGTCGGTCAATTAAGTTCACGATTTTTTTTTAAATTTTGTAAACTAGTGTAATTTTTACTGTAAAGGGGAATGTGGTATATTTCATATTTTTAAAACCAGTACTGGCCTCCTATGAACGTAAAACATGGTTGCAGAATTTCATTAGACTACTTTAAATCTTCATATATAGATACAGTACCGTTCATAATTGTATATTCATTGGTCGGAATGAGGTCAAATTTGGTATCCGAGGGTTTTTCGGGTCAGAGATGGTTTGTATAATAGTTTCACGAATCTCACTTTTTGTATAAGGGGGGTCCCCATACAAAATTATCTCTTCTTCACATCTTAAACATAAAAATGGAGACGTTTTCTATGTAACACCATCACGTATAAACGGACGGTCGTAATGAGGTGAAATTTGGTATCCGAGGGTTTTTCGGATCAGAGATGATCTGTATAATAGTTTCAAGAATCTCATTTTTTATCGAAGAGAGTCCCCATACAAAATAATCTCTTCTTCATCTTATATATAAAAATGGGGGCGTTTTCTTTGTAACACCATCACGTATAAACGGTCGGTCGGAATGAAGTGAAATTTGGTATCCGAAGGTTTTTCGGATTAGAGATGGTTTGTATAATAGTTTCAAGAATCTCACTTTTTCGACTTTCATAAGGACGTTTAGTTCAAGGTTAATCCTTTAAAGGATTTATTTATTTAAAGGTAAAACGAAGTTTACCGGGTCAGCTAGTTTGATTTAAAAATAAATTTCGTCAGAGTTTAGAATTTGATGCTTTGGGGTAACATTAATCAGATAGTTTAAAGTCTCTATAATTCAACAACAAACAAACAAACATTAATCAGTCTCTATTTTGACGGTTTCAACGAGTTTTCTTGATCATAACGGATACAAAACACCTTCATAATATTTACAAATGCTAGTTTAGAAATTTTACCTTGCTTTTCAACGTTTTCTTTTAAAAACCTTTATAATCGAAAAAGAACTATTATGGTGCATAAATTTAGGGGCAAAAATCAAAATAATTGCTGAATAATTTGAGCTACAAAATACAAACGAAATTTTACCTTTACACATTCCTCTAAGTCCTCCCACTATTTCCATTTTCATTTTTTCTTCAAAGTTAACCATTTGATAGGGTTCCAATGCATTTGTCCAATACGGGCTTACTCTTGGAAAATGTTCTAGATTTTAAAATATCAAAAAATATTTCACTAAATGACTATAAAAATAGCACTATAACTATACATATACAAAGAAAAAAGTAGTTCTTTCACATTCAACAACCCGTTTGCTTCTAAATGCTTTTTGGTTTCATCAAGAGAGCTTTTTGTTTGCAAGCCTTGGAAAAATGAGATATTTTAAGATTTTTAAATTACATTTTTAATAACAGAAAAAAAAATTAAATACAAACCAAATTTTGCTTTTTTGATACTCAATTAAAAGGCTTTCAAACGTAGAAAACAGTTTTCAAATATTCAAACTATAGACTGAGTTATCGATGATAATGTGAAAAAATTTATTGTTGGTCAAATTTACAACGGCGATCAAAGTTACCCCGTTTTAAATTATATCTGATTCGTCCAGGAAAAGATGAAACAGACCGAAATTCATGTCAATAATGTAAAAAGCTGTTTACCGATAAAATTAAAAACTATGGTGGTTAAATCATGCACAAGAATATTGTAAAGGCAGCGGGGTGAAAAAGATTGTGATTGTTTTCAAATGCAATCTTTATTACTTCCTTTTGGCATGTAAATTATACTTTAAATTGATAAGTTAAAGAAAATAGATTTTTTTTTTGAGATAGAGTATGGTGGGGTAAAAGTACGACCTTAGTGCTATCCTATTTTTAGAAAATTTTGCCAGTTGTTTTCCAAAAAACCAAGAACAGCATTTGATTCTTTAGACTTTTACCTCTCTTCTACAAAATTACGAAGATAATCGATCGACGCATTTGATAACAGTAGTGAAAATGCCTAACTGCTATCGAAACGTACTCTTACCCCACCTCTGGGGCAAAAGTTCGAATGATGTGGGGTAAAAGTACGACCATTCAAAATTCCACATTTCTGCATTGAGTCAAGAGGAAAATTATTTTATATCAATCTTTGCTTACAAAAGCAGCTCCTGTGTTCGCTTCTCATACAAGTTCTAAACATGGGTGAATAACCTGCGCAAATTTTCAGCTCTTTACCAATTGTCAATATTCAACAGGTTTACAGTATCCAGTTCTCATTGAATTTGAGCAATTTTTCGCGCGAGCAAGTCTTGTGATAACAAGAATATGCGCTGATGTTTCCAGAGCATTTAAAAAATAAGTTTAAATTTTTCGTTCAGATTTACTTCAGTAGACCCTTCGTACTTTTGCCCCATTTGCAGTTCGTACTTTTGCCCCTTCATGGTTTCTCATGATTCACAGTTTATTATGCAGAACAGAGACATAGTAATTTAATTCTGTCTTCGGCATTCGATAGTAATTGAATACAACTAAAAAGACACATTAAAACTTTCATTGAAAGCCAGACTTTTGATTGCACAAACATGTTTGCCGTTATTTGAAATATTACATCATTCATGCAAAAAAGCTACTTTACCTCATTTTTCGGAGTATTTTCAATCTCTACGAAAAAAAATTATGGCTGGTTGTTGGCAGTCCAAATCACTATCAATCCACGCCAGAGTTTTGAATTTTACTGTTCTCGGTTTGTGATAATCCCAAAACGTACTTTTACCCGACTCGTACTTTTACCCCACCTTACTCTAATACCTACTTAGAAAATTAAATCAACTTCATTTTTATCTAGGAATTTAACAGTATGCTGCCGCTCTTCCCTACAAAATCAACATTACACTTCGCTTCTTTTGTTCTTTCTTTCAAGATATGATCAGAGTTCTTCAATGATTCCCTCAAGCAATAATTCTTAATATCGCGCGTCCCATTGCAAACTGTCAGCGGAACGCTTTTTTCATCAGCTGTATGACCGTTCCAATTCCTTGGTAACTCCCAATATAATTTAGAAAGAATAACACAAAATGCAATAAAATAAACGATGATCGACGGACGGTCCCAGCCAGGCACACAATTAAAAGAGAATTCCGTTCGCATCAATTGACCCCAATTGTGAAGGACTTCTCATGTATGTATGAACGACGGTCAGCCTCAGCTTGGCGACATGTTTGACAGTAGTTTGTTAAGGTTTGTGGGATAGGTAAATTCCTTTTCGTTCTTCATAAAATGATCGTGACATTTAGAAGGATGCTTTCTGATATAGTTAAGTTTTTTTTTGAAGAAAAAAAGCGTTCCGAACAAGCCAAAATCACGTTTTTTAGAATTCTGAGATTTGAATGGGAAGAATTTTTTTTTGAAAAATATTTTTAAAACTTAAACACAATTTAAAAGCCTTTTAAATAGGTAGTCAAAAGTTTGAGCAATCTTCTCAAAGGGAAGTTTTCTTTTGTAGTCTACCTAAACGACGATACAAACGGATTATACCAAATTCAGGTGGGCTCCAGCAGGCTTAAAAATTTGCTGATCCCGGAACATGTCTGGATATTAAGCTCGAATGTATTTTATCGATCATAACTGAAAACCACACCGTCATTGCCACAATCAGACTCCAATGCTTAATCCACAAATTGAAAGCTCACTCGATCACGTGCTCGTTCGAACTTGTACGGTCACATTCATAAACAACATTTCGTACCATCATTCGTTCGTTCGTTTGTTCCAGCAATCAAACCGGTTGATTGTATTTTTTCAATATTAAGAAATGTATCTA
Source organism: Uranotaenia lowii (assembly GCF_029784155.1). Taxonomy (NCBI): domain Eukaryota; kingdom Metazoa; phylum Arthropoda; class Insecta; order Diptera; family Culicidae; genus Uranotaenia; species Uranotaenia lowii. The sequence continues at coordinate 167,029,867 of NC_073693.1, forward strand.
CACTGCCACACAAATGCTAAGGCTTGTGTTCCACTAAGTATCGGATCACATACAATTTTCGATTTCTACATGAAGAAATAACGTAAAACTTTTGTATAAATTTGTTTTATAGGGTTGTTTTTATTAAACTTTTGGGTTTTTTTCTGTTTTGATGAGTTTCTGAACTTTTCGTCGAATACCTCTCATCAATATCTGCTCAGTTTCAAAATTTACCCTGTTGACCATTTATTCCACCTGGAACAATTAGGCCCAAAAATTACTTGCACCCAAAACAATCGAATTCTCACGTTTTTCTTAACAATAAAGTATTCGTTTCGTAATCAAATTCACAATAAAATAATTCTACTTGTTTTTCTCATTGGTTATTGTTTTAGGATCTAACAACAGAGGAATATGTGTGAACTGATAAAATTATTCCTACAATGTAGAATGGGAAGTGCTCAGAAACATATATTTATGCGTATGGGCTTGTGATATAGCTCAGTTGGCAAGTCAGTTGCTTCCTGTTGTTAGAACGACTCTTATATTGGAAACAAAAAAATTCATTCGTATGTTCAAAAACACAGTAAAAAAACATTTGCAACTCATACTGATAACATTTCATCTTTCCTGACCTACAATAAATTAGCCGTTTGTTAATGAATTTTAAGGTCGCAGCAACATAATCATTCGAAATGCTTGACAAAACGCGCATTAGCATAGATCAACTAATTGATGTGTGTGATTTTGTTTTAAGGAAACGTGATTTTGATGCATTGATGAGTGAAAATTTAGTTTAGTGATCGATTCAACAATGTTGAGTGAACATGTTTTACTAAGCTCTTGTTATAGGTTCAATTTTTTCGTTTACCCCTTTTCTGAAGCTCTTGTTAAGCTTTAAAGATGTAACTAGTGAAGTAAGTTTAGATATGCGAGCGCATAGCTCTCAGTAGAAATACATACATAAATTTTTAAAATTTAAACAATAAAAAATAGGCTTTTCAAACAGTTTCAATGAAAAAAGTGGATTAATTTGCGACATAAATATGAATAGTGAAAATATATTTCGTTGAAAACAAAACTAAAAACAGTTAAAAGTTTGATCGTGGTAAAATTTTTCAGGAGTAGGTAAGTGTTCAAAAGATTTTTTCTTTAAATTAAGCTTATTCTCTTGTCTTCAGAATTACGATGGGATAAACAAAAATGAAGAACTATTTAATAAGGAAGGTGATAATTCATCAACAAACCAAACGCAAAAGAAGGGAACACAGTGATTTAACAATATTAGGTAACGGTAGACTGAGTCGATTTGGAGTCATTTTCGAATTTCTGAAACCCTGGGGTCTTAAATGCTTCGTTTTAGTCCAAAACTCATCAATGATTTTTTTTGCAAAATTTTTAAGTAATGTTTACATGAGTAAATTCGGACTTTTAGGTTTGTATGGGAAAATTGAATATTTTGTACTGAAAAATCAACATCATTTTTGTTTCGTTTGTGCAATCGAGCATACTAATGGTTTTTGTGCAAATTTATAAATTTTTCAAAGAAAAATTTCCGCTGAACAACTTTCTCGAAGACCGTTAATTCGTATCTTCTTAGACAAAAAAGTTATTAGCTGTTTAACAGGGGTATATCTTTTGGCATTGATAAACAATAAATTTACGGGTTGGCTTGATAATATTACCTACAAACTTTTTACTGGTTTCCTCATGCTATACGAACACTGATGGACGATGGTGTAAAAATATTTTTCGAACAATCACTCAATTTTTTTAAATAAATATTTTTATAATTCAGTTAGGTGTCGGAGGTAAAATTCAACAAAATGCAAATCAAAGAACACCTCGTAAATCTCGTTTCCATGTGCTATTATATGAATGTTTTTTATCACGCGTTTGTAAACATTGAATTTTCATTCCAAACATTTATTTTTATGATTTCAGCTTGTAGAATTTTATAGTAATATAATTTAACCCCTAAATGTACACAGTAAACTAAAATTACCGAGTTCGGTAATTTTTTTACCGAAATCCTAACATGTGTAAATCGTTAAACTGTTCGGTAATTTTTTCGGTAAAAAATAAACGAACATCGGTAAATGAAGAGTCGATTTACCGATGTTCGTTTATTTTTTACCGGAAAAATTACCGAACAGTTTAACGATTTACACATGTTAGGATTTCGGTAAAAAAATTACCGAACTCGGTAATTTTCATTTACTGTGTATGCAGCATTCTTATTTTCAGAAAAATAACTAAAAAAAACCAATGATTTTTCTAACTACGCCAATTTGATGTCCCATCATCCTTAAAACTTTTGATGCATAAGGGGTAGGATTAACTGTGAACATAAGTTTTTTAGAAGCCATTGAAGTTGAAAATTGTTGCATGTTGTCCCAGTTGACGATAATTTTCCGATCATAGAAATTTAAATTCGGATTTTGTTTAGAAGTTGTATTTTCAGATATATATAAAGGATGTTATTCGCAGTGAAAAGTGAAAAGTTTAGTAGGGACATCTAAAGATTATGAAATTTTATAGATGGATAGAAGGATAGTTGGTTCATAGTAGTTGGCCCTTGCGGAACAAAATTTTTTTATGTGATGATAATGCTTCTAAATAAATTCTACCCGCTCATTTTCATCATCTTTCATTCCATCTAACCTTCCATCCATCTATAAAATTTCATAATCTTTTGATGTCCCTACTAAAAAGGACATCACTTTTCACTTATAAGGCCGATAAATACAAGTAACAAACATAAATTACGGTAATTAATCTCTTCATAAAAAAAAGTTATTCACAGAGTATTTTTAAATTCAATTGACGAATCTATAAAAATTTAGACGCCCGTTAAAAATGTTTGTAACATTGATAATAATGCTAGCAGTGAGCATGAGTTTAAAACAATATATTATACATCGTTTTTTTTCTTTTTTAATGCAATTTTGATCCAAGCTAAGAATTACTACAGCATATAGCCGATGTAAAAGCTTTACATTGCACAAACTGGTTCTTAATTTGTTTACAAGATCAGATCTACTAATTTTATTCTATCAACTGATTGCAATACAGAAAAGTACAAAACACAAAATGCTTTATTGGTTATTCAGGAATTCGCATCACACGCCCCGAACCGGTTGAATCGATCAGCAATTAAATCCACATGCGGATTGTTATTTACCTGTCTTGTAGGGTAACGGACCTATTTTGGACTGCTTCGGGAAGAGGCGATGCTTGTACTTGAATTAAAAAGGTATATGTTACAGTTACTTAATGTTTCATCCGACCATTTTCTATCGCGACATATCAATGCAACAAGATTAAAGCTTAAAAATTTGTTTATCAGTTACTTTTTTTGTCTGGTCGGTATTTTGGACCACCTTCGGGACCTATTTTGGACCACCCTTAAACTAAATAAAAAAATTCGAATTTTACTACAGTTTTGATAATTATGCGTGTAATTTAGTTAACCTTTTTATTTTATCCTCCGTATTCAAGTTTTGTTCACGTTAATTCTTTCGTTAACGATTTTCCTTCAAACTCAGCCTCTTTCTACACTTGTTTGTTGGATATTTAGTACTACATACAACCATCTATTATTTGCTTGTACAACTATGCTGTAAAACAAAAAATGGTGATAAGAAAAAGGAACCTACCAACTGAAAACTCATCCGTATATATAGTTCGTTTAAAATGTTTTGGAAATTCTGAAAGCACACTGCAATCTCGACGAAACTTGTTGTGAAGTTCAAAATACTGGTCGGTTTTCTGTGGCCAGTTGGTTTAACTTCAGGATCATATTTTGAAACGCAACACAACTCATCCACGACACTAACTGATTTATATTTACCTCCAAAACCTAATTTGGTTTAGCTTTAGTACTGTAGCGTACCTACATAAATTCAAACAACTTAAATCATTTTAATCCTATTAAACCCTCTACAATCCAGATTTTTTTCGCTGAAAATTTCACAGAAGATAAATTTTAATTGTTACTTTGATTTATCGGCCTAGCGGTGAAATCGATAAATCAAAGTAACAAACAAAAATTACGGTGGTTAATCTCTTCATAAAATAAATTTTAATGATAACAAACAACTTAAAATTAATGTTGAAGAAAATCTTTAAAAAAACGAAAAGTTGCATAACTGCAGAGACTGAAGAACTACATCTTCAGTACTTTTTTGGTTGTAGTTTTCAAACATTCCAGTGAAATGACTTCAATTTTTTTTTTTCTAAATTATGAAATATATAAAGATTATCTCATAGTCATATTCTCATGTTCTTTAGTTTCTATAAGCTGTGAACTGCTTGTCAAACAGCTGCTAGTAGTATGGATTGTAAGATTAACATTTTTTTAAACATTCTGTGCAAAAAGTTGGAGTTAAAATAATGATAGGCTTTGGATTTATGTCGATTATAGTAAACCTCGTCAAACGGCGGGGTTGGGTTCAAGGGGTTAATTAAATAAAAAATACCATAATTTCAAATTATATTTTACATAAGCGAATGAAATAGTGTGCACCATTCTATTCATATTCTCGCTGAAAAAATATCGTGGCTCAATTTTTAATTAGCAATATGGCTGAAAGAAGGCCTCCAAAATTCACTAATCCACGTGTTTTTAGCCTTAAATCATCTTGATCTGGAGAAGTTATTCAGCGAACGTCACTAAACGTCAATTGACGATTCATTCAAAAAAAAAAAAAAAAACCAAAACAAATCACCAATGTCTGTCTGATGTTTGGCATCCATTTTTCTCCTGTGATGCTTGTTTTTGTTGCAACTGCCCCAAACTTTAAACCTCCGGCTTGTTGGTCGCATGCCGCAGTACGCAGACCCATTCATGAAGTCTGCGGTGCAATGAAAATCATGAGATTTCTTTTATGTAGGTATGTAGGAGAAATGATCTTTTTAGGAGGAGAAATTATTTTTAGTCAATTTTGCGCTCCAAAAATCCAATTCGTGAGGAAATCCACTCTTTGTTTCATAATCAAGCTCAAGAGGAAATTATAAAAAATGGCATCAAAAAAGGAAAACAAAAATTCTTCTCTCACTTCAATCTAGCCGCCATCATGCAAGGCAGCTTTACCACAGTTGATAATAGTCTGTCAAATTCCAATGGTAGCGAATGGTTGAAAAAAAAGGCTGAAAAAGTGTGTTAGAAACAATTAGTCTTCAACTTATCCCACTGGATGTACTAAGACTTCTTTACGCTGAAACATGCCCAAGCAACCAAAAGTCACATATTTACTTGAATGAAGGCTTTGAAAGTTACGTATTGGCTGACAAAGAGAATCAACTCCCCAATTCCCTTGAGTGAACTTTATGTGCTCATTAATGAACTTGAAAGTTGCAAAAGTGATTAATATGTACGTTGTATGTAACTTATTTTGCTCAATTCCTATAAGTGAACTATATGTAATCATTAATGAACTAGAAAGTTGCAAAACCGATTTATATGTACGTACTCAAGTCACATAAAGGGTACAAAATTACTCAAAACGGAATTTACTAAGTCACAAAAAGGGCATTGAGGTGTTTTCTTCTTGACTGGCTGGCTGGCTGTTTGGTTGGGCGTGTGCGCTATCACCCTTTCGAGTTTAAGTTTTAGTAAGAACAACATCTAGGCGGGGTCTAGTGGTAGCGTGTTCGATTCTGACCACGAAGGTCGGGGTTCGATCCCCAGGCGGGGCAACGATACGATACCGATGCCAAGGGTGCAATTGAGATAGAGAGAGAGTTTTTGCTCATTTTACGATTTTTGGAGCTGAATTAAAAGGCCGCTGGAAGCTGAATAGTAGGTCATTAACACTTGTTTTGGAACTTAAAAGAATCAATAAGAACTTAAATTTTGAGCTGCATAGAACGTAGGCTAGGTGGGGTAATTATGAACAAAATTTCTTCATTTGGCACACTTACAGCCACCAAATGTTTATTTCTTAACATAAATTCTGAAATGCTGCCAACAATGAATATTTCCGTGATCTTCATCATTCTGTAGAACAACTTTTTTTTGTCGCAACTCACGTCCTTGAGACGTCTGTTCATAATTACCCCGTCTGTTCATATTTACCCCCTTCTCTAGGGGGTAATTAAGAACACAAAACCTACGAACTTGGTATAAAATTTTTGAAAAGTAACAGTATTTATACGTTACATTTACCCATAGTAAGCAGTGTATGGTGATTTTTTACTTAAAAAATTATGTTCATAATTACCCCAAAACCTGTTCATAATTACCCCGAACGCTGTTCATATTTACCCCAAGACTTGTCCAATATGATTTATATGGTGTCAGAAAATCTCAATCCAATACCAAATAATGAAAATAAATAGCAGTAATAAAAAAATTGATTGTTTTATAAAAACTCAATTCAATTCATGTATAAAACTTGTAGAATAAACGAATGTAATCAAAATTAAGAGGTAAAGCAAAACAAAAAATTTTTAGTGTTCTTTTTTATTGATTTTTTCTATCTTTTGTTCAGGTAGTTCAATTTTTGTTGCATCTTTTACGGGTTGGTTTGTTTCTTTTTTCCTTCGTGTCTTTATGTCGTTGCAGATCATTTTTTTTTGTTAGGACCTCTCCATACGTGTGAAATTTTAGGCGAGTTAGGCTACTCGATAGTTTTTACATCCGTTTTAGATGTCCTGCACAGCAAACTTCAAGTTTTCATCTAAATGTCGTGGGTTAGGCTTTTCACGTAGGTACGTGCGAGATATCATGAAATTGACACCTTTACATATACAGAAAATTCTAATTTTTTGTTAAGATGGTGGTTTCACAAAAACAATCATTAAAATCTTCTCGGACAGTCATATTTGCAAGGTTTGTCAGTTCTATATGATCGACTGTTTTGAGTAATATTAAAACTAATTAATTTTTTTATCACCTGTAAGAAATATCACATAAGTAGCTCTATTTTCTAAAAAATAAAAAAAAAAATACTACAGAAGTTTTCCTCACCAATCAGGTATCAGGTATCAGAAGAGGGTTGGCTTAATAGCGGCACGTTATCCAAACACACGGGAAAATTGTGCCTGGCCTTTTTTATATATAGATTTTATCATTTACCTGAGAAAACCTAGACCCCATCAGAGGGATTGAAATTCTCGAAGCTTTATAGCTCTTTTCCACAAAGTATGAGGAAAGAAAGTATGTCCTTAAGGTTAAATTTTTTAAAATTGGATTCACTTAAAACGTGTTGTCCTAAAATACGAAAACGTAATTGAGCAAACGAGGGGCAATTGCATATCAGGTGGAATGAATCATCTACAACATTTTGAACTAAATAAAAAAAAACATGTATTTGAACAAATTAAGATTGAAAAAAGTTACTAAGTATAAAAATAAGACTGAAAGAAAATAGATTTTGGATCTTTGTTATCCGAATGTAACTCATAAATAATTATTATTTGCTGTTATTCTAATGCTCTGAATAGCAGCACATTGTCCAAACATACAGGAAAATTTATCTTTTTGATCTTTGTATTGTGGACTTATTCACCTAATACGGCCGGAACAAATTTCAAATCCTTCTTTTGTCACTCGGAGTTGGAACACCGCAAGGGGGGGGGGGGGGGGGGGAAATAAAAAAAATAATGCAAAAAAAACAAATAAATTGGAATAAATTGCACGAAATCTTGTTTGAAACAAAATTGCATACAATATCATTGCACAAAATCTATAGATCAAGTTATTTTTTATCTAAAAATTCAATAAAATAAAGAATAGAAAAGGTGAAATACCTCCCATCTTCCAAAATTTTTGTTTTGGTTTTGACCACAGAGATTTAAGGTTCATATTTATGGTAAATTTCACGCGGTAATGAATAAAAGCTCGAGCAGCAAACTTTTTGTTAAAAAATGGGGAATTTTATTTTAAGTAGAATTAAAATTTTTTTCAAGTCTAGTTTACAACCTTGTTATTTATCAATATCAAAAAACTGGTTTTGGAAGGACCTGAAACCTGTATTCGGTATAAGAAAACTATTCCTGGGATACAGGTTTTCGGTTTCGGTATTACCGCTAAAACTATCCTTACGCAACACCACTCACTTAATCTAAGAAAGCATTTGATTGCCTTTTTTCTATCAACAAAAAATAAGTTCTTATTACTATTTTTTTAAACAAAATTAAGACTTATTTAAATGTGGTTACGCATTGAGCTTTTTTTCAAAATTTATGTTTTATTCACTTTTTTTCACTTTTGAAATTTTTTTTGCAGTTTTGAAAAAATTGCGTTCATTGGCATAGCTTTTTTTATAAATCCAAATCACAATTTTAGAAAAAAAAAATCATTTTCTCAAAAATTCAAAACTCAACACATTGTGGACCTCACTTAAATATGACATTTATTGAATTTGGTCCAGAGCATTCTGTGAGCGCTGATGTGGTCTAGCGGATAGGCTGGCGCCAGTCTGGATTTAGTATGCCAGGAGTACTGGGTTCAATTCCCGGTAGCGGCAAGAAAACTTTTGAGTTCGAATCCCATAAGTGGCCGTCAGGTAAGATGTGTTTCCTCTTATAACTGACTATATAATACGAATGTTCAATCAGTTGCCAGCTGGCCAGGTATAAACACGGATACCGGAATACCTGTAAATAAACTAACCCATTTGATTGACTCGTTCTTCTAAAATACACCAACAACAACACAAAACATTCATCCACAACAGTTCATACGAAGCCATGGGGTCCGGGTAGGGTGTACGTGTGCTTTGGAGATTTGTCGAAAGTAATTATCTAAGAAGGCATGTGAGCATATACTTAGGCAGAAACTGCGGTGAATCCGTGTACCCATGGTAGATAACTAACAAATGTACATACAAATGTACATACATTCTGTGATACAGAATGCAGAGTGTTGATGTTATGGGGTAAATATGAACACTCATCTGTGAATCAGTGGGAATGAAATTTTTCAAAATTTCTTCAAAATCCAGACAAAGCATCATAAACTAGATGTAAAACAGGTGATAACAACATTTCAGCTGGATTTCCTATGATCAGATATTCAAAACATTGAACATTGTCGAAAACGATTTCCGTTTCACGGGGTAATGGTTTTTTAAAACATCTGAAATGATATCATAAGGATTTGAAAACAGATCAAAAACAGCTTATAGCTATCAATTGGATGTTAAACTACCACTTTTGGAACTTTTTGTGTTCATTCATCCCCCACATGAGCGCGTATGGCACTTGTTCGGAATTACCCCGTGTTCATAATTACCCCCACTTGACCCTACTTCATATCAATGATGGGGCTGAGTAAGCGTTTTTGTATCTGTTTTATGGGACTTTTGGTTGCTTGGGTGGATTCAGTTTGTCTTTATTCAGCCAGTAAGCTGAAACAGCAATTACGCATTCGTAAGCTTTTTTCAGCAAATTGCCGTTCTTAAGCAGCCAAAATGGTTGTTGGTTTAACAGCAATATTAATAGGTTATGGTGAGTGGTTCAAAATAAGTCCCTAAGGAATTCATTAGGACCTATTTTCGACGTGAGTCAAATTGATATAAATTCAAATAAGTATTTTTTTGAGCTTTTAACTTCCAAACTAGTTTCATAGTATTTTACCATAGATGTGAACATATTTGTAGTTGTTTAATTCATCACAGCTATGTAGAAAACCTCTAGAAAGTTGTCTCCAATAATGGCACGTCCTCCTGAAATGTGCTTAATTCGGCCCAACTGTGAAAAATCATAACTTTATTTTAAATTCTTTATCCCTTATCAACTTATTTAAATGGAATGTTGAAAATAATTTGAATGATAGGAAGAAGATTTACCTGTGTTTGTTCAACTTTTCCATGATTAACTTGATTTATTGGTGAAATATCGGAAAATAGTTGCAAGATGGTCCAAAATATGCACCCGGTCCAAAATAAGTCCGTTACCCTATCTGTTTGAAAAAATAAAAAATAAAATATATACATACTAAAGCATTTTTAAATTTTTTAAAATGTTTATTTGTTTTGGCTATTCCGAGCATTTTTTAATTAAAAACCAAGCAATATCAGGGGCTTGGTTTTCCAATTTTTCAGCTGAACTGGACGATACCTACAAATAGTACAAATTACATGTCTCATATATCACAATCAGACGTATACTATGACGATGGAAATAATCTAATTTAACATTAACAATATTTTATTTAACTTCGAGTACGATGTAATTGTAGCGATGGTCCAATACACAAGGAAATAAAAAATATTGATTTTTTCCAAGGTACAAAGGTCCAATACACAAGGAAATAAAAAATATTGATTTTTTCCAAGGTACAATCTGCAATAAGGATTTCTTCTTTAGCAGCTCTTGTTTTTTAGATAACTTTTTAAAATTAATAAAAATTAATTGAAGAAATTTGTGCAATTTTTTGAGAACATCAAAACATTTTGAAAATAAAGTTTTTAATTCACTAATTAACTTTCCCGTAGACAGCGAGGAATTTTACATGCTGAAAAAAAGTTAACAGTTTTTCTTTTTATTTATTTTCACAATTCTGTAAAAAAACGATAAATTTGACGAAATTTCTTAGATTTTAGATCTTAGATTTTTTCAACATAAGTCGAATCGTTTTGCAGTGTTCAACTAAATTGTAAAATTGATGGAAATTTTTTATATTAAATTCTCTAAAATTTCTTAAGTGATTTCAGAAATAGTTGTTACCTTTGAAAAAATCAAAAAATTGTAGAACTAATTTTTTCGAAGCGTTGTATATCTCAAACTAAGCAAAATTTGAATCCTTGATCGAATCGAGGATAGTGAATAAATTCAAATAAGTTTTTATTTTTAATTTAGGGATGTTGGTTCATCAATAACACAAGCAAACAGCATTTTTTGTGCTCATGATTTAATAACTGATTTTGATTTGAAATTCGTTTTTTTTTTCAATGGTTGGTTTTTTCATCCCTACCATCCACACAGATGAAATTTTGCTACCTTGTTATCAGGCTGTGATTCACCGTGGCTTTTGTGCTTAGGACGCACGATCGAAATTGCGCCCTGAGTTCGTTGTGCGGAAATTTGATTTTAATATTATCATGATTTTCGGTAACCGGTATCCGATGTACTAACGCATTTCAATTTGACTTTGCTCTCATACTAACGTGAGCTAGAATTTCAGTATACGTATAGTATTACGATTTGTTTATGAAATAGTTAATAGCTTTGTTTTTTCTCTGTACCTTTCAGACGCGGAACGCGGGTTAACCAATCCTAATGTGGATAACCTGACGCTGGCTGTAGGTAGAGGGTGTTGATGAGAAACAAAAAGTTGCCCCGCTGGACAGACAACTCACTCGTGTGTTTGTGTGTGAAGGCTTAACCGGAAGCGAGAGAGAGAATTCAACCCAGTAGTTTCCAGCGAGCTGCTCGATCGAAGGTGCTGCTCCTCCGATGATGACGGTTTTCGATGGCTATACATGCGGAACGTAAACGGCTTTCGTCACAGTCGATCGTCAACGTGGAAGCTGATCGTGCTCGAGGAAGCCTACGATGCGTGGTGGTTTGTTTTTAAAATAAAGTTTAAACAGTTGCAAGCCCACAGGAAAGACAAGAAACGTCTTCATTGATGAAACTGTGCTGTGAAAAATAACAAATTTTGCAAACGTGTTTCCGTTTTTTCGTCGAGTGAGTCTACCGACGACGCCGCCGTCGCTTCTTGGGAAAGGAGGAGATTTTATTTATTAAAGTGAAAAGTATAACCGCAAACAGTAGATCGAGAATCGTAAATTAGAGCTGAATCAAGTAGTGATACGAAGGGGAATTCAAGTCAAGTCTGCGCGCATGAGAGGCGCTCCGGGCAACCAACCGTTCTAGTGCGATGTGCCTACCCTCTGAATTGGGTTCAATAAATCTTAATTTAAAGTGAAACACGTTGATTGTGTCCTATCTCGTCATATTGTTGTACCTACATACGGTCGCGGCAAAGCTCTGGAATAAATCCCGCATGATAGCGTAAAATGGTTGACGGCTGAATGCTGACAACAAGAAGCCAAAGTTAACTTTCAGTGTTGTGTTCGGAAAGTGAGTGCCACATTTAGTGCTGTGTTCTGGAAGCGATAACAAGCTCAAAATGCTCAGTGCGTTGGCATATTGCGCGAAGCTATGCTTCAACATTTGATTGTGTGTAAAGTTCGGCCACAATCAGCTACTATTATGGATTGTATCAGGTCGATCGAGTATTACATTAACGATTAATCGTTGGGATTCGCCTGGCGTTTAGCGATCGCGTTCATAATTCGCACCAGCCCGAGTTAGTGTCTAGATCTGTCACAAAACGCTCCCGCATCGATCGGTACCAGGTATTCATGCTTCTTCCATCAACAACCGCTGGAAGAGACGAAGCTACTAAATTATACACCACCTGGTAGTGCTAATTGGCATGAATTGTTTGCTAAAATAATTGTTGAGAACACGGGCTTAGAGAATCAAGTGCTAATTATCAGTCTGCGATAACTCAGGTCTCTTGGAGAAGGAGAAAAACGACTACGAAAATAGGAGCATCAAACGTTTCGTCTGAAAAACTAGCCAACATTATCAAGGTGGAGTTGCTACTGAACAAAGTGCTCGAACAGTTGTCTTTAAAATTTTGCGCCATTAGTGTGCCTTATGGAGACGGATATTAAGTGCTCGGAATTTGTCGTTTTTATGGTCAACAAAATGCTGATTAATATTGAGAATATTCTACTGCAAAGCCATCGACAACGTGAAACTACCGGAATTAAGAAGCTGTATAATTCCTTCTTCGTGCTGTTTTAACTGACTCGTCCCGTCCAGGGCATGATTTTTGGTGCGTTTGACCACTGGAATCTTTGTACTTAGTTTTATCGTAAAAATCTGAAAAATCTAAGTTAAGTGCAAGTGCAAATCATTTTATCCACATAAGAAAACCTAGTTTTAAACTACTGAAAGTGATATTAAGAGAAAAACCCAGGCAGTAGATCGCGAGTAGAACTCAACCTCAAATACAGTTGGCGCAACCGGAAATGTGAACAGGATACCCAATAATCAATCCGAAGACTGTGCTCAGTTAAAAAATCAACAGTTGCACCTGAAACAATTTGTCGTTTGATAAAAATCGAAACAGATCAAAACGAACGTCGTGAACTTCCTAAATTAGCTGTTCAGGGGTATTTCGATTTTGATAAACCAATAAGGGGTGGAAGGAAAGCAATCAGTTTCGCTGACAGTGAGATATTGAAAGGTGTTTCCATTGCTGGAATAAAAATCAAGAAAAGGAAGACGGAAAACGACAAATTAGAGTTTGTGCGTCATCGTTATCAAAATCGTAGTGAAGAAGTTAAGGCATTGTCCAAGAAGAGCCAAATTTCAATCAGCTCATCTAACAGCTCGGGCGAAAAAGGTCAGTGGTCAGGCGTCAGAAAAACCACGAATGGCGGTATCGTTGCTGACGAGCCTTTGCAATAGTGGATTAGAGCAGCTCTGCCAGACACCGGAGCCGTTGAAGTTCTACTATCACTACAGCGACGCCGGGCAAGCCGTCACAGATTTTGGTCGACGCTGTCTGAGTAACGACAAGGAAGAACAAATGGAATACGGCAACTCGTTCTACAACAATCAACAGCATCATCAACAGCAGCAGCAAACTTCGCAGCAACTAATTCAACACCCACCACATCAACAATCGAATCAACAGGATTTCGAAGAGGTATGAACATGACACATATGGCATTTGAACTAAGCCGAAGGTTTTAGTTTTTTATTATCACACGCAGGTCCATGACGAATATGAGGAATTTGTTTTTTTTAATTTTAAATTGATCAAATCAATCAAACTTTCTGTTCCATTTTTAATACCATTTCATCTATTTATATAAAAATGAATGTTTGTCTGTCTGTTCCCTATAGACTTGGAAACTACTGAACCGATCACCGTGAAACTTGGTATCTGAGGGTTTTAGGGCCGCAGATGGTTTCTATAACTTACAAACCACTCCGACTTAAGGGAGACGGGGGACTCCCATACAAAAGTAACGTAGTATATTTTATTTATTGACAAATGGTTTCCATCAAATTTTCTACCCACACATATTTTAACGTTCTTAATTGATTCGTTATGATGGTTGACAGGTTTTGTTATATTAAAAATAATCCATTGGTCGAAAAAGAGTGGGATGGGGGGGTCCCTACAAATTCATTGTGAAATGTTACAAAATTTGAACGACTTTCAAACGATTTTGTTCAAATTTGGCACAAAATAAAGTTTTTGATGTCGTGAGATTATTTAAAGTATTATCTAACCGTTTTTGTGCCTCCTATACAAATAAACAGAAATATGATAAAATTTGAATAATTTTCGAAAAATTTATAAATATGAAAATGAATGTTTTTCTGTCTCTCTGTCTGTTTCCTATAGACTCGAAAACTACTGAATCGATCAATGTAAAATTTAGTATGCGAAAGATTTGGGAGTCGGAGATGGTTTCAATAACACTTTCCAACCGCTCCGGCTTAAAAAAGCGGGGCTACTTTACATAAATATGGCACAAAACTTACAGTTTTCAAGCAATTTCCTTAAAGTTTTCTTCAAAAACAAATTTTTACATCATAAGTTGACTATCTATTGTATTGAAACCTCCTGCCTTTTTTGAAAGAAGAGGGGGTCTAATATAAAAAAAATACATATAGAATGTGACAGAACTCAAACAGTTTTTAAACTAATTTGATCAAATTTGCACACATCTAAATTTTGACTTAAATCGATGGTTCAAAATATTATGAGACGTTTTCCATTTTTTGTAAGAAGGGCTCCCAAACAAAATAACTAAAAGTTTAATAAACCTCGAATAATTTTCGAGAAATTTTCGTTAAAATTTAATGCACATAAAAGTTTGGGCATGATAAGATGGTTGATTTGTATTGGTAAAAAAAGATTTAATTGAAAGTTTCTTCTAATGAACCAAAAACAACTGGAATGATCAACGTGATATGTTGCATGTAGCCATTTTTGTGGCCGGGATTGTTTTCTTCAATACTTTCAACCCCTTCAAATGAAGGGGGGGAGGGGGGGGGGGGTGTTGAGCTCCTATACAAAATTAACAAAAATATGACAAAAGTCGAACAATTTTTGGAAACTACTGATCAGATCAATGATTATTACTTCCAAACCTCTAAGTTTTCACGAAAATGGATTATAGACTACCCTTCTTATTTTAACGGAAGAAGTTCTCATATTCAATAAAAATTACATACATATATTTAAACAAAATGAATTTCCAAGTGTTTTTCATAAAGTTTGGCATACTTTTTGATTATTTATTGGAAAAATTTCCTGTTAATAAAGACTCATTCCTCATTCCAAACCTTCAAGTTATTTTCAGACACAAGGAACAAAACCAGATGCTTTGTTTTTTTTTTCAAAACAGTTAGCTTTTGTATAATGATTGACATTTAATTAAAAAGGAAGTTTATTTTTATCAAAATAAATTAAACAAACTTAACTTTTTTAATGAAAGGTGTTGCAAAGGAGGCTGGGTCATTCGGCCGAAAGTCATGAGGCCGAAAGCCATTCGGCCGAAGGTCATTCAGCCGATGGACGTTAGGCCGAATGGGCTATCTGGCCGAACAGGCCACTAGGCCGAATGGGTTATTCGGCCGACGGTTATCCAGCCGAATGCTGTTAGGCCGAAAGGACGCAAGGCTGAAAGGATGTTCGGCCGAATGATCATTAAGCCGAAAGGTCATAAAGCCGAATGGTTATTAGGCCGAATGGTCATTAGGCCGAATGGTCATTAGGCCGAATAGTCGTAAGGCCGAATGGTCGTAAGGCCGAATGGTTACTAGGCCGAATGGTCAATAGGCCGAATGGTCACTAGGCCGAATGGCCGTAAGGCCGAATGGTCATTAGGCCGAATGGTCGTAAGGCCGAATGGTCGCAAGGCCGAATGGTCGCAAGGCCGAATGGTCGCAAGGCCGAATGATCGCAAGGCCGAATGGTCGCAAGGCCGAATGGTCGTAAGGCCGAATGGATGCTAGGCCGAATGGTCGTAAGGCCGAATGGCCATAAGGCTGAATGATCGTCATGAATGGTTGCTAGGTCAATAAGAAATCTTTTACACATGTCGGCATGCTTAGCCGAAAGGTCGTAAGACCAAATTGCTGATAGGCCGAATGGTCGTTTGGCCGAATGGCTGTTAGGCCGAATGTTCATAAGGCCGAATGGTCATTAGGTCGAATGATCACAAGGCAATCCATTAGGCCTGATGACCATTCGGCTTGATGACTATTCGGCCTAACGACCATTCGGCCTAACTACTGATCGACCTAACCACTGAGCGGCCCGACATGCAAGAAAGCGATAATATGTCTTATATTTATTTTATTAGTCATCGAAAAAATATTGTTTCGCACAGACTTATTGTTCTAAGAGATGCCTTAAGCGGGCCATAGACTACACAAATTGGCCTGTACAAATTCGATGTTTCCACGACGATTGTTTGATCTATGCTCGCCCATACACTATACAAACATATTTCACGCGAACACAAATGATTGCTGGCGAAAACAGCAACAGCAACAAAAAAAACCATCTCCACCCCGGCTGGGAGAATGTTTTGTACAAAATATTTCGATCCCGACCGATTTTACTCCAACCGTTTGGGCGCTCATTCAAGCAGTGCCATACACTATGCAAATCGTGCTCACAGCGACAAAATTTCATCGAATTTCATCGCATTTGTACAAATGTTGTGTAGTCTATGGCCCGCTTTAACCTATTTTTAAATGATTGCTTAGACATACCAAAATCAAAAATACTAACACACTCATTAAAATAACGGATACATGTGTCTATTGGGTTGTAGTAGGCCTTATAGGCCTAGCATAAATTCGATCCAACGACCATTCAGCCTAACAATCATTCAGCCTAGTGGCTATTCGGTCTAACGACCTTCTAGCATCCATTCGGCCCGACGATCATTCGGCCTAATGACCATTTGGCCTAACGACCATTCGGCCTAATGACCATTCGGCCGAATGACCATTCGGCTTAGTGACCTTTCGGCCGAATGACCATTCGGCCTAACGACCATTCGGCCTAGTGACCATTCGGCCTAGTGACCATTCGGCCTAATGACCATTCGGCCTAACGACCATTCGGCCTAATGACCATTCGGCCGAATGACCATTAGGCTTAGTGACCTTTCGGCCGAATGACCATTCGGCCTAGTGACCATTCGGCCTTATGACCATTCGGCCTATCGCCTATTCGGCCTGATGACCATTCGGCCAAATAATATTCGGCCAAATAACCTTCGGCCTAATGTCGCATTCGGCCTATTGTCCTATTCGGCCGAACATCCGTCGGCCTTTCAACCCATTCGGCCTAGAGACCTTCGGCCTAACAGCTTTCGGCCTATCGGCCTACGGCCGAATGTCCGGCCCCCGTTGCAAAGCACACCGAGTCAGCTAGTACAGAATAAATAATTACACGTTTTTTTTCAAGCAATGCACAGTGGGGATTTTCGATCAAAAAAGGTATCTATTCTTGTGACGATCGCCTGTACTAAATTCTGGAAAACTATCATTTCTGATGTAAAAAAAACACGAGAAATCGAATGGTCTACACCGCTTTCTAAAAAAAAATACCCTGAACGCCCGATTTCCCCCATTTTTTGGAGTGTAAAGATAGAATTCCGCCTGTAGCAATCTACCTTGCAACGAAAAAGTCTATACACCATACTTGTTTATGTAATAATGTCAGCTGAACCGATTGGTGTACTCTAATTTTTGTTTTTACTACGACAAGCGGCTCATTTTGCTTCTTTTCCCCTAAAATTTAGAAATTTTTCAAAGGAATGCAGTCAAACAAGGTGTAATTCAACACATTTTCACGCATATTTGGCAGATTTATTCATCCTCAAGCTGACCGTGTCGCTTTTTTTGCACTCGAATGAATTAAAACGGCTAAATATCCCCAACTTCCCTTAGCCTTTTCAAATTGGTGTATAAATTTCACTGTAACAATCGAGCAATTCACATACCAAAGTGCAAAAACCAAGTGATTTAGTGTAAAATTTGTCGCTGAATCGATTGGTAGTACATCGCTTAGGGCTTAGCTTACGAGAATAGCCGAAATTACCCTGATTTCCCCTTAAATCGAGCAATATGTTGAAAAAATCACTATAACAAATGACAATGCATCAAAATATGCACAAAAATGAATGAAACAGGTGTAAAATTTATTGCTGAATCGAATGATGTACACTGCTTATCGTTAAGTTGACGGTAAGAGTCTCAATCACCCCGATTTCCCCTAAATTCATGTAATTTCGTCGAAAAAAAAACATTGTAACAAACGAAAATGCAATTGAACAGATGAAAAATCATGAATCAGGTGGAAAACTCATTGCTGAATCAAATAGAGAACGCTGCTTAAAACTCAGTTGACGAGGAAAGTCTAATTTTCCTCAAGTTTCCCTACATAGATTAATTAACTAACTAATACAATATGTACAGGGTCCGGCAATTGAAGTGCTACATTGGAACTAACAAATAATTTGATCAAAACAAAAACTTTTTCTTTCAAATTTAATACGATTTACATCAAAATAGATCATATTTTCAAAATCCATTGGCGCCTTTCGATTTTATTGTCCTTGAGCTTAACCACTCGCTGCAGAAGCTAGATGGCGCTTCAAAACTTCCAACCCGTCATGTTTTGGAGAGTAGACTTCGGGCTTCTGTATATCCTAGACAGCCAAGTCCATAGGGTTCAGATCCGGCGAACTCCCCGACCACTCCGTACTCGAAATTAACCCTCGAAAAGAATTCGACATAAAAATTGGGACCTCTTTCCTTCGTAAGCCAATGCGAAGTTCTGCTGAAAAACCACCAACCAAAACCAAAATTAGGACGTGTCCACAGTTCGAGGACATGCCGTAGAACTATTTTCGATATGTAAATTGATTGATCTACACCTCTTCAGGGTTGATCTTCACCAGGAAAGTACGGGCGATTTCGACCCAGACCTTTAATGAAACAGATTTATGTCGTCTTGTGGCCTTTAATACGTTTGCATAGGTTCGTGATCTTTCTGGCAACCAAAATCTGTAGTTCTGTTTTTTCACGAACCGCTGTACGGCGACGAATTCATCGGCAGAAAACACGATATTCTCCAAATTTTTCATGCGCGGACTGCGTAAGCTGCGCCTTCGCCCTTTCTACCCGCTCTTGCTTCTGTTCAAACGAGAGGTCTTGAAATTTTAGGATTTTGTAAGGCTGGGCCTAAAGATCATCTTCCAAGATCCGACAGCGATTTTGATCTGGTGTATTCAAATCTATCGCCAATTTAGTGTTACTACGCCAAAAATTCTCTCAGGGTGCATCTTGATGATCTTCACCATGGTAGGTGTCGCCACTGTAGCTTGACGATTTCCACCATACTATACTTGGGTACTTCTGATCTCCAGGTATCTTCCAAGTGCGAGGTAAAATTTAAAAAAATACGTACACTCATTGGACAACTCACGAAATATGTCTTTCTACCGATTCACAGCCTGGAACTAGGCAATCAAAGCACTAAGTTTGAGGACTATTTTTACAAAAAAAAAACACTTGATTACAAAATTAACCAAAATATCCTCTGACATCTTAGACATGATGTTAACAAGGTGACAAGGTGTCATGTAACTTGGCTTTGTATACTTCGTAATAATCACTCCTAAAGTTTTGTAACAGTTCAATTGCCGGACCCTGTACCAAAAAATCGTAGTAGCAATTGAGAAAGCATTAAAAAAGATACAAAAACATAAAAAATACGTAAAACTAACTGTGAATAAAACAATGAACACTATTTAATTTCTGTTTCCCACTGTGCGATGACTTGACAATTACAAAATCCAAGACCCAAACACTGGGCCTACTATAAACTTGACTGATTCTTGCTGCAAAAATTTAAAATAGATTTTTTACTATCGATAGAAGTTGCTTAGCTTGACTTCAGGTTATTTATCTAATCTTGTACATTTTCAGATAACTATTGGTTTGTTTAAAAATATGTCATTTTTTGCCGATGATCTTGCTACTGTTACAGTCGTATCGAAAGTTCTAAATAATGAGTGTAGCAAAATAGAACTTTCATTTCTTTTGGTAGCGTTTCTCTATTAGAATTGGTTGGTTTTATAGATTCTTTGTCGCTTTTCACTTTAACACTTAGTTTTCGAACGAAAAAAACATTTTTGTTATCAAATTCAATGTATTAAAACCAGTTTTATATAAAAAAAAAAGTTCAGGTCTAAGCCATATCAAGGTAGGACTATCATTTTCCTTGCTCAATCTGATCCATTTTTACTTATTCTGAACTTCGTTCGCACTGCAAGATTTTCGCTTGTGGGGCGAACCACGCTTGGCCTACTAATGTGTACCTGTATTTACCACTTCATAGTAGTTGGCCCGTGCTGAACAAAAATTTGAATCACTTTTCACCGATAAATTAAATAACAAACATACATAACGGTGATTAATCTCTTCATAACATCTTTGATCAACATTCGCCGAAAATATACAAGGGCCAAGAATTTGGTTGAAAACATCTTATCAGTTAGCAGAAACAAAACCTGATGTCATATTGAAGAACGGAAAAAGTGTATCACTTTCGAAGTATGAAAAATTGAATAGTAAAACATTATCGAGATGGGTAATATTTCTAAATCGCTTCTTACAAAAGATGTATGAAAATCCTATTGAATGGCTATTTTCGGTATGTATGTGATAATGAAGCGTATCAATAAAGTGTCGATACAGTAATTTCGTGGAATAATAATAAGTTGAACATACATGCTTCCCGACCCCCTTGGCTCTATATTTTGAAATTCGTCCATTTTAATAATGGAATATGGCTGACTTCAGCAGAAACTATGCTGGATGTAGGGGTTGGGTCGAAAAGAATTTAAAGCCACATACGATTTGAAGCTCATGCTCTCATTAGGCCTTTGTCGGTTGGAGCTTACTACCAGTTATAAAAAAATATTTGATCTAATTTATCTTGTATGATTCAAATCGAAAAACCTCTCAAAATATTTCTTAAAATAATAGTTTTAATGTCGCCAATCAATGTCTGCATATACTAATGTAAGTGCATGACGGTGAAGGTCGCAGCAAGACGATGGCACATGAATGCAAAAGTTTTTACTGTCAATCGACCGGTCGACCTTAGACAACTGGACTAGACTATCGACCTGCGTGCGACTGATGATGATGATGATAACTTCATACCTTGTGTAGTGATGACCGGTTTAGTCGAGCATGGAACACGCTGTGTTGGTGTAAACAAATAAATACCTGCCTAATTACCTACACTTCTGATTGCGTTCTTCCATAAACGGCAACGAACGGTTGTCGAAATGGGACGATGTAATATTTTATTTAGATTTATGTTTTTGTTCTGAAGATAGCCGAGTAATATGTACAAAATACAACGAATAATCAGTAAATCAAAAGTCTTAAGATAAAAAAACTAAAATTTGAAATTTTTGTCTACCATTTCTTTGTAAGTACTTAATAAAAAAAAATCATTCTCTCAAACTTAAATCATTGAGAAGTTATGAAAATCAAATTATTGTCCTATTATAAGTTAAAAGTTATAAATAAATGATTAGATTTGATTTGAAACTCATATTAGGGCCCGGTCTGATCGGTATAAGTAACATAAATCACTTGACATCAAATGTGCAGCAACGAACTAAATATCATATAATCTTAAAAACAGGTTTCCAGAATCGAAGACCGGAATTAGAAACCGGTATTTCTGTTGTTCGATCTGTATGATATTTCTACGCCACTGTTTCTAATAATTCGTGAGTTGGAATCAGAATTAAACATGAACTTGATGATTTCATTTGCTGCCAATGCAACTAATATTTACTTTACGTAACCCACGAGTGTTTAGGAAGAATGACTCGTTACGTGACTTATCAGATTTTCCCTAAACCACTTGAAAAGGCCTAATCTTCATATATCTAAAATCTCAATGTTTGTAAGTTTTGTAAAACATTATGTCACAAGGAAAGGAAAAGAAAATCCAGATATTTTTCGTTACAAGTTCAGTGGAAAGATAGAAAACAAAAATATTCACTTTTGAAGCCAAGAAAAATAAGAAATTTTAAAGAAAAACAAAATGCAGAAGTACTTCAATTTAACGCAATAAAATAATTAGAAAATTGTTTCAAAATAATTTAAATGTTTTTCGAAAGTTGGTACTGTGGCTCTTGTGGCTGGTGTGGCTCAGTAGGACAAGTTCCACATAACCAATGGTGGCTACTCCGAGATTGACCGAGGCTATCAATTTTCTTCAGAGGTCAAATCAATGATGGATTAGCTTATTTACCCTGCACAAAACAGGTGTTCTCTCTTTGATCGTCAGTCCCGTCCTTGTAATCAATGGAGAAATTGGTAGAAAGAATAATGTGCTTTGGCACTGAGCTTACCTCTGCATCTTTGCAAAATAATTTTGGTTGGGAGTTGGGTAAAAGGAATTGATTGGAAGACACTTTTGACTAGTGTTACAGTGAAACATAAAACTAATTTTCTTAACTGCTATTAACCTTAATCCGCTCTTGAGTGTATAATACAATTTCTTCGGGGACCCTCGATGAATTCTTGAATCTTTAATTTTGCACCATTACTTTTTTTATGGACGCACTCTGAAAGCCATGGAAAAACAAACTCCTCGATTAAAACCTTTATATATCTCTTGTTTTTCAACCGAGTTTTACAAATGTATAGTTTTGGAAATCTGTAAAAATAATGTAAGTCAAACATGTTTCTCAGACATTATTCAGATATAACACTTCAGTTTTCCGTTATTTTTTTTTTTTATTAATCCTTTATTTGAAACGGCTCAATCCAGTAGGTTTAAGGAGCCAAGATTGAAATTGTTTTTGCACTTTTTACATTTTATTGCTTAAACTAGAAATTAGTAACAGATAAAGAAAAAGTTTACAGAATAAGATCGATAGCTTTAAAGAATAGATAAAGTTCGGAAAAGTAAGTTAAGTCCATCGCAGCCAACACATCTCTTACAGGTGCATAAGGTTGCCTTCCTTGGGCCCGAAGCGAATCTGTTAATTTCGTTCTGGCGATCAAGTGGACCTCGCACGACCAAACGACATGGTCAATGTCGTGATAACCATGGCCACAGGTACAGAGATTGGTGCTTGACAGATTGACACGATACAATAACGCGTTTAAGGAACAGTGATTGGACATGAGTCGGGAGAATGTTTTAATAAAATCCCGGCTCAAGTTCAAACCCTTGAACCATGGTTTAAGCTTCACCTTTGGGATGATCGAATGGAGCCACCGGCCCTTATCATCTGTATTCCATTTGCGCTGCCAATTGACGAGAGCATTTTTACGTACTACAAAGAAAAATTCATTGAAGGAGATTTGACGCTGATAAATATCACCTTCAAGCGCACCCACCTTTGCAAGAGAGTCAGCCTTCTCATTGCCCAATATTGAGCAATGTGAAGGGACCCAAACAAAGGTAATGGAAAAGCAGCGACCAGATAAAGTACTCAATTTTTCTCGTATCTTCTCGAGGAAGTAGGATGAGTACTTTCCCAACTTCATTGAGCGAATAGCTTCAAGTGAGCTTAAGCTATCCGTTACAACATAAAAATTACCAACAGTTTGTGAAAGTTTTCCGTTATTCAAAGTTTAAGAAAAAAATCATGCTTCGGAAAAAGACTGTAGATCAGCTACGGATTGCTAAAAAAATTCACATAGTGCAAAAGAAAGCTGAAGTTAGAAGCTATACGTTGCACATATGTATTTTGTTGATTTTTTTTTAAATCATTACCACAAAAAAATGTAAAAAAGTGGCGCAAAAACCGTACTTTTCAATCCATAAATCGTCAAAATTGTTAAAGTCACATCAGATAAATTTTAAAAAGAGGAGTTGACGTAATTTGGCACATTTTCGCATTTTTAGATTGTTAAAATACAAAATACAGATTTTTTTACGAATTTTCAAAGGTAGCTGTTTTTCTAACTTTTTGTCAATTTTCAATTTTTTCAGATTTCCTTGCACATATAGCTTTCAACTTCAGCTTTCTTGGAAACTAAAGGAAGTTTTTTTGGAGTATTCTGTAGCTGATCTGCAGTCTTTTCTCCGAAGCATGTCTTTCCGGTTTTATTTTATCAGACTTTGAATAACGGAAAACTATTGTATGTGAATATTGCCTGAGAAACATATTACATTACGAAGTTTCCAAAACTCTAAATTTTGTAAAAATCGGTTGGGAAACAAGAGAGATATATTGGTTTTAGTCAGGAGAGTCAAATTGACACTCCAGGGACTATAACGTGTAAACAATTCTGGGACGGATGAGGGTTAATGAGTGTTCACAAAAGAAACTAGACACCTGGTAAAAGTTGATTTTTTGACAAAAATAAATCAAAAACACAGTTTTAAATATTTTTAAAAAGTGAGTATTTTAACAGATGTATGAGAAAAAATTAATGTAAAATTTTGCACAACTTTGATTGTGACCTTAAGTGCCATTTTTGACTAAATTAACTCGAGTTTTCCATAATGTTGGCTTCTGTAGCATGTTTCTCAGGGCGTTTAAAGACCCTGTGCTTTAATATATATCACAATTTCAGATATTTGGTAAAATTTACTGTTTCTTGGTTCAGCCTATAAGATAGTGAAGTGATTAGACCACAAATCGGACAAATGCAATAAAAGATTCCTTAGTTAACAAAAATGAACCAGCAATAGTGTGTTATATTAAATTTCCCAGTAAGTCTCTTCAGTTATTGTGACCAATGTAAAAAAAATGCAGAGTGCTTCAAGTCGTAAATACAATTTCTGTATCTAACTCACACTTTTTTTTTATCAATTGCTTTGTAGGTGATTAGGGATGTCCTATTTCTAAACAACGTTAAAAAATTGTAGACTAGAATGCCAATTCGTGTCAAGTTTGATAATAGCTTAACCGTCCAATTTGTTTTCTCACATTTTTTTTAAATATGCCCGTATAAACATTGTGATCTTTTCTATATGATAAATATTAACAATATTTTTGTAAAGAGCAAATGGTTTTGTTTATTATTCTAGCTCGATTTAGCTTTTTTTCATTTTTTGCAGTGTTGTAATAACTATTAGCAATTTCTTCGAAAAAAACCAACATTTCTACACCCATAGAAGAGGTTGCAAAAATCCAATGCCTATTTAGCACATCTCTGTGCCGATAATGCGCTGAAATGTGCACTGTGCCGAAGATGATATGTTTGAAAAACCGTAACTGGCATAAGGACTCGGCTCCCAACTAAAATGATGCATGACCACTACATTCAAGCAAAACAAGAAAAACATTTTATGGGATTTCGTTCCTATTGGATAATTCATCCCAGAAACAAGAAAATAAAAATATAAACCATAGCGCCCCGTAGGGAGAATCGAACTCAATTCACTAACCAAATGGTCTTGCCAGACCGACATCTTAACCAGTGTACTATTTGAGCTTCATGCAGGAAGAGGGATATTTGTCATAGGCATTCTGCCGCCGATCAATCACAAAAGAAACGCACGACAGTGGCTTCCCGGCGTTTGGCCTCCTTTCAAGGTATTCATTTGTCTTGCGATGAAAACGGGAAAGGGAACGGGAGTGGAGGAAACGGGAAACCCATTGAATGAGAACTGTGCTTTGCTTACTGCCTGCTATTACATACACACGCTACATATACACAGCTGCTAAAGCCGGGCAGCTTGGCCGGTGCTTGTTTGCCGGTAAATTGAAGGAATATATTCTTGTTGCTTTTGCTACATACACACGCACAGCTTAGCCGTGGATGTTTGCCGGCAATTGAATTGAAGGAATGTTTTTTTTGTTGTTGCTTTTACTGCATACACACGCACAGCTCGGCCGTGGTTGTTTGCCGGTAGATTGAAGGGATTGAATTAGAAGGATGTTTTTGTTGTTGCTTTTGCTACATTCACACGCACAGTGCTCGGTTCGCTGGCTGCCTGGTGTTGGCCGGTATTTATTTCCATCCTTCTTCGTCTTGTGATGCGATAGGGAGGGACGTGAAAGCGTTTTTATTTTGTTTCTTTCAGACATACGCAATTCGGTTAACTTGGGAGATTAATGCCGGTGGGAGCAAATCGAATCAGCACCGATCGCGTTATCTTCTTGTACCAATGACGCTATGTAATTGACTACACGCCATTGGCACAGAGGCTGAATTTTGGGTGTAGAATTTAAGAAGCGAGCTGCAGCTTGCTCTTTATTCCTGTTTCCTGGACTCTTTTCCATTCAGATTTTGGATCTTCAAGAAAGTAAATTTTAGTAACTAAACACCGGAAACCTCGCATCCTTCGAAATTTTAACTTATTTTTGGTATGATAACTTTTTCATAAATCATTTGTGCAGAATTGATTCGAACAACGATGGGTTAACTTCACCTTTGTCAGCTTCAATCCAAATTTTTCAACATTTTTTCACGTGTATTGCTTAAAGAAGAGTTTTGTTTGTTAAACTACATAAGTTTTACAATTCTCTCTAGTATACTTGCTTAATAACATTAAATAATCCGTGTCCACTTTCTCGGCTTCTTCGTGAACAATCCTTTGTTCTTATTGACAGCTTTCAGTTCATAAAGACGCATGAGTTTGTTATTGGCTTTAATCTTTTCCCAACATAAATTTGTAAAAAAAAAGTCTTTTGTATAGTCGAATCATCCAATGGCATATCGAGTTTACTATTAACTTAAATGTCCATTTCCCGGCCATTTTAGCGTTCCCGGGGATCGGGAAATCTGACGATCCTTTTCCCGGGAGTTGTCGGGATCATGGGAAAAATTGAAAATGAAGATATTAATCCTCCACTGCATACGAAACCTTATTAGCTTTGAACAAATATCAATTTCTTCTTTTGTCAGTTATTGAAGTAATTTATGTAAATTTCGACGAAAAAATTCCAATATCTGAAAGATTACAAGACCAAAAAAATTATTTAAGAAGATGGAAGTTATTTAACTTTTTGTTTTCTTGATTTGATTGAATTTTTCGATAAAAAATAACCTGAGAAATAGGTTTTGTGCATGATTGCCATTTACCACCATTTACCATTGATATAGTCGGCAGATCATCTGCGGCGGTGGAGGAGATCTACCGCAAACTGAAACGCGAAGCAGGAAGGATTGGGTTGATGATTAATACGTCCAAGACGAAGTACATGCTGGCCTGCGGATCCGAGACCGACCGAACCCGCTTGTCCAGTAATAACAAGGTCACGATCGACGGCGACGAGCTGGAGATAGTCGAAGACTTTGTCTATCTCGGCTCACTGGTGACCGCAGACAATGACACCAGCCGTGAGATCCGGAGGCGAATTATCAGCGGAAGTCGTGCCTACTATGGACTCCACAAGCAACTGCGGTCGAGAAGACTTAGCCCTCGCACGAAGTGTAACCTGTATATGACGCTCATTAGACCGGTTGTTCTCTACGGGCACGAGACATGGATATTGCTCGAGGAGGACCTGCGTACACTCGGAGTATTCGAGCGACGAGTGTTAAGAACCATCTTTGGCGGCGTACAGGAGAACGGAGTGTGGAGGCGAAGGATGAACCACGAGCTCGCGCGCCTCTACGGCGAACCCAGTATCCCGAAGGTGGTGAAGGCTGGCCGGATACGCTGGGCGGGACATGTTGCGAGAATGCCGGACGACTGTCCTGCAAAACAGGTGTTCGCTACGAATCCGGTAGGAACAAGACGAGCGGGGGCGCAACGAGCGAGGTGGTTAGACCAAGTGGAGCGTGATCTGGCGAACGTGGGGTGCCCGAGAAATTGGAGAACGGTTGCTATGAACCGAGTGAATTTTAGGAATTATGTTCGTCAAGTTATGTCGTGAGACGGAATACTATGTAAATAAAAAAAAAATAAATAAATGCCATTTACCATTTACCATTGAAATTAAACTATCACCTTCTTCTTCTTGTGTCTTTAATTTTTTTTTCAACGTAATCTCCGCTACATTCAAACATGCATTGCAGAGATTACTACGGCCAGACCATCCATTTGGTAAATTCCTTAAAAATACTGGATCAAGGGAAGGAATATAGCGTGGAGTTCCCTGCGAAACGCTTCATATAGGTTTTTTTGTAAAAATAATACAATGTTAAATCTAAATAAAATCGAGGGGATACATTCTTCAATAATTCAGGTCCGTTCGTTTTTAGTTGGCAGGAGCAGTGCTGATGATGTTTTGATACTGGGACCTATTGCAACCGAAATTTCTGAAACCGTTCGGCTGCTTCTCACGTCTTTCCGGTGTATGAAATATCCTTGGGATTTTCCCATTTGATACAGCGCACTTCGGCATCAGTTACAAAACACACATTGGCAGTTATAATCAGCAGGATTCTATGTTAAATAATTAGTATTTATTCTATGATTTACTTCTGGAAGAACACTTATTTTACGGAGCGAAAATTTTGACGTCCATGCAGGGAACGCCTACTTGAACTCCCTTAATAACTATCAAAATGACAATACTACCTTTAAAATCTTCAATTGTTCAAAATACTGACAACTGGGTAGTTATGAAAATAAGGGTTAATTATAGACAGGCATTTTACGACCACAAGCTATAATCTAAAAATAAAAAAATATCTAGAAATGAAGGAGAGGATCAATCATTAATTTGATTTCCAAAAATGTGTACATTAGTGAAACAATTGTTTTAATTGCTGATATTGAAAACTGAGAAATCTTGTTCATAAATACCTCACTTGACCCTATAATGTTAGTCATTATTTTCATATTCGTAATAATTTAGTAATTTTTTGTCATTTTTAGTCTTTTGCTTGTACTTGTTTTAGAGTTTTATGAAATTAATCCAGTAACCAAGAACAATTCCCACCATTATTTTACTGACTGATAATGTTTGAGTTTCTTAAAACTACCATGAAGTTATTTGGATAAAAAAATTAACAAAGGTGTTGGATACATTTTAATTTCAATTTAAAGTAAAACAACAAGTTTTGACTCGTTTAGGGATATGAATGTAGTATTTCATCTTGTACACAATGAGCGATTATCTTGGTTTCGATATTTAATCCTACTGAAACAAAATCTGATGTAATACAGTTACACAATTGCTTCTCATACAGTAAAACAATTTATGAGTACGATGTTAATGTTTTTTATAATCATCTGTTTGCATCATAAGAAGTCAACCAAGAAACTCAAAACAATCTTATCACGTAGCTGCACAACAGTAGCTTAATCTGTTTGTATGCAAAATAACTAGCGTTTTGATAAGGAGACATGAGTTTATTTTCTTTATCATTTCCTATTCAAAAAATGTGAAAAGTTTAAGATGCCTAAACACATTATTTTATCTATTCTTTCAGATTTCGCAAAACTACAACCTTGATAACGACGACAACTACAGTGAATCGCCCAACAATTTCCAAGACTATCGGAATAACTTTGTAGATTCACCACCGGATTCTAAGGAAGCTTGGCCGGTCGAGTACAGCAAAATGTCTTCGGGTTTGGGTTCCGGTAGCGGACCTGCAAACACCTCTGCAACAACGGCAGTGGCGGCTGTAGCGGCAGCGGCAGCTGCAGCTGCTGTCGCTGCTCAACAACACCAGCAACAGCAACAGCAGCAGCATCCACAGCAACAAGAAAGCAACTTCAGCATCGTAATGCCGAACCGCAAACGACGCCTGGAGTGGATGTCCGCACAGCAAGATGAAGATAACGAAGGTTCTTCAGAGCCGAAGATTAACAGCGCTGACAAAGATCGCGATATCAGACGCAAAGGTATGTAATAAATGGGATTTGGTTTTATCTAACAAGAATATTAGTCCGTTACTGCTGCTCATATATGTAGTTTAGATTGTTTAGGGAACACAGATGAGAATTCCGTGAAGCGTTGCTCAATGTAAGACGAAAATCTTCATTCGAAATACATACACTGAACGATACTCAATATGTTCAAAGTAACTCAAATTATGTATGCTATCTTATAAAAAGTTGAACACCCAAGTTTTATTTTTGTATGAGTGTTGCCTTTAATAAGGTGAAAAATATTTCTCTTAGAGTTTCTATAAGAAAACTTGTTGAACTAAGTTCAGAATATAATAAGTCGAATCATTGATCTCGTAGACATGAGAATGAAAAACCAGCGCTTCTGATGTTATTTCATTTCAATAAGGCAGAATGAGGATTACGGGCAGCACTTTTAAATGAACAGCATCTTCAAACCAGACCGATGTATGTGCTGGATGCAATAAAGCAGCATCCAAACGACCTCCATCGTTTTGATAAGGGATGTTTTCTTCCAGAATGATTTCCCTGTATCATCCATGACACCATTTGCCGGCCACTGATACGATTGTGATTATGCTGTAGCAAAATAAATATTTAAAAAATCTCCGGTGCATACCAATCACTATGTGATGGTTGATCACTTTATATCTGTAAACAAATGTTATAGATATAGTAAAAGTGTTTCGCTAAAGTAAATATGAAAGAGCTTAAGAAGTACAAAATCAAGTGACATTTTATTGGGTTCCAGCTCACTGCGGTAAAAAAAGGAAATGAAAGAGTTCGGTATCGATTTTTGAAAAGGGCCAATACGCCAGACCACTGTTATGAGAAAAACGCATTTGAAGTTTCAGAAAATATAATCAATTGACTATTTCACTGTTTTCTGTGATGGAAATAGCATAAATTTCTTTGAATAGTCATAAAGAAATAAATCTTTTTTACATTTTACTTAAGAAAAATCGATTAACAATACCAATCTTATCATGTTCTTTGAAAAACAAAGTAAGAAATCCAAAATTTATGTTGACGTAAAATTTATTATTGTGTTACATATGTTTAACTATTGTGTTACAATAGTTACAATATTCAAAAAATCTGTAAAATCTGTGAATAATTCCGAAATTCTGTTTTCTGTGACACAAATTCTGTGATGAAAATTGGCTCAAAATTCTGTGAAATTATAGATTGTTCTGTTATTTCGGCAACCGTGATACTGAGTACTGAGTCAGACAATGCTGGGACTTCCGGACTTTCCATGAGAAATTTCCAGAAACCATTATTTCTTTTCAATTCATGATCAATATTTATTATGGAAAAAACTCTCGAAATAATTTTTGGGTCCCGATAGTCGTTGATCAATAAAACTTTGCGGTCAGCTCTTGACAGATTCCAGTTCTGAACAGCGCATTAGGAAAACGATACTCAAATTCTGTACCTCGCCGTGGGAGACAGTTTCTTTCCTGAAGATAACTTTTAACGATTGACACAATTAGAAGTACGGTATTTCATTTGTGTGCATGTTTTGAATCAATTCTACAGCTCAAATATTGAAAAATTAATAACACGTCCGCTGCCAACGAATCGTGGCCTACCTTTCCAAACAAAAAAGGCCAACTTATAAAAATAAATTACATACCTATGTTTACTGATAAAAACCAGTACCCATTATTTACAGTGAGCGAAATAATAATAGTATCACACTATTTTTATATTGTAAAAAGTTGCACTATTGACTGTTGTAGGAAAGATGTTCTACGGTTTGTTCCCCACCATAATTAACGTATATCAAGCATAAATTGGACAGTTTTGACTCAACTGGTTTCAGTGAGCTCCAAAAATATGAAAAAAGGGTGCGAAATAAGATAGCACCACTCATGCTGTTGCTAAAAATCGTACTTTTTTGTTGTGATTTATGGTGAAAAGTGGTTAATTTTTAGTTTTTCACTTGAACCAAAGTCACACAACTGAAAATCCTGGCGGTGTTAAACCACTAAGGGGTCGTTCGAATATTACCTGACGCATTTTTTTTTATCGCTATCAAGCACCCTCCCCTACGTAACACATTTGTACCATATTCTCTTTCTAAAATCCACAAAATGTAAAAAACAGCTTCCTTCTAAACGTGTTACGTATTAATTGGATGGTCCCTAAGCAGAACGAACTGATAGACATACCTGACTGACTGACGGACACAAAAAAAATGATAGAATTGAAAAAAACGAACTTCATCGATGAAAGGATATCGGTAAAGGATCGCGAGTACAAATTTTCTATAAAAAGAAGCACGTTTGTTCAAATGATCGTTTTAAGTTTGGATTTAACAGTGTGAGCATAACAAAGGAGAGAAGAACCAGCCACGAGAAGACGAGAAACGGAGAGAATAGGTTATAGGGAAGGGCGCGTGTTTTACACTACCCGGTATGTGTGGCGATGCCTTGGTTCTTAATTATAGACAATATCTTCTTCAGAGATCTATGGGTCGTTCGAGACATTTTAATTTTGAGGAAAAAAGTGAAAATCAAAACTTACCACGATGCAGGGCTCTCAAACAGAGAAATCTCACGGCCATAGGACGCTACCTGAAGTATGGCGAAAATCGGACACGTATATTAAGGCAACACTCTCTCTAAAGGATATACGAAGAATCCGTAGGAAAGCTGTGAACCATAAAAGAACTGCGTCGCAAATCAGAGCGGAATTAGAGTTACCAGTCACCAAACGCCGCATACAATAAATACTATCGTCGAGTGAGAACGTGGTATGGCGTAAACGACTTGCAAAACCGAAATTGACAGCGCGTCACACGGAAAGTCGCTTTAATTTCGCAGAGAAATATGTTTCTTGGGCAGATCAAGGAAAAAATGTAATTTTTTCTGATGAAAAGAAGTTCAACCTCGATGGCCCGGATGGCTGGCAGCAGTAGAGGCATGATTCACGAAAAAATCCGGAGATCATAATGAGCAGAAACTTTGGCGGTGGCACAGTAAATATGTGCTGGGGAACTTCCACGGAAAACTTCCTTTGGCATGGATTACAACCATAATGAATTCACAAAACTATATTGATATGCTTGAATTAAGTTTAGTCGTACACGGTGAATGGGCGTTGATGGGCCCAGATTTTGTTCTCCAGAAAGATAACGCTGCAATTCACATGTCAAAACTTGTAAAAGAGTGGTTCTCTAATAAAGACATCCAAGTTTTCGAGTGGCCAGCTTGTTTTCCGGATTCTGGTCCATACTAGCACGGCGTGTTCACGAGAATGGAAAGCAGTTTGGGAACGCAAACCAGCTTAAGAGTCGAATTAGAGAGTGTTGGGGGGAGATACCCCAAAACACCTTAGAAACCCTGGTTTTATCCATGAAATCGCGGCTGATTGAAGTTACTCGTAACAATGGTTCCAACACACGCTATTGATCACTTTTTTTTTTTTTGAACAAAATTTTAATCATGCTGAGAACACAAAAGTTTATTATTTACTGCGAGGAAATGTATGCTATAATTAAACAAGATTACGATAAGGATCTCAATGGAAGAAAATTTCCTTTAAAGAGATCCATTTCTTTTTTTTAATAATGTTAACTAATCAAATATTATGCTAGGTTTACTTAAGTTTACTTATTAATAGTTAAAAGTACGACAAAAGAAAACTACGATGCTACAAAAACAAACAAAATTTGATTTAAAAAAAACTGGTTGTTGATCGACTTTTTTAACGATTCAATTTTTCTTTTAATAACTGTACTACTTTGACTTTAAACATGGAACGGTTGTTGATGGTCTTTATTTCAGTAGGTAAAGCGTTGTATATTGTAGGTCCTATAAAAGAAATTCTTTTTTGCCCTAAAGATGTCATGGATCGACTTCGTTGCACGTAATTATTTTGACGGGTATTGTGGGTTCTTAATCCCGTAGTAAAATTAAGGTTTTGGTTATTGCTACTCGAGTGTATATTATCATGAACATATATAACAGTTTGCAAATTACAGAGTTCGATTATTGGAAGAATGTTGTGCGTTCCCAGAGAGTATAGCTGTTGGGTAGGAAAAAGCAGGGGTAGTCTGAAGATGTTTTTCAAACATCTATTCTGTAGAGTCTGAAGTTTTTGAAGATGTGACAAGGAGGCTCTTCCCCATATCAAAATAAGATAGTTAAGATGAGACTGAATAAATGCATAGTAAAACTTTAAAAGAACATGTTGGGGCACTAAGCTTCTTAATTTCCACAAAACACCGCAAAGAGGAGAAATTTTTTTTACTAGGTTCTCTGTGTGACAACTCCAGGAAAGTGTTTCATCCAAGAAAATTCCTAACTACTTGAAGTAATGAACTCTCTCAATAACAATTCCATCCATAATTGGGTCATTATTTAACAGTATTTTTTTATGTGAAGAACGAAACAACATATATTTGGTTTTTGTATAGTTTAGAGAAAGCAAGTTGCATTTAAAATATTTTGATAGTAACTTCAAATCATTTTCAATTTGTTGATTTATAACATTCGTTGATGCAGCTGAATAAAAAATAGCTGTATCATCAGCAAATAATCGAGCTGTGCCTTTCAGTGGTAAATTACAAAGATCGTTTACATACAAAAGAAAAAGTAACGGACCAATGTTGCTTCCTTGGGGTACACCAATATCAATGTTTCTCAAATCGCTTCTAGTATTTTCGATCGCTACGAATTGTTTCCTTTTCGATAAATAACTGCGAAGGATGTTGTTAGCAGCACCTCTTATTCCGTATTCATTCAATTTGGACAATAATATGTCGTGGTTTAGTGTGTCAAAGGCTTTTTTTAAGATCCAAGAACAAAGCACCAACGATATTCTTTGAATCAATTTTTTAAATAATAGAATCAACTAACTCTGTGATAGCAATTAGCGTACTCGATCCAGGTCTGAAACCGTACTGCAATTTGTACAGTATATTTTCCTGATTTAAAAAAATTTCAATTCTATTCATTAGAAGTTTTTCAAAAACTTTGCTAAAAACACTTAAGGTTCAACACTTTTCAGCTCAAAAAATGAAAAATAAACAAAATAAACATGGATATTCAAAAAACTCATAAGTGGTACTATTCTTATTTCACACCCTTTTTCATATTTTAATGCCTTGGCAAAAAACTGTTGCACCGAAAAAAAAAATTGTATGCTTGATTAACGTTAAAACCGTAGAACATTTTACATCGAAAAAATAGGGTGGTGCTATTCTTATTTCGCTCACTGTTGACAGCTACAGTACAAGTACATAATTTCGTATTTCTTTAATTAAAATTATTCTTATAAATGTCTTGGTACGAAGAAGCTGTAAACTATTGAGATAAATTTTCAATTACTCATTCGAGATTGAACGCGACTGGTTAACATTATCAATTAACCGTTTCTGCTAGACAATAGCCACAGACTAATACTGTAGCTTAGTCGTTAAAAAGCTTGCTTTCTGAACCGTTAACCATGGGCCTTCAACTAAACTGTTAAATATATATTAGAACTATTACCTATATTTCAACACAATACAACTAATGTTGTATTGTAAGCCTACTTGGTTGAATGATTCAACTGAATCAAAGCAATCGAAAGATTCCTTTTAATTCAACCACGGTAAATGAAAAGTTCATATACCGGTATTTCGATAGCAACTTACTACCTTCTTCAGTCGAAAACGCGCACTGAAGAAGGTAGTAAGTTGCTATCGAAATACCGGTATATGAACTTTTCATTTACCGTGGTTGAATTAAAAGGAATCTTTTGATTGCTTTGATTCAACTAATTTTTTTTATGATTCTGCTGTATTGTAAAGATACAGCTCGGTTTTTTTAAATTGAATTCCAAAAAATAATCACTCATCCAGGAATTGTAATTGAATATTAATTACCAATGGAGATCAACCTGCTCGCCTTAAAAAAATCTCCAACCCATCCGATTTTAATCCAGCCATTTGAATATCAGATGAGCTGGTGATGATGGTGCAAGCAAACGCCTAGATAGAGGACTGCGCTGTTGCTACTCCGATGTGACTACAATGAAATTCCGGAAAAATAAATAACAACCACCACATGCAACAACAGAAGCATTTTGGCCTGGCCGCTTACGTACGATCAGCGAAAGGTTTCCCAAACACACCAGTGAGCTTCGGCGGCAAAAGGCGATAATGTTGGTTGGTGATGGTGTATGGATGTACTAGCGAGTCTAGCAGTATGGGCAAAGTGTTTTTGATTTATTTAATAATTACATTGATAACGTGTAAATTTCTGTGATAACTGGCTACACAAACAAGTCACCCTCTCGACTGCGTTGGGCTTTTTCTGGTCCAGAGAGCTGTGAACAAGGATGACTCCATCGTCCGTTGGTTGGCAGCATAGCTGTAGCCCGTTTCATTTGTTGGCGAGGCGATACGGAATCGTATTTGTGATTCGCTTTTCGAAAATTCATACTGGTAACGATGCTGATTGTGCTGTTTGTTTAATTATTACCAGCAACAAAACGGGGTGAAGATGTAGGGATCAGTACAGAGTACGGATTCTGTTTCACTACTGCCTCATCGAATTCGTGTTTAGTGAGAAATAGGCATCCGAGCCACGTGCAGTTCGCTGCGGGGATATACATATATTTAGTGACACAGAGCGTATCAATTCGGGATTCATACAAAGAAATTCCTCTGCACAATCATTTTGACTCGGTCACCATTATCATATAACGCGGGCTCAGTCGGAAACCTGTTTACTCAAATAACTTTCAACGTTAATGCAGCAAGTCCAGTTTTGTAGATTGTTTACGCTGCGAAAAGCAAGTTTAGGTTGATTCTATTTGACGATTTAATCGTCACCTTTTAGCGATGCCCACGCAACTAAATACATAGAAAGGGCCGCCACAGAGCTGTGATAATAACTGCTATTCTATTAGCATCGAGTTCGAGTACATTCCGACCAGAGAGCCGGTTCTAAAGAAATGAGTGGAACTTTCTGTGATGAAGACATGGAGAAAGATTTTTTGAGGAAAAAACTCAAGTACATCAATCAGGGTCAGACCAATAGCAACATCAATAATAACAACAACAGCAGTAACGACTTAAGTGATTAACTAAGCAAAACCAATTTTGAAAAACAAACTAACCAATTCAACTTTTTACAGGTACCATGCGCTGGCCCGAGGAACTGGACCTCGACTTGAGCAACGAATTATCTAGCAATGGATACATCAGGTTGGTTGAGATATTAACATATTAATATTGTAGTCCAATATATTTCTTAACACGATGCATCCTTGTCCAGCAGCGATTCTTTGCTCAATTTTCCGGTATTTAAGCAAGAACTACCATCCCCGCCGCAAAAACTTGGCCATGAAGTGATCAAGAGCGTGAAAACCGCGAATGGATCAGGTTCGCTTCAACAACAGCAACATTCACAACAACATCACCATCACCACCATCATCATCACCAGGTACAAAATCAGGAGCAACAGCATCACGGCTCCCCCAGCACTCAGCAACAGCAATCTTTGGGAAATAATAACGTCAACGGAACGACATCTAACGGAGGAGGCGGAGGTGTCCAGCAGCAACAGCAACAGTCTTCGGTTGGCAATGATCACTCGCTAGGTGGTGGTTCGATGGCTCCAAGCGCCATGAATAACGTAGGCGGTTTGCAAAGTTTTATGCATGCCAGTCGCTACGATAGTACAGGTCAGTATGCACAATCAACCCGAGAATCCTTGCAAGTGTGATGCACTCATCACCGTTTCCTTGAACATTGATCAAGTTGAACCAGTAGTTAGTAAGAAGAACCAGCTCGCGGTTGCTTATCATCATTAAGCTCTGGCGGATGGGGTATTATTGCTGCCATTAAAAACTGTTTCTTGTTATTGTCAAGGTTTTTTAAGGAGCGATTTGAGGTGAGTAGTGTGACACACTCTGTAAAGGCAGGCAAAACAATCCTCAACGAATGAAACCCACTCTAACGAAAATCATATCTTGAGGCTTAAATGTTTTATATTTGAGAAATGAAGATATGTTTCTGTACTTGAACAGGTAATAAAGTTCATAAAGATACTGACGAATGCTGTCAGTTTTCGAGAGAACCAGTTATGTCACCAATTTCTCCGATTTAGCTTAGCTTAGCTTGATTGACTGCTCACATCCATCTGGTGTCATTCAACCCGAAATGCATAATGTTGTGCTTTAAGACCGAGGTTACCTCTGCATCCTAGCAAATAGATTGGTTGAGGTGGAATGGGGGAAGGAGTCGATCGGGATACACTTTTGTCTAGCGTAATGATGTTAAAAAGAAAAAAATACTTGTAGTATCAAACTCTCCTGTTTGTTTACTTTTGAATCTCAAAAGATGCAAAATTTTTGTACGATTATTCTATCATGTAAAGTGTTAAAGTAGTTACCCAAATTCTTAAAGAATCAGATGAAAGATATTGCAAAGTCAAAAAAATGAATGCAATTGGTACATTTTTTCTACCATTTACCCTTCACATTGAATTTTTCAACATTTATTGACTAACTTTTGTTATTATTATTATTATTAATATTTATTAAAGACCCTTTAACAATTGTCATTCGGGTCAAAGACTAACTTTTGTTGAGTTCCTTTATTTCAACATATTTTTATACTGTAGAATTTTACTTTTTATAGTTCAAGCAAAATTCATGTTTTGCCATATTTTTAATTTTCTGAAATAAATGCGTTGATTGATTGCATATTTCGTTTTAAAACTGACATAAAACTTTATTTTATTTAAATTTAAAATCGTTTGGAGAAGGATTGAACCAGGAACATCGTAATTAAATTGTAAATTGCTCAATATGGAACCTAATGATAACGTTATTACCGATCAAACGACGCAAAATTGTTTTTGTACCGCAATTCGATAATGTTTGTGTCGATTTTCTGATTGTTACCTGAATGATTAACTTCTAGGAATAACTTGAAAATTAAAGAAAACTTAGCTGCGTGCCTCCGTTTTTCCAATGAAGATTCTTCCGGGAAATCGACCGTATTGAAGTAAACTGGTTCCTGGCCTTTGACATCAGACTACAAGACTGCTCTTTCTTACAATAGCATCGTACATTTAATTTCATATCGAAAATGAAACCCGATCCATCGCCTGCCTTGATTTTCAATTATGTAATCAATTTCTCCGATTTTGCGACTTTTTGTACGATCATACATTAATACCATCATGTCACCATCTACCGCCCAGTTAAGCGGTTTTTCAACTTCAAACATGTGTAATAAAAAAACGACGGCAGATTTTTATTCGCTTTCTTTTCCAATACATCTCAAAACTGCTCTACTTTAAATAAAAAATTTAGTGGAATGCGAAAAATGTACGCTTTCAAAAATAATTAACTAAACGTTGAGATGTTCAACTGGCCCTATTACCGCCCACTCGACTTTTCCGGGTATCGATAATGTTTTCTTAAGGAAAAACTATCTAACAACACGGAAACTGTTTTTTTAAATATTGTCCATGTAACGAGCTGTCAAAACCATATTTTGGATCTTGAGAGAATACATTTTGTGAAATCTTTCCCGCAAATTTTGTACAAATTTTAACAAAGTGCGTTGACTGACAAAATGATGATTCCCGGCAAACAGCCTCAAGTAATCGGTTACTTTCAGCGATAAAACATCATTTTCTAACGTAATCAAACTAAATGCTTCTTACAATCTACACTTTTGACACAATACATGCGTTAAAAACAAAGAAATTGTGCGTGACCGGTAATTAGGAACCCACACTTTTTTTTATACACCAATTACCGCCCATCACTAAACGCTTCAAAAAACAACAACTATTGAAAAAATCGAAAATTTTCCGATGCAAATCTATTCTACAAAAATAAAACTATCGTTTCAAGTCGATTGTAGGACAAATAGGTACTATTTAGTACCTAAAAACCCCTTTTTTCCCTAGGATCACAGTTATGCTTAGTTCGCTAACAGGCGTCGAATTCAATAATTTGACCGGAAACGAAAAACCAAATATTTTATTTCTGGCTATAGTTAGCATAATTAAGTGATGTTTTTTCAGTGAAATGGTCGAACAATGATGCCGACACAGAACACAGGTCTTATTTTTGGAGAAAAAATTCCAGTTTTTTCGAAATACACACAAAAGGGTGATTTTGGGCGGTAAATGGTGTCTGGGCGATGAATGGTGACTTGATGGTAACTGATTAAATATTTTCATTGATAGACAACGAATGATCAAGACAAGACCTTCCATTTGATAGTTAACTTTTACTTTTTCCTAAAAAATATCAGTATCAGTAGTAATACTTAACAATTTTCCAGATCGAATAAATCCCAAAACCTGTTCATTGCTGGTTTTTGGTTCTGTGACATTTCGTACTGCTGGTAAGCTTAGCGAAATAGGGTGTCCTGTCAGTGTAAAGTCTGTTTCACATAGAATCACGTAGAATAACGTACAACAAAAGTGAAAATGTCATTTTGTAGGGTTTTTATTGCACTTTAAGGAAAAAAATACATAAAAATCATTCGTCAGCTTTTCGGATGAGTTTTCGAACTTTTTTTGTGATACCACCCATCATTTTCTGCACAATACTGCTGGTAACCTCACTCGCCATCTTGTTCCACCATTTTTCCATTTGAGCGGGTTTTTTCATGGTTCTGCCACATTTCTTCAGTTTGCCCTTAACTATTGCCCAATATATCTCGATGGGACGAAAATCCGGACAGTTGGGTGGATTGATACTTTTTTCAACAAAATCGTTCTTGTTCTCCTTATACCACCACTTAACGACATCCCGGCTGTAGTGGCACCTTTGTGGGACCGAATGAATGGCAAAACCCTCTTCTGGAGACATTCTTCTTTGTAAACATTTCCATTAATTGTGTCCCCAGTGATGAAAATCTTAGTCTTCTTCCCACAATTACAGATCCCTTGCCAAATCATCAACTTACGAGCAAATTTTTCTGTGAAAACAAACTTGAATCTACTCGCAACATTCCCTTTACGCTTCGCAAGGTAAAATTGGTTACCGGGTCAA
The DNA here is from genome assembly GCF_029784155.1 of Uranotaenia lowii. NCBI lineage: Eukaryota > Metazoa > Arthropoda > Insecta > Diptera > Culicidae > Uranotaenia > Uranotaenia lowii. The sequence goes on from NC_073693.1 coordinate 167,070,690, forward strand.
AACCCATTTTGGCGTAAGTTTCGTCGTCCATCAAAATGCATCCGTTGTACTTGGTCAACACTTTCTCGTACAACTTCCTTGCCCTGGTTTTGGCAACCAGGTTTTGTTTTAGCGTCCTGTTGGTGTGTTTGCTTGCATGATACGACCGCAAGCCTTCTCGCAAACAAATTCGTCGAGCTGTACTGTGGTTCGTCTTGAATTTTTTCGCCAAATCACGCAAGGAGATTCCAGGATTATTGTGAACTGATCGAATTACCTTTGCTCGCAGCTTCCGGTCATATGTTCCACTTTTACGCCTGGTTTGATTTGCTCGATCTATCGTAAGGGTCTCCCGGTAACGTTGCAGCACCGAATTTACAGTCGATTTAGGATATTTCAGGAATTTCGCGATCTTTACTCCTGACCACGTCGGTTTCTCTACGTGAGTGTCTGCACATTTGCATTTGCATTTTCTCTCTGACTGCTTCAATCTTGATGAAATTTTCACCACTAAGTAAACAAACCATCCGAATCAAAACACTGGTAATAGATTCGTGGTGTGACAACTAGGGGCGCTGCAGTAAATGAAAAGATGCGACCAGATTCTATGTGAAACAGACTTTAGTAGCATAACGTAAATTGGCGGTCTCAATCTTTTAATATGTAAGAAAGCTTAGCAATTATGGCAACAATTTAAAGGACATAATTAAATAACGACAACTCGCTCAACGAAAGCTGAAATATTTTTGTTTTTCTTACCGAGGGCATTTTTTTGAAAACCTCACCAGTTTAAATGTAAAAGGAGGAATGGTTTCCCTGGAGGATTGCATGTTTTGGTTAAAAAAAGTTGGAAAAAAATCCATCCATCCTTTAAACATTTTGGTCGCTTAACACTTGCTGACCAAATACGAGATATCTCGTTTGTTCGCATGCCGCGAATGCTCTACTCCAAGAATCATAACTCAAATGTTATGAATATTTATTGCTAATAATTAAACATCATTCAACAAATTAAACTCAACAATTTTAGTTCCTCAACGACAATAAATTTGATGGTTTTGGAAACCTCACCGGGAAACATCCCGGCTTAGATTTCTTTGTGGTCCTTTATGTGTTATGAACGTCAAATTTTCTTCGCGCCGCTGACTTTATGGTTCTGTACTGCGACATGAGACCACTAAGCCGAGGATTTGAAGTTCGGGGCAGATTCAAATAAAAAAAAAAAAAACATCACAGAGAGGAACAGTTTGCAATATTTGCAATGTATTTTACCTTTAAAACAATTTTTCGTAAAAACGAACGAAACATTTAGTCATGTGCATCGTACAATAAACACAATTTTCAACGTTTCTTTTGTTCTTTCAGGCAACATCAATCAGCTTAGTGAAAGCATACAACGCTCCGACATAGTTCACGATGATAACAGGTTAGTTCAAAGCTCCATGAAGGTCGCTTTATCCTCTTAACATGAATTCTATCCGCAGATTTCAATACGTTCTCGCCGCAGCGACATCGATCGCTACCAAAAACAACGAAGAATCTCTAACATACCTTAACCAGGGTCAGAGTTACGAAATCAAGCTGAAAAAGTTGGGGGATCTATCGCCGTTCCGGGGGAAAATACTGAAAAGCGTCCTCAAGATCTGTTTCCACGAGCGGCGACTGCAGTACATGGAGCGCGAGCAGATGCAGCTGTGGCAAGCATCACGCCCAGGCGAACGTATTTTAGATGTGAGTTTTTTATTTTAACTAAAATATAAGTATTGACCGACGTTAACGTTTCTTTCAGGTCGATATTCCACTTTCTTACGGATTGATTCAGGTGCAACCGAACAGCAGCAGTCTTCTGAACACGATGGAGATTTATTGGGATCCAATGAAGGAGGTTGGGGTTTACGTCAAGATTAACTGCATTTCGACTGAGTTCACGCCAAAGAAACATGGCGGTGAAAAGGGAGTTCCGTTCCGCATTCAGGTGGAAACCTATTTGGACAGTACGCTGAACGACACCGGCAACAATCCGACCCCGATCGAGGGCACAGCACGGCCTCTGCACGCGGCTGCCTGTCAAATTAAGGTTAATTAAATTTTTATGATGAAACCATTCCGCCTCCACAAACCACATCCAGAGAACCTCAAATTCTTCGTTGCTTACACCAAGATTCTCGCTCTTTTCTCTCTCACGTAACTTTCGAAGGTGTTCAAACTGAAGGGAGCCGACCGGAAGCACAAGCAGGATCGGGAGAAGGTTCTTAAGCGGCCACCTGCCGAGCAGGACAAGTATCAGCGTAGCTGTGACTGTACGATCCTGACGGATATTACAACGGAATCTATGCTGACTCCACTGGTTGGAAGTTACAGCCCTGAACAGTGAGTAAACAGATTTATTTTAAAAAAGGGGGTAGGAAGAGTGACTAGTACAGTTCGCTTCTATCCGTTCGCGAGGAATAGTTTAACTCCTATCTGGTCTTGAACTCAAGAATGCCAACTAAGCAGTATTGGAAAAATGACGGTTTGATTTTTTTTTCTGGGAGATTTCAAAACATTTTATTTAATATTCATGATTCTGATCAAGTTCAGTAAATGAAATGTTGAAAAAAACGAGTTTTGCAACGTACAAAATTCTATGCAAATTCGGAAAATTTCTATAAAAATCCATTAATCAACTTTAAAAAATGGGCTTTTAAGTTCAATTGGCAAGTCAGCCTCCTGAGCCGTAGTTCAAGCTCAAGAGCAAACATCGAACACAGTTTTCAATAACTGCTCTCCAACTGTATCGTTAATATAAAGTCGCGAATGCCATAAAGATGGTAAAACGACTTTAATCGAAGCAAAAGTTGACTTTTTATCACTAAATTGAATAAATATAATTTTTATTATTTTGATCTTACTTATGAGGCCCTCCAAATAACCAGGGGACCACTTACTTCGAATTGACCAGTAAGACCTTTCCACCAGGTTGAAAGTGCTATTGTCGTTTGGCTGTACAGCCCATGAGATAGGACCACCTTGCATAGTGAATATGTATCCACCTGTCGATTTCCTGTCATCTTGATCAGCCGCCAATCTGCATCGCTGTAACCAGTAAGCTCGGGTCTGCCATCTTTTCGGTATCGTATTTTCATTTTTGATGTTCCTCGAAGATAACGGAAAAGATGCTAGACTACGTTCCAGTGTTGAATTCCAGGGTTGGAATTAAATCTGCTCAATTGATTGATCGCGAATAAGATGTCCGGTCGTGTACATTGGACCAAGTAGGCATTAAACTGCCTACAGCTTCCTGAAACGGTATTTCGGCCATCTTCCTCGCCTCATCGTCAGTCTTCGGTGCCATCGCCTTGGTCAGTCTTTCTCAAATGGGAACCTTCGCCGGATTGCAACTCGCCATATTGAATCGTTTCAGCATCGCTTCTACTTAGCTTTCTTGGTTCCAACGTTGTACTGGATCCGGATTCCAAGACCGTGATTGACTATACCCAAGTCTTTCATGCGGGAGTGATCGCTGAGGAAAGACTTCATCTTGTTCATCCACACAGCATCATTCGAGAACAGCATCAAGTCTTGTACATATACCGCCACAAACAAAATGTTTCCATTTTGGATGCGGTAGTAAACACAGGAATCGAATTTGGCCTGGAATATCCCGAACTTCTTGAGCATGATGTCCAATTTGCGGTTCCAGACCCGACTTGACTGCTTCAACCCGTACAGGGCCTTTTTCAGACAACAAACAAGCGATTTGATCTGGTACTCGAAGAGAGCTTGCAGAAATGCAGCATTTGCTGAATCTGCAATCCGTGCTTGACGGCCATCACAGCGAACTGTGACGTGCCACGACTGAACACGTTTCATTGCGAAAATCCTTTGATCACCAGACTTGCCTTGTACCGGTCCACGTTGCCATCGTCGAGTCGAGCTTCGTTTTGAAAACCTACTAACATGGAATTGCCTTTCGATTCTTCGGAAGTTCCGCCATGGTCCAAGTTCCGTTGCTTACTAGAGCATCGTACTCCTCCTGCATAGCTGTTTCCCAGCGATCGGCATCGTCACGAGCCAGCTGGGTAAAAGGGTCATCGGAAACGGGTATAGTTTTGTGGTGTCTCTTGTATTTCCGCGATTCGGCTTTCGATCAAACCAGCATTCCTCCGAAGTTAATTCGTAACCACGGGTTGGTGATAAGTTAATGAGGTAAACCGCTATCCAGGTTACCTTCAAACAACTAACACCTGACGCGTTTAACGATGGTTCTGTTGTTTCTCTCAGTCAACCCATTCTTTTGCTGCTTGTAATCGTCGGTAGTTTGAAGTCGAATGTCACACCTAGCTAAGTAGTCGAAAAACCCTTCGTTCATATACTCACGATCGCTGTCCGTTCTAAGAATCTTCACTTTTTTCCAGTTTGCTTTTCGGACATCGAATGGAAAGTTTTGAAAGTCTTGAATACCTCGTCGTGGGATTTCGTTCGAAGAAAATAGATGGATATTTGGCGTAACGTAGTAGCTGCAGCCTCCTATGGACGTTACTTTCACAGGACCACAGCCATTTGAATGAACGACTTCAACTCTTGAACCTTGGTTTGGAAATTGGGGCCTGCTATGTTTGCCCATTGCGTAGACTGCACAATCGCACCAGATATTGTTGTACAAGTTAACACTTGTTGCCAAGCCATTGGATAATTTCTCAACTGCAGTTTTGTGTATATGTCCCATGCTTCAGCATTCCTTGGCGATATGGCCATATTGACCACATTTTCTCCATTTTTGTGCTCTTGATGATAAATTTGTGCTGTCTGACGTGTCCTTTTTTACTTTTTACCAGTAACAGCGGATGTCGCTGTTGGTACTTGGATTTCCTGCAACAGTTTCGATTTGATGGCCTTTCCTGTGATTGCAACGCCAGAATTCCGCAAGGCCATGATCATCGGCCTGTATTCCTCGGTAGACTACATAACAGCAGCGCACCAATCCATTCTTCAGAAATTGATTCCATTTAGCTGATGGGCTGTCAATATAATTGTGTTGACTTATGCTGGCTCGCAAAATCCGTCTTGATTAGTAAACCAATACGCCGTGCCAATCCGGTGTCATCGAACGCCTTTTCCAAATTCGCCCAAACTTCTTTGGTCGTTGAAGCATTCTGGACGTGGACGTAATTTATCTGTTCTAGCGAGAGGACAATATTTGCCCAAACTTTGCGGTTCTTGACTGAATCAACTGCTACATCAGAACCATCCGGTTTCACCTTCGGCTTAACTGCATCCCAGAGTTCTTCAAGTTCGAGGTAGGTTTGTACGGCAAATTTCCATGTTGCCCAATTCACTCTGTCTTGAAGTCGCTCTATGCCCGTAAGGTTTGAAATTCCTTGAGAAGCCATATTTTGAGGACAAAATCTTCTAAATGTAACCTAGGCCCATAACCTTTCATAATAAGAACGACTTGTTCGTTTGATGGTTAGAAATAGAATAACAAGATTTATACCAGCTCTAAAAAAAGTTGAGTTGAAACTGGTATATGGATCACCAATGCGGTTGCTCGGGTCGGAATTTGGGTCTAAACCGGCTGTTTGGACCACGGATACAGGTGCTCTAACGACTTGAGGTTTTCGCCAAGGTCATTAAATTACTAGGTTGTCTGACTTTTACAGTAAGAAGGCATTGAGAGCGCGGTGAATTGGGGCGATGTTCGTTATCTTTGTTTACGAATTAGCAGTGTCCTAAAATGAAAAGGCAGGCTTAGGTCTCAACTGTTCTATGGACTAAAAGTAAATAAACGCAACGGAGTAATCAACATGGCTGACTCTGAAATTTGAGAGATCGTATTTACCCCTCTTGGTTTTCGTTTTGCTTGTGTTTGATCGAAACCCTCTCCTCACTCAAGAGACTCGCCCGCCGGCGACGTCAAGTCACTCTACCCCCTAATCAAGCGAAATTACCAAAAATATGTTAAAAACAAGTTGTTTGGAAAAAAATAACAAGTTCACTCTGTCTTCACAGCATCAAGCGGAACATTTCGCCGCTTCTAGGGTCACCCGCTTCACCGGTTCACATGAATAAATTTGAAAACATTATGACCTCATTCTGCAACGGGGGGTCACCTTCGGCTGCGGTGGTAAATGCGGCCAGTAAGACGGCAGCCATGGCCGCTGCGGTGGCGGTTGCCGCCAGCAGCAACCCGATCGGCAATAGCAACGTGTCCTCGACCAACGGGCTCTGCACCAATACCAATAACAGCAAGCTGATGGATCAGAACGTCCTTTCGCCGACACAGGGAAGCGTCGAGATGGACGACTACGTGCCCACGATCACGAAGGACTCGGGACCGGCCACCCTGACGCAGTGGCTCAACTACCATCGACTGAGTGCGTACTCGAAAACGTTTTCTCAGTTTTCGGGTTCGGATCTTTTGAGGTATGGGCTGAAGAAGGTTTGAAGTTTCGATTGTTTTTATTGATTTTGACGTTTTTTTTTACAGAATGTCCAAAGATGACTTGTGCAAGATTTGTGGATTAGCAGACGGCATTCGCATGTTCAACATACTTCATTCAAAGTAAGAAATTATGATTTCGCCTGAATTACGGAATACTCAACTAACACTTTCCTGTTTTCTAGGGCCATAACACCTCGTCTGACCATTTACGTGTGCTACGAGGGCAATCTTTATCACGCTATATATTTGCATGCCAACACCATATCGGAGCTGACGCAAAGTTTGCAAAGAATTCCCGGTTTCGTGGATGCCTTGCAAGGCCTCAACTCGTCCGACATCGGAAACCCTTGGGTTCAGCGATCACTCAAAGCTACCATCAATGGGCTGGGATCCAGCGGAAGTAAATATCAGAATGTGACCACAAGCGATGTCCACACGTCACTTCCATCGCCCTCGTCACCGATTTCGTCATCTTCCGCTGCACCGAGATTCAACCTGCTGGTCAACGGACCCAATGGGGTTCACGTTTTGCTGACCGAGGACGTTCTGAACAACATCAAGGACGAAAGTTTGTTCCAGCTTGAGATAAAACCGAGCGGAAACGTTCTCATGAAGGCGGTTGCGGCCTCTGGCAGTGTGACCAATCCCGGAAACGCGGGAGACAACGATATGAACTAGGCTTGCAAGCTTGCGTTGATGTTTACTACGGTATCCCTAGTAATGCTCATCCGTACTCTCTTGCAGATAACATTCAAACTGTATTGTTTAATTGTTTGTTGAAATTACACTGTTTAAATTTATGATTTCAATCGTTTTTCTTTGTTTTTTTTGATAATTTTGAAGTAATGTTTCAAACTTATCAAACTCTCTTGTCTTAAGAATACAGGCTTACGGTGAGTTTAAATTAACTCATTTACTCATAGTTGAGCTAGAGCGGAATCTATAGCCACATTTGCCTTACTTTACCATTGATATATTGTATAAATTTTCATTATCTACGAAAGATTAAAATACTCAGTGACAAAACTCAATTTGAAGATTTGCGCAGTGTATAGATGACTTATTTTCAATTCAGATTGATCTTGCTCATAATTGCCTTTATGTCAGTGTTCAAAGCCATTTTTTTCTCGAACTTGTAATAATTTGACGACGTTAAAACCAACAAGGCCCAACAATGCGCATCAATAAGAAATTATTCTTCTATCTAATTTCGGCTTACTTAGAAGATTGAAACATTACTTCTACTTACTCCATAATATTACAAATGAATAATAAATTTGTGTTCGAAAATTTCATCCTTCTGTTTAGGAAATCTTACTTTTTAATTTATAAATCATAGAATCAACTATTTTACAATCAACAAACGAGTGACCTAAACAGCTTCAAATCAGTGCGACCTGTCTCGTGATCAGTAATCAATCAGGGTGCAAACAAGAAAAAAGGGTGGCATTTATCCGTGCAAGTAGAGGACGTAAATATTTTTTATCACTTTTAAACCACGTACACGTGTATTAAAGATAAACTTATGTTAACAATAGAGAGATTTCCACAAGTACAAACTTATAGCGAACTTTTTCAGAGAAAAAAAAAATAAAATAAAAGAAAACATTTTTAAATGAGTGAAACATACACAGGCGTGCCTTATGATTTGATCCTGATCGAACTAACTCAGAAAAGAAAAAAAACACACAAGCATCACGATGTTATCAAAAATAGTGGCCTTAACGAGTTTTTTTAACGAATAAAAAAAATGCAAACCGGTGATGAAAAAATGAAATATGGTACTACACGTGATACTAGAACGCACGATATTTTTGCAAGTTTGTATTAGGATGTTTTATAAACAGAAGAGTAGAATATAAACATGTTATTACGTAATAAAACAAAAAAGGGAAACCGAATTTTTTTCTTGTGTTTTTGAATTTCTTACTTCGAAAGAATTGTAATTCAAACTTTTTTTCTGCAGCTTTGAGGAAAAGCGCCAAGTGATTTAAAAGGAGACTAGGCAAAACTATATGAAACTTGGTTTTCTCGTGTACACGGGTGTACAATACACGGTTCGAAAATCATTTTGGGGTCAAAAAAACTATCGTGGGAGAAAAAAGTTATGGATGTAAGAAGTTGTAATATTTCGAATGAAAGAGTTGGAAAAACGCTAGCTGAACATTCGTGCAACTATTTTCTTCAGAATAACACAACTTCTTCAATCCATTTCTTTTCTCTTCCACGGTAGATTTTTTGACCCCATAGTAATTTTTTCTTGTTTCGTTAAGGTCTTTCTAACCGTATATTACTCATCCGTGTACAATTGGAAACCCAATTTCCCATTCTGGCTAATTTTAGCCTGAACATGGTGTTAAATTAAAGTAAATAGCAGCCTCATATGGTGTTTGAAATATGGTAATCTAATCTGTAAAGGTATCAAAAGCTTTTGCCTAGTAGTACGGAGAGGATGCTTAAATTTTGCATTTGTACTGTGATCAGTTTTTTTCACATAGGACCATTTTGCTTGGAACGGCAGTATAGAACCCCCAAACGGGTAGTTCGATCGAAAACGAAAATATTTTGGTCCTCTGAGATACTTAAAATTTTGCTGTCCGGTCATAGACAATTTTTCTCTAGTTTTTTTTTTTAGAAACAAACTGATTTGTCAAAAAAACTGCTTCAATGGCTTCTAAAAAAAAATCACCATTGTATGCATAAAAACACCAAATGCAGTAATATTTGGATCTGTTGAAACTAATTTTTACATTTTTCCTAAACATAATGATTCTGCATACATTTAGCGGTGCCATTATTACAGAAAATTTTACTGATTTAAATCATAAAATTAAATTTCATTTTTTACAACGGCGTGATGCAAATCAATCATATTCCAGCATATGCAAACGAGATTAACAAGGTTTCTCTTTGGTTTGCGTTTTGTTGCATCTTACCCCAAACAGGTAACTGATTATAAAAATATGTATTTAAAAAAGTTTGGCGATTGTTCGAAAAATATTTCTACACCATCAATGCTGGTACAGGATGATTGAACCAGTAAAATGTTTGTAGGTGATATCATTATGCCAATCCGTCATACTGAATAAAGTTTTTCACGGTATCAAAAACCGTTAAAATTTGTACATTTGTTGGTGGATTTTTTAAATTTTGAATTCAAAACAAAAACTTTAAAATACTAGCGCAAGATGTGAGAAATTATGCCTTCATCATTTTAAAGGGATTAAAAGATAACTTGATTACATTATATAAAATTTTAAATTAAATCAGAGCTGTGGTATACAAATGTTGAATGATTTCTCTTACCACATGAATATGTTGTAAATTATATTGATCATAATATTGATACTCTTCAAATTAGTAGAGGAACTAATAATAACAAAAATATATTTTTGTAGTTAATGCTAAAAAACCTCTAGTGTCCGGTAGTAGACAAGTTCTCCCTATTGAAGATTCAGATTTAAGTTGCAGATTTCAGTTCCGGATTGCAGATTTCATATTTCAGACTCAGATTTCAAATTCTGATTCAAATTTAGATGTAGATTTGAGATTGTAGATTCCGCCAGATTATTTCGGTTAAATTTGTAATCTAGTGTTTTTTTTTGTAAACTTGAAACGACAGAAAAACATATTTCGTGAGCTGTCCTGTATTTTTTATTATGGAATGAGTAGGCGATGATCGATTGACATCGCAGGTGTTTTTTTTTCACGGTCCGGAAATTTGGACAATTTTTGGTTTTTGTTTTGAGAAATTGATAGAAGTGATAGAACTGGATGTTCCCTAGAAGGTTGGTCAACGGAAATAGTGCTTGAAATATAAAGAGAGGGTTTTTAAGGGTACCATCAAGTCACCATTCACCGCCCAGACACCATTTACCGCCCAAAATCACACTTTTGTTTGTATTTTGAAAAAACTGGGATGTTTTCTTCAAAAATAAGACCTGTGTTCTGTGTCGACATCATTGTTCGACCATTTCACTGAAAAAACATCACTTAATTATGCTAACTATAGCCAGGAATAAAATGTTTGGTTTTTGGTTTCCGGTCAAATTTTTGAATTCGACGCCTGTTAGCGAACTAAGCATTACTGTACTCCTAGGGCAAAAAGGGTTTTTGTTTACTAGATAGTACCTATTTGACCTAAAATCGACTTGAAACGATAGTTTTATTTTCGTAGAATAGATTTGCATTGGAAAATTTTCGATTTTTTCAATAGTTGTTGTTTTTTCAAGCGTTCAGTGATGGGCGGTAATTGGTGAATAAAAAAAATTGTGGGTTCCTAATGACCGGTCACGCACAATTTCTTTGTTTTTAACGCAAGTATTGTGTCAAATGAGTAAATTGTAAGAAGCATTTAGTTGGATTATGTTAGAAAATGATGTTTTATCGCTGAAAGTAACCGGTTACTTGAGGCTGTTTGCTGGGAATCGTCATTTTGTCAGTCAACGCACTTTGTTAAAATTTGTACAAAATTTGCGGGAAAAATTTCACAAAATGTATTCTCTCAAGATCCAAAATATGGTTTTGACAGCTCGCTACATGGAAAACACTACAAAGAACAGTTTCCGTGTTGTTAGATAGTTTTTCCTTAAGAAAACAATATTGATACCCGAAAAAGTCGAGTGGGCGGTAATAGGGCCAGTGGAACACCCCAAAGTTTAGTTAATTATTTTGAAAAGCGTACATTTTTCGCATTCCACTAAATTTTTTAATGAAACTAGAGCAGTTTTGAGATGTATTGCAAAAGAAAGCGAATAAAAATCTGCCGTGGTTTTTTTATTACACAAGTTGAAAAACCGCTTAACTGGGCGGTAGATGGTGACATGATGGTATTTCAAATTTTGACTAATTTTGAAGCGGATGAAGGTCTCGGTGAACGACGATCTACAAAAGAGTAAGAACCGAAACCAATCAAATTAAAGCCAGCAGATCGTGGCCTAGAGGATAGCATACTTGTCTTCTAAGCCAACGTTCATGAGATCGAATCCCGGTCGTTACATAATCTGGCACACATAGTATGATGAAGGTTGGCGGTTTTAGCATTAGTGAAATGCTAGCCGTGTATATCTTGGAATTGTACGCCTCAATGATGCAGCACATGCATGTGGTTGGATCTTTTCAAGGGAACTTAGATTGCACTTGGAGATCCTACCTAGTTATGTGTGTGCTCGTAGTGCTACCGGTAAACAACTGCAACTTCAACCAATAGTGCAGGTGTGTCAAGTAGCATAGCAAAGTAAAAATAATAACGCGGGGTAATACCACAATAGATCAACTTAATGGTCGCAGTGGACTCTCTCCCCAACAGAAAAAAAAAAAGAATCAAATTAAATATGGTAAGATCTAAGGTTGTTCTGTTTTTTGAGGAAAAAAAATCTGACTTTCTGTCATTTTACCCAAAAATTCTGTGTTGGTTTTCTGTGTTGCTATTTCTTTTAATTTCATAGAAAATTCATGGTAAATTGGGTCATTTTTACATTTTAGTTGGGAAAAATCAATTAACATTATCAATCTCATTCCTCATTCTTTTCTAATTAAAAAATCTTTATTTAGTAATCAATCTTAATTTGCCGAAAAATTATAATTTTGGAAGTCAATTTAAAACTTCAAAAATTCTATTAAATCTGTGAATATTTCAAAATTCAGCGTTCTGTGACTTAGATTCTGTGATGAAAATTGCCTCAAAATTCTGTGAAATTACAGATTTTTCTGTGATTTCGGCAACCTTGGTAAGATCTTTCCTTCATAACATTTTCTCTAAATAAACGATATATTTATTATCCATGAACAATAAAATAGGTTAACTCTATTAAAGGGGTTTAATGGAATGGTTGGATAAGTCATCAAACAAACGAAAAACTGATATACATTGAATTGTGGAATAAAGCCAGCCGGAGTATCTCGGCAAATATCCTTTTCAGAATTCTTAATTTGTTTCGAACAGTTGGAAAGGAGTTTGGTGAGACAAACCTATCTCAAACCAGTTGTAACGGATCCCTAGGTTGTGCTGCAATTATTGAACACAGTTACAGAAGCAATTGTTGAAGGTCTGGGTCAAAATCACCCGTATTTCCCTGGTGAAGATCAACCGAACAGCCCGAAAAGGTAAAGATCAATCATTTTACGTATCGGGAACAGTTCCCCCGTATCCATTTTGGTTTGAGCGAGAGGTTTTTCAACAGACTTTGCATTGGCTCACCAAGGAAGGAAACCCTAATTTTTATGTGTATTTTTTTTCTTGGGTTAATTTCGAGCTCGGAATGGCTGCGGTGAGTTCGTCTGACCTGAGTTCTATGGACTTGCTGTCTAGGCTAGGGTTACCATATCCTGCAACAGCAAAAAGAGTACATTAAGATCATTTTTCGAAAAAGGTCATGAGAAACGTCATACAGTTGAATCCCGTTTATCCCAACTCCGGTTATTTGAGCTCCCGCGTTATCTCTGCCATCATATTGATACAAGATCCATATATTTATCGAACTGTGCGCCTAAATGGTATGCAACACAGAAGGTTATCCATCCGCTTATCCATGTAGTCTGGGGAAGGACCACCTCGGATAAGTGAAACATTGTATTAATCAAAATACATTGACAAACTCTATCTTTTTGCTCTAGTATTGCATATCATCTAGGTGCATAGCTCGGTACTTGCATGGATTTTATTTTTTCTCAAACCACAAAAAACATGATAAAACAATCCATTCCTTCCATTCCATTTTTATTTACATTTCCTTACATTTCTTTAACAAACATGATATGATATTTGTGCTCATTTTATTTGTGTACGAGACATTCAAAAATATAACCGATACTACTTAAATTTTCTGTGTACTGATCACTGTTTGCATACTCAAAGGAGCTTATCACACTAACTGTTTATAGAAACCAAATACATATGCATGTTAATGGAAACAAGGTGTTAAAGTAATTTGTAAAATGCTGCATTTCTTTCGTAGTTTTTACATAAAATGTGGGACAACTTCATAAAATGGAAGAAATGCGTTGGTTTTTTCTATCAAATATCTTTCAACAAAAAAAGAGTACATTTGATAAAATTTCACAAAAAGAAGAGTCCATTTCTCGATAAAAAAAAGAGTACATGTACTCTTAAAAGAGTACGTATGGTAACCCTAGTCTAGGGTATATTGAAGCTCGAAGTCTGTTCCACAAATCATGACGATTAGGAATTTCTGAAGCCTGGGATAAAATGCCACAAAAACCATGGCTTTTTAGAACATGCGCTATGAGCTTCTATAGCGATTTGTAATTGATGATTCCCTTCAAATCGTGCAATTCGATTATTTTGTCCTTAAAAACGTACAAACATATACCTATGAGGTCTCAGTGAAACTTCATGTTTCTTTGAAGAGATCTAATTTACTTAACCCTAAAGCGTACATCTTTCAAGGATATGGTGGCTAGCATCTTACAAATGCTAAAACCACCAACCCACAGAAAGAGTACTATATATGCCGTGACCGAGATTCGATCTCATGACCTCTGGCTTAGAAGACTTGAACGCTATCCTCTAGGCTGCGGTCGGCGGTCCTTGATCCTAACACCTCGCTACAGAAGCTCATAGGCGAGTGGCTTTTGAAACTAAAATTTGTTTCGAAATAAATCTTATTAAATTTAAAAAAAAATGTACAATAAGGTTGCCAGATTTTTTTGAGCACGTATCCGGGCCGGTCAATTTTATAGCAAAACCTGACAAAATACGAGTATTTCATTTCAAAATTGTCGTCCAAAAATCCGGGCAAAATCTGGGCTAATTTTGTCAAAACCCAGAAATTACTCTATAAAAATCAAGAAATTTTTAATTTTTTTCATATAAACACATCGGCCGATTTTAAATTGTATTTAAGGCTTCCAGAAAACCTTTCATGATTAATTTTATAAAACTTGCTTAAAAAAATTCGTTTTGGAGGCATACATTATTTTTTGTTGCGTCCCATTTTGTTTTTTTAAATGTTTGATTTGCCAAATAAAGTAAATAAATCCAGACTTTTTTCCAATAAAATCCGAACAACCGGACTGGGCCGGAGGACTGTTACCAAATTATATTTTACATATCCGAGCGAGCCCTGATAAAACCGGGAAATCTTGCAACCATACTGTAGAATCACTTCGATTTCAGATGCAGATTCAGATTTTAGTTTTAAATTTTTGATTCAGACTTCAAATCTTGGATTTTTTTATTCAGATTTTCATTTCAGATTTAAGTTTGTAAATTCAGATTTATTCTTCAAATATTAGATTTCAAATTACACTTACAAAATGAGATTAAGATTTTAGAATCAAAATAAAATAAAAAAATAAATTAACTTAATGTTAAAAAGATTCAATCTTAATTATGATTACAAACTTAGATTTGTATTTTGATTTAAGATACAGATTTTAAATTCTGTTTTAAATTTCTGATGACTCAGTTTTTGATTTATACTTCAGATTCAGATTTCAGATTGCGGTCTTTGAAATTAAATTTCAGATTTCTATTTAACACTTTGCGGCTCTAAGACGAGAATTCTCATTTTTTAGCTTACCACGCATGTGCAACTATTAAAAGCATAACTCAAATGTTATAAATTTGATAATGAAACTCTTTTCCAAAAAATTGAACACAACACTTTCGGTAACTCTAAGATACTGAATTTGAAAAATTTTGTCCAGCGGGTATATGCATAGATATGCACGATTTGACGAATTTTAGTGTTTCTTCGCGTTCCTTAATGTGTTAAGATTTCATATTTATTTTTCAGATTCAAACTTTAAATTTAGATTCAGATTTCAAATTTAGATTTCACTGGCTGGCCAGATTTCGTATTTTAGATTCAGATTTAAGATTTATTTTAGATTCAGATTTAGATTCATAGTGCGAATTTAGATTCATACTTTAAATTTGGGTTCCGTGTTTAATTTTCAGATTTCGTGCTTTAGATTCCGATTTAAGATTAAAATTTCGGATCTCAGATTTTGATTTCAGATTTCAAATTGAAATTTCAGTTCCAGATTTAAGATTAAGATTGCAGAATTAAATTTCAGATTTGATATTCATACATCAGATCTTACTATGGATTATATATTTTTTTAGAATTTGTATTCTGTACTCCGACTTAGATTTTAGATCAATATTTACTTCAGACTTCAGAATTTAAATTCCATATGTACATTCTAGATTTTAAATTCGGATACAAATTTCAAATTCAGACATCATATTCAAACGTGAGTTTGTGATTTTAAATTTCAAATCATGTTATAGTTTTTCACTCCAGATTCATATTTCAGACGACTACTCAGCTATATCTAAGGGCCTCAAAAAACGGAATTTAACCTATAGCTTTAATTCAGCACAATAATTTCGATTCTAGAGGATGACAATCTAAAACGCATTTCAAGGATGATTTCGGATAAATGACCTGTTCGAATTTTACATTACAATATTTTGACCTTTATTTTACCAACATTTCACTAGTTAATCAATGCAAACATAAAAAATCTGTCAACTGGATTTGTAAATAGTAGTACGAAATTATAAGCTCAATAGAAAATTTTTGCATGTAAAACATCTGTTATACTTCTTAGACAACCAATTTTGGCGGCAACGTTCATTCATTAGTTCATATGAATTTTTGATTGGAAATTCATCTATATTTAATTGCGAGCGAATCAACTCGGCAACATAATTCGACAAGAAGAACCGTTAATGTGTCATTATATATTATAGTACTAAAACGTAACATAGTAAAATAGTAATAATTGTGTAAAGTCTCTTTTGATTGCGTTTCAGAAAGTGCGTTTCGGGGATTTGTTGGCTGTTGAAAGTTTCACTCCTGTTTTCTGTAGCACTTACAAATATGAATATAGAATATATGTTTATGTATATCAGTTATCCAACTACGAGTCTTAGTTTTTTTTTGTTGAGAGGAATGTTTTAGTGCTGTTGCTGACGCGTGGATTTGCCTCCGGAAAAATTTCCCCTAGAGCTGCTCGTTATTCCTACTCATTTCTTCTTTTTGGCCTGTTTGGCCTTCAGTTTCTCCTCCCGTTTGCGTTCTTTTTCAGTCAATGAGAGGTAAAGTTTGTATCCGAAAAATACTGAAAGAGATAAGTTAGAAATAAGTTAATTCACACTTATATGATAAAAAGGATAGCTAACCTATGAAAAGCACAATAAGCACCCCAAAACTGATTATTATGTAAAGGTTAACTTCTTCATTGAAGGAATCGGTACTTCCGAACTGAGGAATCGACTGCTGAGCTTGTTCATTGGCTTTGACCACTTTCTGTTCTTTGACCATGTTCTGAAGTGCTTGAAGTTGTTTCACGAATTGACCTTTGAATTCGGTGGCAAACATTTTCTTTTCACTATCCGACAGCGTGGTGAACATGCCGGAAAGAGATTTCAAATTTTCAGTTAACTTTTCTGCCATCTCGCGCTTTTCGGTGTCCTGAAGGAGTTCCCGCAGGGCTTCGGACCCGAGAGCTTCTATGAAAGGGTTTTCTTCTGAATCTGACATTGTACTTTATAAAGTTGACAGAAAGTGACAGTCTGATTTCTATGCAAAGGTGCTAATTATCGAGTTATCTGTCTTGACGCACAAACTTGACTAAGCTAATCTTCAAACAAATCACTTTGAAGAGCACAAAAAAAAGTAAGTTTGGACTCAGAACAGGTCGACACTAAAGCTACAAAGCGGTGGGAAATTCCGCGTCACGCTATAAAAACAATTGCATTTTGGAATTTACTCAATTAGCGTGCGTGATTTCGGTATGTCTGAGGGCTATCGAGCAAAGTCAACAACTGTTGATAGATGTGAATTCTAGCGACTGACTGTTCCCCCTGGCCGGGGTGAGGAAGATCGTGTCCGATACGACGAGGCGACGGAACGCAGATTGTGTTCGCGTTTCGAGGAGAAAACACTCCCGATGAATTACGTGTACCTTTATTTGCATTATCGTTATAATGCCGGTTATCTAAAGCCCACCACGGCTATTGATTAGATCTTCCAGGTGACTTCAGGAGGTAGGCAGGCAGCTAAGCGATAGTGAAAGTGCCAACGTGGATGCATAACGATAAGATTAACACTAGTCCTGCCTCGGTTATTGAGAGTTCTGCCAGGGTTGTGCTCAGCAGTAAAACACGATTGTGTAAATATTCGACCCGGACTCGTGATTAGAGTGTCCGTCCCGGGATTTCCTGGGAATTTGAAAAATTCGGGAATTCCCGATTCCCGGGAATCGTAGTTTCATTCCCGGAATTTCCCGACATGTATGAAATTGGTTCTCTGGAAAAGCCTTAAAGCCTCCAGAATCATTCTTATTATTCTTTTTGAAAATATAGTCATACAAAACTCATTGAGAATATGCCGATTTCTGTGCCAGTATTCATTTTGCAGTCATTTGGTGTATTTTTTTCAAAACTCAAATAGATTAGTTTAAAAAGATTATATGTTTTCCAAGCTGTATTCATTGAACGAAAACCCACAACAGTTGGAAAAATTTATGAAAAATCACGCAGCAGGTAAACAGATTGTGATTTCTCGAAAGTAACATTCATGCCTTGTTTCCCTTTGGCTTTGAAAGCCAGATGAATTTTAAAACCTCAAAATGAAGAATACAGTGAAAACCCGATTTTATCACCCCCATGATGAATTTTAGAGTGATAAATCGGGGAGAGTGCTAAAATCGGAGGATTTGAAAACATGATTTCAATCCGTTCTAATCTAATAAATTACCACAAAAAACGTATATCATCCTAATAAAACAGTGTAGAGGTTTGTAGTAGATGTTCCCTTTTTTGACATATTACTAGTAATAGGTCCAATTTACACCAAATTATCATACAATATTGATTTTACGTTTCTTTAAACACCTTGTTTCGATCGCTATTATCAGAAATTTAAGTAACCTAATGATCTAATTATTTCTTTTGGCTATAAATTACTGAAGATTAGATTCAAAGCTTCTGTTTCAAATAAAATCAAAACCGACCACTGAGGCAACATCATTTCTGCTAACAGCTCAAACAACGCAGATGAATCTGGATTGTTTTTTAAATTGCTTCCATCAGAAACACTTGTTAGGCGAGATATATGCTGCAGGGCGTAAAGTTGACAAACAGCGAATAACTTTCATGCCATATTGTAATGCAACCGGAGACCACAAGTTACAGATGGTTATCATCGGAAAATCAAAAAATCCTAGAGCTTTCAAAAATTTTATGGTGCCCGTCACATATTTCGCCTCTAAAAATGCCTGGATGACTTGAGTGATTTTCCAAAACTGGTTCCTCCAGGATTTCGTACCAGCAGTACTCAAATTTTCAGCCGAAATGTCTATTCCTCCTAAAGCTGTGTTGTTACTGGATAATTGATCTGCACATCATATGAATGATGAGCTAAAAAGCGATGATGGTTTGATAACTGTTTTTTTATGCCACCAAATGTGACTGCAGTGATTCAACCCATGGACCAGAATGTAATTCAGAACTGTAAACTAAAATATCGTCATGGCTCGCGAAATCGATATAGGTCAAAGCTTGAAGTGCATAACGTTGAGGGATGTATGTTTCTGGATGCACGATGCTTAGAGTGAAATACAGCGTACAGTAATCCAGCAGTCATGGAAGAAAATTGGAGTTATTTTAAATTACAAACTCGCTCACGAAGATGGTGTTTCTTTGATCCATTTGATTGATGTAAACAAAAGCGATGAAACTATTTTGCCACAAGACCCCGAGAAGAGATATGAAAGTTAGTCATTTACGGATGAAGAAATTCTGAACATGACGCTGGATGATCAGTCAGCATTAAACGAGTCCTCGAATCATTGGAGCCATTTAAAATTTCCGATGTATCACCAGACTCAGAATCAGCGGCATCTACCCCAAATGATACATGTTAAACTTCAAGAAATATAAATTATGTTGAAGCTGTACGTATGTTGGACAACATAGTTGATTGGGCTGATGCTTCAGATCTCTCGATAGATGATGTCATCTTCTTGCGACGTATAAGAGAGATTGCTTTGAAGAAAGCTTAAACAAATAAAACACAGCTTTAATATTACTTGAATATGTTCAGTTATACCATTATATTTAGTTATAATTGTATTCAACAACTTTGATTTCGTTAAAATTATAATAACAAAAACCTGTTCAAAACTTGACTTTTTTGTGTAAAAATCTTGATACGTCCCTGATCAATCATCTTCACTAAATCGATGTAATCATCCATCAGTTTTGTCCCTTTAGAATAATTTCAACGTTAAGATATTCAACGAAAATGAAAAAAAGGCGATATTAAGTATTTTTGCGTTGAATAAAATATGATGACAAAATCGGGTGAAAAAATGAGACAAAATCAGGGGTAGACAAAATCGGGGGTAGACAAAATCGGTGTGTGACACAATCGGGTTTTCACTGTACATCGTTTTTTTTTTCATATAAAGAGAAAATATGTAAAGTGTTCAGAAAAACGAAAAATGGTTGGAATAATCAAACAAATAAAAACATTTTTTTTATCAACCCCTAATTGCATGGATGAATTCTTCATTTGACTTATCCAGATTTTTTTTATAGTTCGTTAGACTGTTTTTAATTTATCATTGTTGAAAACAGTTTGATTTATTTGATTGAAAATAAGTTAAAAAACATTATGAAATGTACATTTTGAAAAAAATATGGGCTTCTGTGCACGAAAGGTTCGATAAGCTATGTATATTTGTATCGAAGTGCATATATTTTTCATGTTTTTGAATATTTCCCGGGATCCCGGGAATGAAGAAATGGCCGGGAAATGGACACTCTACTCGTGATCCACCTTCCCCTTTTCTTTCATTGAGATTATAGTTGGAATTTCGATTATTCGATAATCCTGAATTCTGATCTGAACATACTGGATATTAATTTCAGTAATAAAATTGTAAAAAAAATCATTTTAGCACAAAAGAACATAGAAAAAAATTAGCAAAAAAATAACGAAATAAAATTTAAATTTAAATTCCGATCATCAATCCTGAGAATAAACATTTATATTCCTAATTGATCTGAAATATGAGGATTCTGAATTTCGGTCCCAACTTAAACTTTGTTATCAAAGTTATAGACAACTAACTCATCTTTGTTCAGAAAGATCTTGCTTGGCTATGCGTTAGCATATTAAAATAGAATCACCCATTAGAAAGTCCCTGCACAACGAACGTATCGTGCAGTTAATTGTCAGAGAAAACAACAGATTTCATCCAATATTTTCCAGGCGTTTCGCGAGTTAGAATTGAATAGGCAATTAAAAACTTTGATACACTGGACGTGAAGGCCTGGAAATGATTTTTATTTCTTTGCTGGAAAAAAACATAGTTGAAAATGTTGACGCACTTAGATGTTTACCTGATTTTCATACAAATACCGAGGTGGCCTCTCAGTTTCATTTCTTGAATTCCATGATCTCACGAAATTCCCGATTCTCAAAAACTAGATAAAAAATCAATCACCAAAGATCTATTCAACGGGTTTCTACCTGAAAGTAGTGATTTCATTATAAATTTTTCAGTAAATTCAAAAATCATAACATATTCAGGAAGATTTAATTTTTTTTTTGAAAAACCTCAATGTGACCGATTCCAATTATGTGCATTCTCATATCTCGCTACCAAGAAAACCAATTTTTAAAACGAAAAAAATCAAATCACAAATTAAAACATGGGCTAAGTTTGGATACTTACTAAGTATAACAGTATTACTTAAAATTAGGATCGTTTTAGGTAATTTATGGGAGTTTTTCAAAGCACTGATAACATTAGTAAAAAAGAGAGTATTTTAATCAAAATGGAAAGATTTGTTTTATTGGTGTCTCTAATGGAACCATTTTATTTATCGAAAATTAGCATCGCTATTTTTTGCACCACTCGAAAGCTGAGTCTTTTCTCTTTCATTTAAGCCCAAATTTCAGATAATCCATCTGGGGATCTAGAACAATTTATATTTTTAAAATTGTTCAACTTTTTTAATGATTTTTTCAAAGATAAAATCATACTCATCGCCGCAAAGGCTTCGTGCCGCAAGCCGAAATGTGCCGGGACAAGGACGGGGGTATCCTGACGGACAATCGTGAGGTGATCAAAAGGTGGAAGCAGCACTTCGATGAACACCTGAACGGCGCACATGCAGGAGATCAAGACGGTGGGGGAAGGTACATCGCCGGCATAGCCAACGACGAAGAGGAGCCACTCCCAACGATGAGTGAAGTTAAGGAAGCCATTCGCCAGCTGAATAGAAACAAGTCGGCTGGGAAGGATGGCATCGCAGCTGAACTCATCAAAATGGGCCCGGACAAGTTGGCCGATTGTCTACACCGGTTGATAGTGCGGATCTGGGAAATAGAACAGCTACCGGAGGAGTGGAAGGAGGGGGTAATATGCCCCATCTACAAGAAGGGCGACAAATTGGACTGTGAGAACTACCGAGCGATCACTGTCCTCTATGCCGCCTACCAAGTGTTGTCCCGAACAGAGCTTAAAACTGTCGACAGCCTTGTGTGAATGTGAAATTTCTCTCCATTGAAAGTCTTCCGTTTTCGTTTCCTTCTCTCGCTCAAAAAGCTCTCTCTGACTGACAGCGTTTACAATTTTCTTTCGCTCATCTTCCCATTCGTTTTGGCCTACGGTCACAGTCAGCGTTACCAAGCTTGCAAAAAATCAACTCAACGAGTAAAAATCGGCTCAAACGAACGTGAGTGTGAGGCGGAACAGAAAAAAAATCCACCCCAGGCTGAGCGAGAGTAAAATAAAATCAAGATTCCTTTTTGAACCTTACTCACCAAGCACCGCATACTCGCTCCGAAAAAAAATCGCTCAAGTGGTGAGTAGAGTCAAATTAGATGACTAGAAAATCTGCTCAGCACAGCACGTATGATTTTTTCTTCGGTGGTGAGTTGAGCAGACTAGCAAGGAGCTTGAGTCTGATGGGAAAAAAATCCGTAGAGTAAAAATAAAATCCGCTCACAGGTAGGCTGATTTTAAATCCTTGAGTCGGGAAGAGTCTCTTGGTTTTGACTCGCTTGAGTATTTTATTTTGACTCGCTTGAGTATTTTTTTTGACTCGCTTGAGTATTTTTGTTTTGACTCCGATTCTTTTCGGCTAGCTTGATTTTTTTAGATTTTGACTCAAGGTTTTTCTGGCTTGCTGGAGTCGTTTGATTTTGACCGGCCTGAGTCGTTTTTTCTACTCGCTTGAGGCGTATGGAGTTTGGATTCTGGCTCGGCTCGTCGTTCGTGTGGAGTGCACTGGTGTGGTAGAGATGATTGATTCCTTTACCTGTAAAGCTTAGTTCTTTTAGAAATGGGACAGTTACGAATGCCTGTATCTCAAAAACCATTCGTTTGAACCAAATACTTTCTATGAAGAAAAAGAAGGTAATGTTATGATTTTTCATGAAAAAATTTGAAAAAAAAATATTTTCCGTTTTTTGTTAAAGAAATTTCTACTTTATTCTTGGTATCTCCCATTGGCCGGCGCACACTTTTTTCGGTCATGGTATTGATCAGTTTCTCCAACTTATACTTCGTAAAATCTATATTTTAGGTGGCTTCACCCTCCTTCTTCAATTTCTAATACTTTTTGGTCCAATACTTCTCTGGAAACTGGAAACTGGAAGCATTTTAGTGGAAACAGTTGTTTCGAAATGAACAAATTTGATTATTTTTGACCACATTTTTGAACGTTTTTTTTGGGTACCGGTTTTACAGCTTAAGAGCTTTGGAACTATCAAAAAATGGTTGTTTGAGGTTGGATTTCTATGAGTCATCACTAGGCAACACTTTCAGCTTATCGGAGAAAATTGTTTTGGACATTTCAGCGATCTACCCTTAATTTTTCGTTTATTGAAAATTAAAAATGCTGATATGAGACTTGACTTCCTTGATGATCCTTAACCGTTGTTGCCAATCATGTGATTCACTCCAATGCTTGATTTGAACTTTGCGGACATTATTGACAGTGTTTGCATACTTATCCACCACAAAAACTTAGTAATTCTTTGAATAATCAACGGTTTTGTCAGCTATCAATTTGATAATGACGAATTTTAAAGGCAATTGTGCACAATTATTTTTTTGTTTTTCTCTTGCATCGTACATATCTCAAAAACGCGTAAATTTTAAATTTTGAAAAAAATAGGCCGAATAGTACTTTTTACAGGCAACAAAATGCTGTCAAAATTTTTAATATCCAATAACTAGTTAACGAGCTATTAGCAAATGAAAGTGTCCCATTTCTAAAAGAACTAAGCTTTATTATACAGGCTGTATATACCGGGACAAGCGTCGGGTGTCTGGTTTGAACCAAATTTGTTCTATTCGCGCTGTTTGCTTGCGTCGCTGATTGTAGTGCGCTATATAAATTACAAGAAAGTTTTTAATTTCTATCTGTAAATATAATTCATTTAGAAATTGTTTTGAAAAATGACGGCATAAGCCAATTAAACTTGTAATCATACAAGAAATTAATTGAGTTATTATTTATTATGGTCCATTTTTAAATTTTCAAAACTACTTAACTTTTTATTGATCATTGCGTTTGAAATTTTAAAACTTTAATTCGAAATAAAGAATTCACTTTCAAAAATTCAAAATTTGATATTTTTAATACAAATTTAAGATTGACAATTAAAATTTTAAAATTCATAACTTAAAGTCAAAAATAAGCATTCAAAATGCAAAATTCCCAATTCCAAATTCCATACTAAAAATTCATACTTCAGCCATCAAATTTTCAAATTATAAATTCAATATTTCGAAAAAATTCAAAACCAAAATTTAAAATGCAAAATTCGAAATTCAAATTTCAAAATTAAACCTACAAAATGCATAATTATAAATTCCAAATTCCAGATAGAAAATTCAAAATTATAATGCAAAAAATATAATTCAAAAATTAAAATTAGAAATTGAAAACACAATATTTGAAATTAATCAATCAAAATCTTAAATTTAAAATTCAAAATCCAAATTAAGAAATTCAAAATTCAAATTTAAGTACTGAAATTCAAAACTTTCAAAATTCAATAATTTAAATATAACATTCAAAATGTTATATTCAAAATTCAACATTCACAATTTTATATTTAACATTCATAATGCTTTTTTTAAAATACGAAATTTACAATCGAAATTCTTTATTGAAAATTCAAAATAACATATTCCAAATTTAATAATTACAGTCATAGTTTTTTCAATTTTATCACTGTTCGATTTTATCAATACTCGCCAAATTCACGCTCGATTTTTTCACGGTTTTTGTTTTGATTTTATCACGCTTTTTGAGAAATCGTTCAGAAACCACACACTTAGAAAAATCCGTGTATTTTTACGTGCAAGAGCATGGGTAGAAGGGAATCGGGTAATTACACGTTATGATACAATTCATTTCATGCAATGAAACAGCTTATTACATGTAATACTACTAGAAACAATACTAGAAAAACTCCGCGTAACTTTACATGTTAAAGCATGAGCAGGAAAGAATCGCGTCTTTACTTGTAATGGTTTTGACCATAACATGTAATTATACTTGAAATGCAGGAAAGCCCAGGTCGCTTTGGTTTGTATGAAATTTCCAATTCATTCGATGTCCTTCATAACATCGGTGATGAGGAAATATTCATATTTAATTCTGATAAGAGTACTAAGAAACCTTCTTCTTCTTCTTATACTCTTAAAAACGAAAAGATTCCACCAATAACGGTCACGATTCCTGACTTCAATGCCTTTCGAAAAGAAATCGTCACTTCCGTCAAGGATGTGAAGATTTCTTTTCAGATCGGTCGAAGGGGAACTGCTCGTATATTGGCGGAATCTTTTAATGATTTTCAAAAAATTTTAAATTATTTGAATAATAAAAAACACCAATTTTTTACGTACGACACTAGAGGTGATCGTCCTTTTAAAGTTGTACTTCGTGGTCTCACCGGCGATCAGACACCGGATGAGATCACAAATGAATTAAATTCTTTGTTAGGTTTTTCTCCAATTCAAGTAATTCAAATGAGGAAAAGAACCAACACGAATAATACCAGTAGTTTTGGTTTTGCTCCTGAACTTTATTTGATCCATTTTAAAAAGGATCAGGTTAATAATTTGAAAATTTTGGAAAAGGCTCGTCTTATGTTTCATTGTCGAGTAAAATTTGAACCTTTTCGTAAATCCCATACCAATTTTTTACAAAATATTACGCAATGTCGTCGTTGTCAAGCTTTTTGTCATGGCACTAAAAATTGTAGAATGAATGCCAGATGCATGTTTTGCGGCTCATTCGATCATGAAAAATCTAAATGCCTTTTTGGTGGTGATAAGCCAAAAACAGAATTTTTTAAGTGTGCGAATTGCGCAGGTAATCATTCCTCGAATTCTCTAGATTGTCCCGTTAGGGCAAAAATTGTTGCTTCTAGGAAAAACCCCAAAGTTTCCAGAAAAGTTTCTTCTCCTCCTTCCTCTTTTTCGTCTACACACGTCAGACCGGCAAACAACCTGCCTGTTCGCAGTCAGCCTCGGCCTACATTGGAATCACGGCTGGGTAATACCCGAAGTGATTTTAATGTTACCTGGGCTGATTCTGCGCCACAGACTCGTTGTTTATCGTTCTCAGAGGTGGTTGAGAATGGGTTGCCCTCTTCAGGTTTAACTAATAAAAATGGGAAAAAAACAAGTCTCAACGTTCATGCGAAGGCTTGGGAAAATCCCCGAAATTCAAATACTTTTTCTTCTCCTTCCTCTTCTGATTCTAACAATTTTGTTGATTTGGGTGAGATTACTGAGGAAAAAATAAAATTTTTGCATCAAAATTTAATGGAAATGATGCAACTTATGTTGAAAGCAAATTCAATGTTTGAAGCTTTCCAAACTTCTTTTAATTATGCTAACAAAATTATTATGACTTTGCGATTCCCTCATGGATCCAAATAGATGTTTAAATATTATGAATTGGAACGCTAGATCTTTGCTGGCTGACCAAGATGAATTCTTTTTATTTTTGAAAACTCAAAACATACATATTGCTGCCATCACTGAAACTTTTTTAAAGCCAGACAATAACTTAAAAAGCAATGATTACTTTAAAATTTTACGAAATGATCGACTTGATCGACAAGGTGGGGGTGTAGCTATTGTCATCAATAGTCGTCTCAAATTTAGACTTCTTCCTTCTTTCAATACAAAAGTCTTAAAAACAATTGGAATTGAATTAGAAACTTCTATGGGGAAAATTATAATTGTTGCCGCATATTTGCCTTTTCAATGTAGCGGTGAACAGAAAAATTTTTTGAAGGGAGATTTACAAAAACTCACCAGAAATAAATCTAAATTTTTTATTATTGGTGACTTTAATGCAAAACACCGATCTTGGAATAATATTTCATCAAATTCAAATGGGAATATTTTGTTTAATGACTGCTCTGCAGGTTATTATACTGTTGAATATCCTTATGGGCATACTTGTTTCTCTTCGATTAGAAATCCTTCCACAATTGATTTGGTTCTAACGGATTTAGGCGAGCATTGTAGTCAATTAGTTACTCATGCGGACCTCGATTCAGACCACCTTCCAGTAACATTTTCTTTATCCCAAAGTCCCATTGAAAACCCTTTAAAATCAACTTTTAATTTTCAAAAGGCTAACTGGGAGCGATATATGAATTTTATTGAACGTAATTTAGATGTAAACGTTCCATTGAATTCAATAGAAGAGATTGATTTGGCTGTAGAAAATTTGACAACTTCAATAGTCAATGCTAGAGCCGCTTCAATACCTAAAGTTAAACATAAATTTAATCAACCTTTAATTGATGATGACCTTCAGTTTTTGATACGACTGAAAAACATTCGTCGACGCCAATTTCAACGAACTAGGGATCCTTATTTGAAATTAATTTATTGCGACCTTCAAAAAGAGATCAAACGTCGTTTAAATTTCATTCGTAATGAAAATTTTGCTAAAGCAGTAGAGGACATAAAACCCTACTCAAAACCATTTTGGAAATTAACTAAAATTCTAAAAAAGCCCCAGAAGCCAATTCCTACTTTGAAAGATGGGGATAAACTTCTTTTAACTAATTCAGAAAAAGCTCAAAAATTAGCCCAACAATTTGAGTCTGCTCATGATTTTAATTTAAACGTTGTAAGTCCAATTGATGCTCAAATTTCCCTAGAATTTGATGATATTCTTTCTAAGCAAATTGTGTTTGAAAGTTCTTGTGAGACAAATATTGATGAACTTAAATTGATTTTCAAAAAATTTAAAAATATGAAAGCCCCGGGGGAAGATGGGATTTTCTATATTCTTATTAAAAAGTTGCCTGAAAGCACTTTAAATTTTTTAGTTAAAATCTTCAATAAATGTTTTCACTTGGCTTATTTTCCCAATAAATGGAAAAATGCCAAAGTAACTCCAATTTTGAAACCTGGAAAAAGTGCTTCAGAGCCTTCAAGTTATCGACCAATTAGTTTGCTTCCTTCTTTAAGTAAACTATTTGAGAGAGTTATTTTGAATAGAATGATGATTCACATTAATCAGAATTTTCCCTGATGAACAATTTGGTTTTCGTCATGGACATTCTACTACACATCAACTTTTGAGTGTAACTAATATGATTAACGCTAGAAAATCTGAGGGTTATTCAACTGGTGTTGCTCTTCTTGATATTGAAAAAGCTTTTGACAGTGTTTGGCACAAAGGTTTAGTAGCTAAATTAGCTCGATTTGATTTTCCTGTATATCTCACCAAAATTATTCAAAATTATTTGACTAGCCGAACTTTGCAAGTAAGCTATCAAAATTCATGCTCTGAAAGGATACCCATTATAGCTGGTGTCCCTCAGGGTAGTATACTTGGGCCTATTTTATACAATATTTTTACTTCTGATCTTCCTGATGTCCCAGAAGGAAAAGATAGAAGATTATTTGCTGACGATACTTTGCTTTCAGCCAAAGGTCGAAATTTACGGGTGGTACGCAGTAGATTGCAACAAAATTTAAATTCCTTTTTGAATTACTTGAAAATGTGGAAAATTTCTCCTAACGCTTCCAAAACTCAACTTATTTTATTTCCCCATAAGCCAAGAGCAAATTTTTTAAAACCTAATGAAAATCATTCCATAACTTTTAATGGGGTTTCTTTAGAATGGTCTGATCACGTGAAGTACTTGGGACTCACACTTGATCGGAATCTTTCTTTTAAGAATCACATTGAAGATATTCAATCTAAATGTAATAAATACACTAAATCTCTTTATTCTCTCATCAACAGGAAATCCCGACTTTGCCTGAAGAATAAGATGCTTATTTACAAGCAAGTCTTCCGACCAGCGATAATGTATGCAGTTCCGATTTGGTCTAGCTGCTGCGCGACGAGGAAGAAAGCCATCCAGAGGATTCAGAACAAAGTTCTGAAAATGATTTTGCGGCTTCCACCTCGGCATGGCACCGAAGATCTTCATCGGATTGCAGGCATTGAATCTATCGAAGAGATGGCCAACAAAATCATCTCCAACTTCAGAGGCAAATCGATGCAGTCTTCCATCGCAGAGATTCGCTCTCTCTACAATTAGTTTAATTTTAGGATAGCTTTAGTTTTTAGTTTAAAATATATTTTTTTTCACTACAGGATGTTCTCCTTTATAAAAATGCTTGATTGTGCTCAGCAAATTTAAGTCGAATAAATAAATTTTAGTGATTATTAAACTATAGGGCTCTGAAAGTTCATTATTAAACTGAACACCTAATTTAATGTATTAATGTAATATAAATGTAATGATGAATTGGTACTAATAAAGATATATTAAAAAAAAAAAAAAAAATAAAAAAAAAAGTACTCGAATACGTGTAAGCCCCAAAACGCAAGGTAACAAAAAGACACGGAAAAAATTTGAACAGAAATTTGCGAATGGCATGGGACGATTTTGGGAGATTAAACTACACGCAGAGAAAACTTGGATTTTGAAACAAAACAAAACTGACTTTGATTCAAA
Organism: Uranotaenia lowii; assembly: GCF_029784155.1. Taxonomy (NCBI): domain Eukaryota; kingdom Metazoa; phylum Arthropoda; class Insecta; order Diptera; family Culicidae; genus Uranotaenia; species Uranotaenia lowii. The sequence continues at coordinate 167,100,108 of NC_073693.1, forward strand.
AAATTCATTTTTTCGATTCAATCTCCTGTTTTCTTCGAATCAATGAATTATGGTTTTGTTTCAAATAAATAATTTTTGAAAGAAAGAATTAATTTTTTGAATCGAATAATTTTGTACTTTGATTTTAAACAAATTCTTTGATTCAAAAGACATTTGTTCAATTGCATATTTATTTGGAAACAAAATAAATTTTCTTTCAGTCAAAGATAAATGTATTCAATGCAAAGGAATAATTTCTTAAAATAAAAACTTCTAACTTAAAAGGTTTTTAGCATTGAGTAAGAAGAATTTGTGTGTGAAAATGTGGATCAGAGTTAGCTTAGTTAGGAGGATTCAGGATAAATTATGGTAAGTTTATGTTAATTAAAGAATGAATATTGAAGATTTTCAATAAGTGCTTGAAATTTTACCGGACCACGGCCGATAGATGGTTTTCCAAGTCCCTGAATGACTCAAATCGACTCGGTGGGGGAAGGTACATCGCCGGCGTAGCCAACGACGAAGAGGAGCCACTCCCAACGATGAGTGAAGTTAAGGAAGCCATTCGCCAACTGAATAGAAACAAGTCGGCTGGGAAGGATGGCATCGCAGCTGAACTCATCAAAATGGGCCCGGACAGGTTGGCCGACTGCCTACACCGGTTGATAGTCCGGATCTGGGACATAGAACAGCTACCGGAGGAGTGGAAGGAGGGGGTAATATGCCCCATCTACAAGAAGGGCGACAAATTGGACTGTGAGAACTACCGAGCGATCACTGTCCTCAATGCCGCCTACAAAGTGTTGTCCCGAATCCTACTCCGCCGCCTCACGCCACAAGCAAACAGATTCGTGGGAAGTCATCAGGCCGGCTTCATGGAGGGACGGTCTACGACGGACCAGATATTCACATTACGGCAAATCCTCCAAAAATGCCGTGAACACCAAGTCCCTACGCATCATCTATTCATCGACTTCAAAGCCGCATACGACACGATCGACCGTAACGAGCTATGGAAAATCATGGACGAGAACGGCTTTTCCGGGAAGCTAATCAGACTGATCAAGGCGACGATGGATGGAACGCAGTGCTGTGTGCGGATTTCGGGTGAATTGTCGAGTTCATTCGAATCGCGCAGGGGGCTTCGACAAGGTGATGGTCTATCCTGCATGATGTTCAACGTGGCGCTAGAAGGTGTTATTCGACGAGCGGTGGGCGAAATGCGGGGCACGATTTTCAACAGATCCAGTCAACTTATCTGCTTTGCCGATGACATTGATATAGTCGGCAGATCATCTGCGGCGGTGGAGGAGATCTACCGCAAACTGAAACGCGAAGCAGGAAGGATTGGGTTGATGATTAATACGTCCAAGACGAAGTACATGCTGGCCTGCGGATCCGAGACCGACCGAACCCGCTTGTCCAGTAATAACAAGGTCATGATCGACGGCGACGAGCTGGAGATAGTCGAAGACTTTGTCTATCTCGGCTCACTGGTGACCGCAGACAATGACACCAGCCGTGAGATCCGGAGGCGAATTATCAGCGGAAGTCGTGCCTACTATGGACTCCACAAGCAACTGCGGTCGAGAAGACTTTGCCCTCGTACGAAGTGTAACCTGTATATGACGCTTATTAGACCGGTTGTTCTCTACGGGCACGAGACATGGATATTGCTCGAGGAGGACCTGCGTACACTCGGAGTATTCGAGCGACGAGTGTTAAGAACCATCTTTGGCGGCGTACAGGAGAACGGAGTGTGGAGGCGAAGGATGAACCACGAGCTCGCGCGACTCTACGGCGAACCCAGTATCCAGAAGGTGGTGAAAGCTGGCCGGATACGCTGGGCTGGACATGTTGCGAGAATGCCGGACGACTGTCCTGCAAAACAGGTGTTCGCTACGAATCCGGTAGGAACAAGACGAGCGGGGGCGCAACGAGCGAGGTGGTTAGACCAAGTGGAGCGTGATCTGGCGAACGTGGGGTGCCCGAGAAATTGGAGAACGGTTGCTATGAACCGAGTGAATTTTAGGAATTATGTTCGTCAAGTTATGTCGTGAGACGGAATACTATGTAAATAAATAATGAATGACTCAACCGTGGTGACACCGCTCCAATCCAGCGATCTGGTCCACGAAAATAAACCGGATGATTCGATTAAAGTGAACCAGTGTGTGACCCAGTGTTTCATTTATTTGTGAATAAAAATAAATTTTAAATTTGAAATCCTTTCTTTTTATTATTTGAAATTCCTAATAGGAATTTCAAAACAACAGAAAATAATGCTTCCAATTGGAATAAATAGAAAATGGTTCAATGAATGAATGCTTTTATATCTAAATTAAATTACCTTGTGGCAAAAGAAAGCAACTTTGAATCAAAAGAAACTGTTTTTTGTTTGAAAGTACCACTATTTTGAATCAAAGATTTTTCAAAAGAAAAATTCTTTGGAACAAACGAAAATGCTTTTGAAACAAAAAAATTTTTATTTATCCCAAAATCAAAGGAAATTTGTCTTTGTTTTCGCTGCACTTTCCTTTGAAATAAAAAATCTTTTCGCTGCGTGTAGGCTATGTATCTACAACACATTACTCGAGGTTCTCATCCGACCGTTGACACAAGTCGACAACAAAACCATGCCACTCCAGAGCAGATTTGCATGGATTTGAAAACGCTGTTCCTAAATATGGATTACTTTTGTCTCTAGTAGCTCTAATGTTTGAGATCCAAAAATTGCCTTTGAAAAACCATTCAAATTTGAAGTATTTTTGGCAATACAGTTTTAAATCAAGAAAAAACTCCTCTCAAGCTCAATTCGATTCAGATACAATGAATTCATTAAACACTACACCCATAGAAGATTACAATTGAAATCAAAATGATGCATCGAGTACTTAAATTTATCACAAAATACCATTAATACAATTTTCTCTTAAATCTATAATTATGAAAGTGCGAAATTTACATTTTTGTGTGTTTCGGGAGATATGAAAATCAAATTCTTATGAAACACGGTTGAACGTTCGAATTAAACTGTACCAACGCTAATATCTCTCATGTTTGTTGAATGCGGTAGTCGAAGAAAAATGTTGAGTGTTTCCTAGTAAACGATATGATTGAACATTTTGTAGCATTTAGAACCATACGGTTTCCGCGACACCATTTCGAAAAGACGTCCAATTGAAGTTGTAAAACTCTGCATCTCTGAGGGCGCGTATGATATAGAAGAGTTTAAAATCGTCAGCGTAGGATTTCAAATGTATATGCATCGAAGTAAGAGGTTTACGTCGTTCAGGTACAATAAAAATATGAATGGTCCTAAGTGAGACCCTGGGGGACACCGGATGTTACACGAAAAGGTGTAGAAGTGTGATCTTCAATCTTAACAGACATGCTTCGACCTGAGAAGTAGGTTTCGAGTCACCGGAGTACAGGCCCGCAGATTCCAAGGCGAGCGAATTCAGCAATTGCTATGCTATGATTGATTTTGTCAAAAGCAGCTGATAATTTGATATAGATAGCATCGACTTGGTGGCGTGCTTGAAGCGCGTTCAAAATGTATGTAGAATAAGCTACCAAATTGGAGTTAGTGGACCTTCTTAACATAAAAAAGCGAATTTAGTCCGTATGGTTTTAGGTTCGGCAGACAACTGTTATAATAAAATCGTTTTCCCAAAAGCTGATGGAGATTTCAACATAAAAATTACGCCAATGCATAGGAAACAGATGCCCGCTCATATGTACCTATATAGTTTTTATGCACATATTCGATTTGAGAAAATCAGTACAGTAACTTTTCGATTTTATCACTGTTCGAATTTATCAATACTTGCCAAATTCACGCTCGATTTTATCACGGTTGTGGTTTCGATTTTATCACGCTTTTTTAGAAATCATTCAGAAACCATTTTTAAGACCTTAATTTTCGTTCAAATGTCCAGAGCGTTTTTGTTCATGATATTTTTTATGGTTTATGTTATGGAGATAGGATCTGGAAGCACTGCCTAGTATAGGGTGTGATTTTCCATGAGTGGAAGAAATAGTTCATTTTATAGTGATAGAGTTAATTTTTATTCTGTTTCATTTGTTAAGTCGATATGTTTAGTGTTTGGACCAATGTTAATCAAGGTGGTATAATGAATAGCGCGATGGATCAATCGAATTTTCAATTTTTAATTTAAGTGCACTGATTGCTTCGTTTTATTTTTGGTGGTGTGATGACGCCAACATGGCTGTTGAAGAGCTTTAACGAAAGTGCGATGTCATTTTTCGGAAGGAGATAGCGCTGTAATCGTGTTAAGATTGGTTTTAAAAGATAGATGGCGCAGTGTTTGCTTTTTCAGAAAAAGCTTCGTGTTTGTTTATTGTGACCGCTGTAAATATTTACTGTACAACATCAGAACAAGATAAGTACATGTTGCTTTTAATTTCTAGTCTAAACAACACTTTTTTGGCATGTTTCTCTGTTTTCAAAAGAAACTTTTTTGGACGTGTTTTCTTTTGGTTTAAAGCGCGCGATAAAAGTGTTTTGTACGTGTATGATGATATCAATATTAGTTATTTCAAATGCGGTTATTTTTTTTTCTCTCCCGGTAATGGATAATTTTTCCGTCAGTCGGGTCGGTTCGTTGTGTGTGTGTTAGTGTGTTTTAGCGGGGAGAAAATTGACGTGATCGGTTAATTCGGTTGTCGGTGTTTATAAATAGTGTCTTAATGCTGCAAGAGAGCAACAATGGAGATTTTCTCCTCCGTTCGGTTGCTTGGGAAAAGAGTAGGTACATCAGATAAGCGAGGCGCGATCGGAGGCGTTTTTTTTCTTTCTTTTTTTTTCTCTAAGAATTTTAAGCTTCGGAGGCTTATTCATCCCGAGCTTTATTTTTTTTTCTCTTTCTCTCCCCGTTTGCATAATGCGTTACGTTTTTTCTCATTAGGATATTCTTGCTTTTCTCGTCTTAAACGCGCGATAATCTTCAAAGTTGGACCGGTGCTTAATGCATTGTATGTGTATGACAATGCTACATTAGGACGTATTTGTTCTAAATAAAAACGCGATGTACTCGATAGTGTGCGACGCGACGATCATTAAATATTTAACTTTGCTTTGATCACATCCCTTCCCAAAGGGAATCCAGATCCTATTTACCTTCCCCACTAACAAACCACCCTTCCTGTGACGACCGTGGAGATTTAGAGGTGTATTCGGTCTCTAGTAGCAACGGAAGTCGAACTAATAATCCTTCCCTTTCCCCGATGAACCGTAAGGACGTGGCCGGCGCCGTTATTGACCATATAAGATAAAGAACCTTCAAAACGTGTACACAGAAAATGGTAAGCTAATCCCAAGCCCCATTTATTTGGATCTATGTACAATTTTGATGGTTCTTGTCAATCACGGAGTAGCAACTACTGAAATGTACGGTTTATCTAAGCTCAAGCTCAAGCTCAAGCTCAAGATATTTTTTATGGTTTATGTTATGGTATATATTTAGGTATTCAATAATATGAAAATGCCATTGAACTGTTTACTTTAGCTGTATGGTGTTTAAAATCATCATTTGGTTTTTAAAACACTTGAAATTATCGACATCAGTATTTTAACGTCACACTAATGCTAGTGTTTTTATTTGTGCTTGGTTAGCCGCTCTAAAAGTAAACTTTTTTGGTCATGCGAATCATATAAAGGTGTGGGTGAACTTACGCGTTTTTGAAAAGAGATAAGTATCTCTGATTTCTTTTTTTAATTTGTTTATTTGAAAGGGTGGCGTGCACAATCCTGATGGGACAGCTTTAAGTATTGTCTGAATGGATAATTTTGGAAAATCAAAATGAAATTCTGCTAGCTTTGCCTTAAAATATGTTAAAAGAACTAAGATTTCTGTTTTTCTACATATGAAAAAAAAGGATTATCTGCCCTTAAAGCAAATTTCGAGAAACACACTTTAAAAGTCTGAGTTGAGCAAATTTCGAAATATTTTTTGAAAAGGTAAACTTTTTAGTTAATCAAAGGTGTAAAGATTAAAATATTGAAATTTGAAATATGCAGGAGAAAATTTGTTGGTGCATTTTTCTTTGAACTCTTTTTGAAAATCGACATAAGAGATAATGACTGTTAAATTCCCATAAATTCATAATATTTTACTTTAATTAGATGTAGATTATCAAATTGATATTCTGCATGATTTTATTTCAAGAAAAAAAAATCTTTAAATTGCTATAGAGAAGAATAATTTGAATTAAAATCGGTACTTTGTGTTAAGAAATCTTTGATAAAAACATGTTATTTTCAAAATTTGTTGACTTAAAACGTTTCCACTGTTTAAAACATTTTAAATTATTGATAAAAGACAATAAAAATACTTTATTCCACTTTTAATTTTTAGTTTCGCTAAATTCACGGTTTCGCCAAATTCACGGTGAAATTTTTTTTGACCGTGATAAAATCGAGATACTACTGTATTCCGCTTAATAGACGCATATAGCCTGCTTTTCCCCTAGTGCATTACTTTTACCCTGCCTTGTAACACTTTGAAAATTTATTTATCCATCGCCCTCTCAGGTTTATCTTCCAAAAACACAATAGAAAACGCCGTCGCCGTACATATTACAGCCAGTTTTAAAAAAATACAAACTAGATATTTTTTTTTATGAAAAATACGTGTTAAAAAAAATAAATGTAAGACAATCGTTCATTAAAACTTCGTTTAATTCCGGCAAATCTTGTAACTTTTCGGATTCTTATTGACCATCCCGAGATATATTTCAGAAACGGGATAATTCCAACCCAAGTAGGTAACCGGTGTTAAGAGATCGGGAATAAATCAGTAAGCAAACTCTTAGTGATTATTTCGGTCTATAGCGCTGTAAATGAACCTAATTAAAATCAGTAGTGGTCCTATCAGCAACAAGTTTTCTGAAATTACAGAAAAATCTGTAATTTCGCAGTATTTTGAGCAAATTTTTGTCACAAAATCTGTGTCATAAATCAAAGATTTTAAAAAATTTCTAAATTTTGTAGTTTTTCATAATAATAGTTTTTAATATCACTACTAATCATTGATTTCTATCTGTGATCATTTTACAAGTAAAATATTAAAAAGACCCCATTTGCTTTTGATTTTCTTCAATGACCTTCAATTCAAGTACTTATGTATGTAAATAGAAAGACGGTAAAGTAAATTTTTTTTTCGACGTTTTATGCATTTTCAAGTCTACGGCATCAGACTCGGGAGAACGTCTCAGGAATTACAGGAAAAAGCGGATTCGAACGTACGGGTCAATTTGATAGTTTCAGCTGTTTAAAATACAGGACATAATCGTCCCGATCACAGGAAAAAGATTAAGTATGTATACATAGAGAATCATAGCTCATCACATGTTAAACTTAACTAAAAGGCTTATCTCTAAGCTAATATATGGTACAGGAATAAGTCCTGACAACATGAGGTTAGGCAATTCGATTTGGATGCCTTTCAATGAAAGATATAGAATAAATTTAAAGAAAACTTCAAATGTATGTTGGAAAAGATAAAATTGCCTGAATTTAACTGATAACCAAGTACAAATTGCGCATTTTCTGGGGTAACTTCTACAGTTAAGAATCTTGAGTATTTACCAAAAACAGATGCAATCAACACCACCATCGTCAAGAAGATTATATAGTCCGAGAAGGCCGCCTCTACTTTGGGGGTTCTCATGGAATTCCGCATCACATCCTGCTTGAGCTGCTCTTTTTCCTCATCGGACAAATTATCCATGGTTTCGAGCATCTTGATAAAATCTTCCAAGCTGGGCATCTTAAAGTTTCCATCGCCGGGAGGTGGCAGCGGAGGAAAACCCCCCTGATCCGATCCGATAGTTTCACCAACAAAATCGTCAACGACCACGTCTTCCATAATTGCGCCTCTTTACCGACAAATGGGAAACCACGTTGGAATATTTGGAAAGAACAAAAACGTCCACGTCTTTCACCGTCACTCACAGCACAATCAATGTGCCAAAACCTAAGCTTTGGAGAGGTACACCTAATACTGATTATTGAATGGCACCCGCCGAAGAATGATAATAAATAGCAGCATGTAGGTTAGATAAGAACACCTCCTACTGATTAACCAAGAATTGAATTTCGAGTCTTGATGACCTCTCCGAGGAGATGCATGATGAAAAGAATTTTTTTCAGAGCTTCTCATTACTGTCGAAACTGCATTGTAGCATTGTAACCTATCTTACTCGAAAAACATTTAAAGAAATATTTTGCTTCGAGTCGAATTAGATTTAAAAATGTGAACCTATTTTTTTACAAATAACATTTGTAATAAATACAAGGTTTCGAAAGCCAAAAAGAGTTCACTTTCTTAAAGTTTAACAAAAAAATGGACTTGCAATCGACTCCGACGAAATATGAAGCACTCTAATTCTCCTAGGTAGGTATGTGCTAGGAGAAGGTGTACAGATAAGGATTTCGTACCGGTCTGTAATTGCACCAAGAATCGTACCCTTATCAGAGCTAATCGTATAGCCTCTCTTGAAAAATTTGAAATAGCTTGCCTTGCACAAGGTACTCGTACTGACCGGGCCTCTCGGGGAAGACCGAACCGATCAAAACCTTTGAAGAGTCTCAGCAAGAAGTTAGTATCAATCGAACTGTATCCCATATGGTATGCTTTCATGGGTGTTTTGTTGAGGAATTCAAATGAAATAAACGCTTACCGGAGAGCCCAACGACGACGATAGCCGGAATGACAAAGACAATGTTCGGGAAGCCATGCTGATAGAGATCGCCGCTGGAACTGAGCTCTACCATTTTCGATGCACTCCTGGAGATAAATTATGATCAATTAAGAATTAGTGACACAAATATTTTGATGAAAAACGAATCTCAAACTGTGCAACCGTACCTTAATTAAGAATGTAGCTCCCCAATGAAAGGAAAAATAGCAATCAATAAGATTTACAATGGATTTGAACAGCGATGATTTGGATGTGGATCCAACAAGTTATTTTCATTCACAACACGTAAGCAGAGTACAGTTGTAACTTTTCGGCTTGTTTGCTGGAGTGTGTGAAGTTTTATGGATTAGGATTTTTTTGACTGTGTGCGTTTTTCAAGATTGGCTTGTCCCTCACAGCAGCGGTATCAAACGAAATTAAAAATGAGGTTAAAATTTGGTGCGAGGTTACTGGCTAGTGTGCGTTAGAGTTTTGTGGGTATTTATCTATTATTTATTTTTATTTTTGACACCGCAGAAAAAAAAGTCGACAAGTCGACTTACGGAACTGAGATGCCAGATGACGTTTTTGGTATCCAATGAAACGATGAAATAATCAATCAAAATTATTCCATAAAAAGAACGGTGGCACGAACGGTTTTTAGAAGCGACATTACCTTTTAGTTTTCTCTATAACAGGACCAATATAATTTAGAAAAACACCAAAAATACGTATTTACGTTCAGAAATGTTGATAAAATACAACAACAAAAACTAAAGTTTTTTAAAAAATTTATAAAGTACTCAATAATTACAAAATGATGAAAAATTAAAAAAAAAAATCAAAATCAAATACATACAAAAGCCTAAAAATGACAAAACCAACTTGAAAATCATGAAGAATGACAAAAACAGTAAAAATGCAAAAAAAAAACAAAGATTATAAACAAAACAAAAATAGTGCAAAATGCATCAAAAACATGAGAAAAAAAAACCTTTAAAAATTCTTAAAATGGTCGGAAAAAGACTTAAAATAACGTTAATGATAATAAAAATAGTTATTTTGTAAAAATAAGAGAAAAAAGTTTCAGATAAAAATCCGTTCGATTTTGGCAACATCCGATTTTGGCAACATAAAATTTAATGTTCGGGCATGCTGCCAAAAACGAACGGGGTCTGTATCATATTTTGAATAAATGGAGCACATCTGGCACACACACCATTCTGAAACGAAAAGGCGGTAAGCACTGACTATAGGAAAGTCGACTCGAAAAGTGTTGTCAGTTATTTTTTTTTTTCATTTTGATGGCATAGTGAATACGATGCGATGCGATGCGGTGAATGCGATTCAATGCGGTGAACCACATTTGATGAAAATGTATGTGAATCGCTTAAACCTGACATACTCAACGCGGCGAAGGAGATGTCAATTTGTTCCGCCACTCGAGTTCGCATACACACAAAACTTTCGTGGCTCCACTTAGCAAAAATTCGCTGTTACTTCCCGTTAGCAAAATTATTTTTTTACTTTAGAACTAGCAAACAGCTTAGTTTGCTTGATTTGAGTAAAAACTAATATTTTTAGCCGGTTTCTTTTGAATAACAGCCGCCTTTACCGCCGAAAAGAAAACATAAGTTCGGTTACGGAAATTCGGAGCCAGCGGTGATTTTGGTGACCAAACGGATCTATACTGGAAAGCAATCAGGTAAAGACCAATCTAGACGCAAACAAACTTTTTGAGTTTTTTCATGTGTAAATTTTCCATTTTTACCAGGATGGCGCTCCCAGCGAATACAACACCAAAGCCGGGGATGCACCTAAGAGGTTGACAAGTTTCCAAAAAGGAACATGCTTAATGTTGGTCGACGATCGAAACATCCGGAATCGAACGGTCAACCTACCCACATCCGGAACAACCCGATCCAGGCGCAAGAAAGTAATTATTGGCAAAGTTCGAAAAAGTTTTCACAACGCTGATGGACAAGTGTAATTCCAGAAAAGGTTCACGAAAATAAATTAAAGTGAAAGGTGAAAGCATCAGTGTTTTTTATTTGAAATATGATAACCTCCCTAATTATAAATTTTGTAAATAAAAATTCAGGGCGGTTTTTTTCTTCGGATTTTGCTAGAAATTTGAGTAAAAATTGCGGCGGCTAACTTTTTCTCTGGTTTGCTAAAATTTTAGTGGAAAAATATTGCTAAATTGATTGCTAAATTTCTAGCTGGTCAAATTTGAGCAAAATTTTGCTAAATTCCGGCCTCAGAAATTTTGTGTGTAGGCTGCGTCCGTAAATTTTCCGCCAATTCGCATCGCATCGCACTCACTATGTCATCGGCCTAAGCTTAATAGTCCTATTTGCCGCTAGTAGTATTCGTGTCATAATTAGGAGCTTTGCACTGACACTTTTTCATTTTGGGAACATTAACCTAAAAACGAACATGTTCGTCGACCGACTGCTCGATTTTTGCACTGAAATTTTTGGAGGTTAATTGTCCCGGTCTCGTCCGTACACGCCAGTGGGATGCCAGTTAATGTGCGTGAGAAATGTCAAAAACAACTCTATTACCGTAATTGCCGTAATTCCGTTTGACATGCTAATGCAAGGAATATTTAAAGAAGGTAGTGTCGAGGCAGCCCTGCTTTAGTATTAGTACACACTGCGACGTCACAATCACGAAAAATCTGTTAATTTACTAGTAAATTTGCCTTTTTCGTTGATAATTTGAAGAATTAGCTGGAAATGTTCCACTTTTAGTACCTATTATTCTAGAAGGATTCTTGCTCTTCAAGATTGGTACGAAAAAATTTGGTTTTTCGAGTAATTTTTGTATGGAATAGACCATAGAAGTTCGAAAAAATGGTAGATTTTCCCTACTCAAATATGCAAAACTTTAAAATTAGTTCAAAGTCTTCCATGAAACTGATCAAGTCAGTGCAGTTTAAGATCCTTTATTACAAAAAAGTTATCAAAAAACGAACTTTTATATAAAACCACAATTATTTATTCGCATTTTAATAAATCGAGTTAACAATAATCAATTGATGTTAATTGTTCTACATAAGAATTGAATATGGTAAACCGATTGGATAAAAATCATGACAATCAGTTGAACACTCAATAACTACCAGCTAGACCTTTTAAAAGTAGATTTTATCTTCGTTTTTGAACGTTTTAGCTTCAACATGACATTGAGTTCATTATTAAAATGAGAAAAAAAAACATAATGCAATCTTCAAAGAACCAGAAAATTTTATAACATATTGAAATAGAGGTCTTACAACACAATCAAAATGAAATTGGAATGCATTTTCGTTCTAAAACATGTTTTTCTTTGAAATTTCTGCCATTTGCATATAAATTTTCGATACATTCGTTTTTGTGACGTCACAAAAAAAATCCAATATGGCTCTCGACACTACCTTATTTAAACATTCCTTGATGCTAATGCTAAAACTTGTTGTAACCTTAAAATTTGCAGTTATTGAGTATTTTTCGCAGTGGCTTTCGATTGCTGATGTAAAATTTTGTTTTCTGAGAAGTACTTGACATTCAGAGACAGACAGAGACTTGAGAGTCAAAAGCTCAAAGCAGAACCAATTTTTAATTAAATACGAAAATATTGTAACGAAACCGTTCCTGTAGTAGTTATAAAACGATTGGAGATAGTGTAAAAAAACGTTTTGAGAATGATACCTCAAACCATAAAAAACATTGCACTTATCTTGAATTTCAAAACGACGGTCTGTTGAATATGGCGTTAAGTTATGTTACTGTTTAAAACTATTAAAACCTTTATATGGAGACACTGTTCAAGGAACAGTTAGGGTATGGTTTATAAAACGCTTATGAATAACGTTTTCAGGGCATTGAACTGTTTCTAGAACGAACATATGTAGGCATATTTTAAACGATCTATCAAACCGTTAATCGAACTGTTACGGAAATCGGAATTATTATTATACGAACCGTTTGTACTTAGATTACTGTTTTTTTAATGGTGTCTCATATAACGTAACCATTAAAAAAAACTATTAGATTATATCGTTGAACCGTTTAGGAACCGTAGTAATGGCGGACGCACCAAAAGCTGTGGCCAAAGAGATTTTTTTTTTGGAGTTTTCGGATTTCACATAGTTATTTGATTTCATCATATATTTTATTTTTATATTTCAACTTACGTTCAATCCATTCAGAAACCTTTTTAATTTTTTGATTCAGCTCCATCCATTATTCAATGCGTGTATGAAGTGGGCTGAGACATCGGCCAATTTGTTCCGGAATCCACACTGCAGAGCCATAGTTATACAAGCGAGGTAGTCCACACGGTCGGGGAACTCGGGCTGCATAGAAAAATGCTTCATTCGGCGACACTAAATAAAATGAAGAACGAAACAGTCAGAAACATGTTGGAAATTAGAAAGACGAAAAATTGTGCTACCAAGCAACAAGTGAAACGGAAACAAAAAAACTTACTCACCTGAAATATTATGCATCTCTTTACCTAAGTTGCAGAGTCCAGCCCTCGGTGCGCCGGCTTCCTGGTCCATTGCGGGAGATCAACAGCAGTTTCGCACGAATTTTTGATAACAGCATCAAAAATTCGTACGAGATTTCTGTTTGTTTTATTTTTCTTTTTTTCTTCTTCTCAGCAGTCATGACAGCAGCTACCAAAGGTGCCAGTTATCCTGATAAATCGGGATTTGTCCTGATATTCGGAGGGGCTATTAAGAAAACAAAAATTCCCGTTTCATAAGTTTTTAGTTAAGAAACCCGCAGGAAGAAGAAAAATGAAATGAGTTAAACACGTATAGAGGCAACATGGCGTCTTCATTGCAAAAATTTCAACCAGAGCCCATTTTTGAAAATCCTTAAAATCATATCTGCGGCTCGGGAATGTCAATCAAAAGAATCTTTTGTAACATTGATAAATTATAGTTTGGCACAAAATGCAGAGTTTTCAGTATAATCCTTAAAATTAAAATTGATTCAAAGTGTCGAATTCATAGTAGAATTATTTTTAGACACGAATGCCACAAGGTGGTAAAGTGTCATAAATAAACCTAAAAAAAAAATAAAAAAATAGTAGAATTATCAGAATATCGAACAAATCTCGGTTCAAGTTATATTTAAATGATGTTTTGCACATATTAACGTCAGCTACGATTCTATTCGCCTCAATGTATAAATAAAGGCGTCTATAGTGGTTTTTTGCCTTTATTTATGTAATTCAAGCGTAATTTATTGTTTCCTGAATAATTCTGATTTTTTCTTCATGCTGTCCTGATTTTGGAAAAAATCAACTGGCATCCCTAGATGTCATCCAGTAATAAGGTATTTCCCGACTTGTCAACCGAACAGCTGATTTCTCATGTTTACAATTTTCGGCACCTGGTGGTAGGGTAAAAATAACAACAACACTACGCATGTTCAATGGCGGGATAGTAACGAAACCAAATTGGCGGTGCAATAGTTATGCATAACCAGGGTTGGTCGGCTCTTCTCAAATAACAAAGAGCCGGGAGTAACCAACTCTGTTTTCAGTTCGGCTTCCGAGTGTAATCCTCTTTCGCTGATCGTGCTCCACTCGTTACCCGAGTTTACACGAGCTGTAAGTGACTCGGACGGCAAGTGTGAGTGTGAGAGCATTTGCATCCGAGTGGGAGAAAGAGAATTCTAAACAAAGAGTGCCCTGTGTTTCAGTCATACACCTCAGAGTAAATAAGGAAAAAAATATTTAGACTCCCACCACACAACGTAGAAAAAATATAAACAATTTCTACTCCGCTACTATGCTCACTGCTGTTAGCTGTTTTGAATTATTTTTTTTTACAAAAGGTAGCGTTCGAAGAAGAGGTGACAGGTGGTTTCATCAAAAAATCAGGACACCGCGAAGAACAAAAACCAGGATTTTCAGGACCCCATAGATTGGTGGAAATGAAATACAGCTCTTCTTAGATTGCATAAATTAAGGCGAAATAGCGGTGCAGTATACGCCTTAATTCATGCAGCAGAAGAGATATGAAGTTAGGTGGCTTTTAGTTTAACCCGAAAAACACCGTTCAAATATCATCTGAATCGAAGATTACCATTGGTTTAAGAGGTTAAACTGTTTTTATTGCAAAATCAATTGCAATTAAGATCAGGACGGCTTCTAGAAAATCAAGACACCGCTGGGAGCTTTGATTCGGAAAGTAGCATCTTTTCTCGTGAACGTTTAGTGTGGTTGAGAGTGGTTGGTGAGCTAAAGTACCACACGTTAGTCCTCGCTACTGGTCTGAACAAGAATGCCCCTTTATTCTAGCCTCCTGTTGCATTGCATGTGTGCAGCAGTCAAGGTATATTGACGAGCTAGGTAAGACAAATTTAGGTCAATGAAATATAATGAAAGGTGATACCAAAAGCTTGGATACTACATTTACTTTCTCTTTATAATATATATATTTATTAGTCACAAAACGTTTGTCAATTTTCGCTGACAGCTCTTACGTCAATTGTCTGCACGTAATCTTGCAGGTAAGATGGTTGCCGAATGGCACGAGAGTTTCTCGAACACCCAGCAGTGTTTTGCTCGGCCGATGTTGACGGTCCGTCTCCTATGGTGGAATGCGATGAAGGGTCGATCTCAGCTTTATTTGGCACTCGATGCAAATGGGATACATGTCTTCGATATTTAACACCTGTTTCCTCTGAAGCAACTATGACGTCACCGCCTTTCCGTTTTAAAACTTTAAATAGTTGAGGGTCATAGTTTGGCGTTAGCTTGTTCGATTTGATCATCCTTTTGACCAAAACTGAATCTCCTTCAGAAATAGGGTTCGGTTTAGCGTTTCTGCGCTCGTCAGCATACAATTTTCCTTTCTCTTTCATTATTTTATCTCGATCAACCGTTTCTTCATCTATCTCTTTAGGGTGGAAAACTGTTGGAAGTCGATCACGAATGGTGTAGCCGAACAGCATCTCCGAAGGAGTCTTCTTCGTGGTCGAGTGAGCAGTTGAACGGTACATCAATAAATATTTATTAAGTTCATCGATCCAATTTCCCTTTGTCGCCTGACATATGGTCAATCTTTTTAAAATAGATCGATTCTGCCGCTCTACTTCTCCGTTTTGTTGCGGCCAGTACGGTGTAGTGGTGATTAGATTAATATTATTGGCTTCGCAAAATACCCGAAACTCTTCGCTAGAGAATTGAGGACCGTTATCCGCAGTTATTGATAACGGCAACCCAAACCGTCCAAAAATGGTGTTAAGCCGTTTAATAGTCTCGGTGGAATCTATTTTTGTCATTATTTCAACTTCCAGGTAACGACTGAAATAGTCGACAACAACAAAAAGATAATGTCCTGACGGGAGTGGACCAAGGAAGTCCATGGCTAGGTGTTCCCATGGTCCCGAGGGTAATTCGGTACGCTTAATTGGTTCTGGTGGCGAAGGAGCAGCTACAAGCATACATCCGCGACAGTTTTTGACGTAATGCTCGACCTGAGCATCCAGTTTTGGCCACCAAACCTTAGCCCGCAATCTCTGCTTCATAACTGTCATACCAGGATGACCTTCGTGCGCCAAATCTAGGACTTGTGATCTTAACTTTTCTGGTATAACGATGCGAGTTCCTCTTAGTAGGATCATTCCACAAAAACACATCTCAGTGGCAAACAGTTTATAGGGTAACGCATCTTCCAACCATTCATTCCGTTCCAAACCGCCCCTCACGGATTGGATCGATTTATCCAACTTTGATGCTTCTTCAATCTCGGTTATCTTTAGAGCCACTGGAGTCGCATTGGACGTAACCCAATTGACGTAGGACTCTGCACATTCATCGAAAGTCTTACCGCAGCAATTATCCTTGATTGCCAATCGAGATAGTGGATCAGCCACATTGGTTTTTCCTGGCCGATAGATGACCTTTGCCTTGTAAGCTTGTAACCTTACCACCCAGCGCTCAATTCGCGCGCAGGGTTTGGACTTAGGACTGAAAATAGCCTCTAGAGGTTTGTGATCAGTTATCAGTTCAAAGGACCGACCGTAAAGGTAAAAGTGGAAACGTTCCACAGCCCACACCAGAGCTAGGGCCTCTTTTTCGATTTGTGCATAACGCCTCTCCACATCCGACAGACTTTTACTCGCATAAGCGATAATACGAGCATTCTGGCCTTTTATTTGCATTAAAACCGCTCCCAAACCGACCGGACTTGCGTCAGCAACCAATTGAGTTCGGTCATCAACGTCGAAATAGCCTAGCGTTGTTGGGCAACCCATATATTTTTTCAATTTGTTGAATGCCTCCAGTTCTACTTGTCCCCATACAAAAGGTTGGTTTTGTTTTGTCAACTGTCGGAGTGGGTAAGTCAACGTTGCCAAATCAGGAATGAATTTTCCTAAATAGTTTACAAGTCCTAAAAAACTTCTTATCTCCTCTCTAGATCTCGGCTCACGGAAACTGCGAATCGACTCTAATTTGTCAGTATCTGGTTTTATACCATCAGCTGACAAGATATGGCCTAAAAATTTCATCTCAGTTGCGGCAAAAATACATTTACCTGCATTCAGGGAAATATTTTTCTCGAGTAACCTCTGCTGAACCTTTTCTAAACGCAAATCATGCTCCGATCTATCAGCTCCAAAAATCAAGACATCATCGATGAAAACAACGCAACCATCACAGCCACTTAGAATGTGTTCCATTGTTTTTTGAAACAACTCTGGTGCGCAATTGATACCAAACATCAGTCTGGTATAACGGAACAGGCCTCTATTGCTTATGAATGTCGTTATCTCACGGGACTTTTCCGATATTTCTACCTACAACAAAACACGGTTCATCAGATCGCGAAAAATTCAAATCGTTTATTTAAAAAGTCATTTCAAGCAACAACAAAATCAATTCAATTCCAATAATAATTATCTGAAGAGAAAACAAAAACTGCCAACAAATTTAACGTACCTGGTGGAAAGCACTCTCAACATCTAAACGAGAAAATATTTTCGCTTTCGCCAGGTGCGGTAGGAAGTCTTCGATGGTCGGTAACGGATGATTTTCTCTTTCGATTGCCTCATTAGCGCGACGCATATCGACGCAAATGCGCACATCACTGCCATCGCCCTTGGGCACCACAACGATCGGAGAAATCCATCTCGCAGGTCCGTTCACAGGTTCTATCACTCCTTTGCTTAGGAGTTCATCGATCTTCTTACTAACCATCTTTTCTAACGCCACAGGAATGCGACGGTACGGTTGTACAACAGGTGTTACGTCAGGTTTAATGGGAATGTCTATAACAACGTCTTTTATTGTTCCCAACTTATTATCGGAATTTGCAATGTTATTAACAGGAGCACTTATTTTCAAAACGCTCATGGATGTTGCAGTATCGCGTCCAATTAAAATTTTTCCATTTCCATTTACGACGTAGAAATCTGCTAATTCTGTTGCAGTACCAATCTTGAGAACGGCAGTAAATACGCCAATCAATTGAAGCGATTGCCCTCCGTAGGCTTTGAACACGGTTGGAGCTTCACGGCGTTGGTTCGAAACTTTCACATTCTTGGATTTTAACTGATCCCAGTTCGTTTGGCCCAAGAGATTGTACTTCGAACCAGAATCGATTACCGCCGACACAGTCACACCGCCGATCACGCACTGCATTTCACCGTCGCTTTCACCAGACGTAACATTAAAAATGTATTCCGTTTTGTCGGTAACCGAATCATCTGTGATATGCTTCACCGAGTGTGAGTCCTCATTTTTGTTGTCCACCCCTGCACCGTCAATTGAAATACTCCTGTTTCCTGCATGTCTGTATCTTGATTGATATGCGCCGGATGTTATCAGCTGCTTGTGGTGGCGACACTTTTTCGCATAATGATCTTTGCGACCACACTTCTTACAATTTTGTCCTCGCGCTGGGCACGTGACATCTCTTGCTATATGTCCGAAAAATCCACATCGATAGCATTCAACCTTACTTTGCTCATTAAAACGCTTTCTCTTCGCAATGGGAATCGCATCAACTTTATTGACGTCACTTACTTGTGGTTTGAATCCATGCCCGTTACCAAACGATTTCTCTTGCTGTGCAACGGTTTCGAAAATTTTCGCAGTGCACAGTACCTCCTCGAGGCTAACATCACCTCGCTTTAGCAGATCCCGACGTAGCGTAGCAGACTCGCAATTCTGGATGATTTGATCTTTGATGTTTTCGTCAAACCTATCGCCGAATCCACAACGTTCTCCTTGTACACGCAATCGAATGGTGAAGGCATCAATATTTTCTCCGGCCTTTTGTTTCATTTGCCTAAACAGATGCCTTTCGTAGGTTGAATTTTCTTTAGGCAAGAAAAACTCGTTGAGCTTGGCTTTAGCTTCCTCGAAACTAGTCATGTTCGGTACATAATGCTCCACGTTTAGCAATGGTCCACGCGAATTTTGATCAGGCAGCTCCGGTAGAGTGTCAAATAACTGTTGAACACTTGGCCCCGCATAATGAAGAAGCAAATCTTTCTTCCAATCCTCGTCTTCTATGCGGCTAGCTCGCATCATTGTCTCGAATGATCTCAACCACTTGCGCCATTCGATGCCTACATCATCGGTAAAAGCTGCATAATCAAAAACTTGCAACTGCAGGCCAAGCGTGCGAATCATATCTGCAAGTAAAACGAACATAAACATTCAACTTTTGCTTCTAATGGTGCTGCAGCTCATTTATTTTTCTCTTAATATTTCTACGAACCAAAATAACCAGTCACACGAACCAAAATAAACAAAAACAAAAACATCAGTGCATGCATATTCTCAATACCTGTTCTCTTTTCGTCCATCTCTTTCACTCAACCAGTCTACCTGCATGACAGCAGTTTTGCCCCAGTGAAAAAACTATGAGTGTGGATAATCATCTGCATGACAGTTGCATTTTTTTCGCCCAGCGAAAAAAAACTTCAAGTGTTTTCTCTTTTTTTCATCTAATCCCACCTTCTCGACTATGACACTCACACTCACTCACTTCTGTGACTTTCCATGCTCCCTCCATTTTTCTAGACTACAACTCCATCATAACCAGCAAAAGCAATTTCCTTCACATTCCTGCATTTAAGCAAATTATAATCAGACGCTTCATTTCCGGCATTTAAGCCACTGATTCTCCAACCAAACAGAACTCCTGCTAAAGCAGAATGAAACCAGACTATGAATATCGCATTAAAGCAACTGGTTCATTACTATCAGTTCCATCGCGCATTTCCACATTTGAAGTGAAATACTTACCCAAAGAGTTAGCCATTTTCCTCGTCGCCAAATTTAGTGTGGTTGAGAGTGGTTGGTGAGCTAAAGTACCACACGTTAGTCCTCGCTACTGGTCTGAACAAGAATGCCCCTTTATTCTAGCCTCCTGTTGCATTGCATGTGTGCAGCAGTCAAGGTATATTGACGAGCTAGGTAAGACAAATTTAGGTCAATGAAATATAATGAAAGGTGATACCAAAAGCTTGGATACTACAGAACGTACCAAGAATAAACTGAGTTAGCTCTCGAATTCTCCTCAGCACATTGCGCAACAGGTTTTTCCGGAGAATGGAATTCTCTTCATCAGCGGATATGAATGCTCTCGCTCACTCTTATGTGTTGACAATCTCACTCTTCATTTCAGTGCGATTTATCTCTCCCCGCACCGATTGGTGAAGCAGACGAAAAAAATTGCACTCTCTTTCACTGGACAAGCCGATCTGAGGAGTTTTGCCACCCATGTGCATAACCATGGTTTTGCAAAGTTCTTAACTTTTTAAACTACCTAAAATTAAATAATTGTAGACATGAAATACTTTGAAGGTAATATTGATGTTATGTAATGTTAATTTAAAAAAAAAGTTCTTTCGAAGAAATGATTGAACAGTGCAAATCTCTCAAGTTCAAAATGGCGACCAGTAGGTGTTTACAAATATCAAAACAAAAACAAAAAGCTACCCTACCACCATCTGTCTCAGGAAATGCTCTATTTGAGAAGTGTCAAAATTGTATGGACGTTAGCAGTAATCGTTCGAGATGAATTTTACGGTTAATGAAATACGTTTATATTCACATGAACGTTCATATTTCGTTCGTATCGTTTTCGAAGTAAAGTTTAAAATAATAGCTACGTTCACCGAAACAATCACTATTTCTAGAGCCGTAGGTGTATCGTATTGATTATTTAAGATATAGTTTTTTGGTATGCGGGAATCTAAATCGAAAAAAAATTCAGCAAAGTTTTGAATTGTGGGGAACCCAAAGTATGTAATGTGGGAATTCGGACCTCACAAGCGGAGCAGACAATGTCCCAAACCCGACGGATATTCCGGATTCGCGTGGCGAGTAAATAATATAAAGCGAGCTACCGAATGATGTGGTTTATTCAAGCGATCGATAAGGACTAATACATGTGGTTAAAAAGGAAATATAAGATTCTCTCTCTGTCACTGCTGGCACTGTTGGTAGCAGTGATTGTCAATCTGCTGTCAAGAATATCGCACAGGGCCGCACTCACCAACACTCCTCCTCGATATTCGCCTACTTCTTCGTGCCAACCAAACCAATACTGTCCGAAAACAGCTTCTGCTTCACAGCTCCCAAGGGTTTAGTCAACACGTCCGCTTTCATAATCTCCGAAGGGCAATATTGGAGTCGAACAATGCTTCGTTCAACTAAGTCCTTGGTGAAGTGCATCTTTGTGTCAATATGTTTTGACCGCCTTGACTGCCTTTCGTTCATAACGAAATCGATACAACCCATGTTGTCTTCGTAAACTACAGTAGCTTCTTGTTGATTGATGCACATATCATCCAATACTCGACGCAGCCAAACAAGTTCACGACACGCCTCCGACAATGCTATATATTCAGATTCCATGCTCGATAGTGAAACGCTACTCTGTTTTCTGCTGGCCCAACAGACTGTTGCCTGTCCCAGCTGGAATAAGTATCCGGTGACAGATTTACGGTCGGAAACATCTCCACTCCAGTCAGAATCACTATAGCCAATCAGTATCAACGGTTCGTTTCGGTTTGCGGACAGCTTCAGTTTAAAATCCATTGTTTTCAACAAATACCGAACAACTCTTTTTAATTCTGTCCAATCAGCGTCGGTAGGATGACTAACACGGCGACTTAAGATAGAGACGCTAACAGCGACGTCAGGTCGTGAGTTGACCGCCACGTATAAGAGCGCTCCGATCAAACTGTGGTAATCTTGATTGTTTGCCAACTCCTTACTCCCTTCGCGAGCACGATAGTAGCCAGGGTCCATAGGTACATTTGAGCCTTTCGAGTCACCAAGGCTGAAACGTTCAGCGACCTTTTTGATGTATGCTTCTTGATCAATCGAGAAATAACCATCTGTATCCAGCGAAATACGTAGACCCAAGAAACTACTAACTTGTCCCAACGATGAAAGATTAATCTTCTTGCTCAGCTTATCTTCCAATTGAAGTATCGCGGACTCACTTGAACAAGCAATTATCATGTCGTCCACGTATATTACCAAATAAACAAGGAAACCGTCGATTTTCATAGTATACAAACAGGGATCCGAACTTGATCGAGTGAAGCCAAGAGTAACAAGAATTCCATTGATAGTATCGTTCCAAACTTTAGCTCCCTGCTTCAAACCATAAAGACTTCTTTCAAGTTTACAAACGAGGTGCTCTTTTCCCGGTTCAATGAATCCTTTTGGTTGCTGCATGTATATTTCTTCCTGCAACCGTCCATGGAGGTAAGCCGTTTTAACGTCAACGTGTCGCACTGTCATTCGCTTTTGACCAGCAATCGTTAGCAGGATCCTCAAAGTACTTTGCGTAGCTACTGGAGCAAAGACGGCGTCATAATCGACACCGAACCGTTGTGAAAACCCCTGCGCTACAAGACGTGCTTTAAAACGCGAAACATTTCCAGTGCTGTCCTCCTTTCGCTTAAACACCCATTTACAACCAATGGGTTTACGACCTGTGGGGAGCTCGACCAGTCTCCAAGTGACGTTTTTCTGATGGGAATCGAACTCCTCCTGCATTGCCGATTGCCACAACTGGTTTTCCGGACTGCTTATCGCCTCGTCAAAACTACTAGGGTCTACACTAACCATCAACGCCACGTCAACAACAAACTCATCAAATCGCTTTGGCAGATTTCCTCTGGTACTGCGAGCTGGTCTCTTTTCAACATACGGGGTCGGTTGGTTTTCTATTTGGTCGTCATTATCCCAACCGTAAAATTCGTCCTCGGACTCCTCTTGATCAGGCGGCTGAACACATGATTTCGGACTAGTGGGCTGCTCACAAGGCGTTTCCTCCTGCTTACTAATCTTCTCACCGGTTGGTGTTGTACCTATTTCAACAAAGTTTTCACAGGCTTCGTTGAATCCTCCTTCTGTGAGTGAACCATCTTCGAGTTCCAAGAATCGGACGTCGTTACTCAAAACAATTTTATTTGTTTTTGGATCCAGTAGGCGGTACGCTTTTCGATTTTCACAATACCCAACGAACACCAACTTGCGCCCACGTGCATCAAATTTTCCAAGCTTTACGTCCGGGATACGATGGTAAGCACTTGAGCCAAACACCCTCAAATGTTTAAGTGACGGTTTACGATCGTGCCACTTCTCGAATGGTGTAGTATCTACGGAACGTGAGGGCAGCCGATTTTGGAGGTAATTAGCCGTCACGATCGCTTCGCCCCAAAATTTCTTGTGAAGACCAGAATCTATCAACATGCACGTTGCCATCTCTTGAAGGGTCCTGTTCTTACGTTCTGCAACGCCATTCTGTTGGGGGGAATACGCGGTTGTCAGCTGACTTTGAATCCCTTCGGTTGCATAGAATTCTAAAAGTTCTTTATTAACGTATTCCCCGCCTCCATCGGATCGAATTACGCAGGGTGCTC
Organism: Uranotaenia lowii; assembly: GCF_029784155.1. NCBI lineage: Eukaryota > Metazoa > Arthropoda > Insecta > Diptera > Culicidae > Uranotaenia > Uranotaenia lowii. The sequence continues at coordinate 167,123,699 of NC_073693.1, forward strand.
TTCCGAATTGATTCTTTACAAGGGCAACATATTTCTTTATACATCCGACTACATCGGACTTTTGTTTCAACAAGCAAACAGCAGTATAGCGGCTATGATCATCTATTATGGTCATAAAATAACGAAAACCACTGGGAGTCAAATTTTGCATTGGGCCGCAAACGTCTGTATGGAGTAAGTCGAGAATCCGTGAGGACCGATTTAGTGAAGCTTTAGGAAAGGAATTTCTTGTAATTTTACCTGCCAAGCAGTGTTCGCAACCTTGCCTCAGCCCACAGTCCGTAACTTCAAAATCCGTTCCAAGTTGCTCCTCCTGGATTCGTTTCAGTACTGCTGGATCTCGATGACCGAGTCGACGGTGCCAAGTATGCTGGCAATTCTGCGAGTGCCGAATTTCTTCGCCCCGGCAGCCGGTTTCAGCTACTCGAAGCACGTACAGATTCCCACGAAGATCTCCTCTAGCCAAAATTTCTCCATCCGGATTTTCAATTGTACACTGTGAACCACTGAACACTACTTTCAATCCTTTTTGGGTCATTTTTCTCACTGAGATCAGTCCACTGTCCAGGTTTGGTATGTAGAGTACATCCAACACTAACACATCTCTCACTTTCCCATCCCCATCAATGCACTTCACTACCCCGTTACCCATCCCGGCGGATTTGGTCACCGAACCGTCTGCTAGTATAACATCAATGTTCACGAGTTCATTCAATTCACTGAAGAACGACTTATCACACGTCATGTGTGTCGAACAACCACTATCGATGTACCAAAAACCCCGGGAACGGGCTTGCCCAGCAACAAAACACACTGGAAAGCTACATTCCGCCACTTGCTTCACTGTTGCTTCTTCGTCATCACTTTTCTTAGAATCTCGTACACTTCTCTTCTCTTGAAGTGCAGGACAATTTCGGCGAAAGTGCTTGACACTGCCACAATTATAACAGGCCTTTGTCTTCTTCTGCCTTCCGAAAATTTTCATCGCCTTCTCATCTTCACTAGCAGTAGGACCGTCCCGATCTATTCGACGTTGGAATTCATCCACAAGCTTCTGCTTAACAAACGGTACAGTTTGATCTGCATCTGGCCTTGTTTCGAGAGCCGTTCGCAAAGAATTGTACGACTCGGGGAGACTACGATAAATCATTGAAACTTTCATCGCGTCATCTAGTTCTTGGCCCGTACATTGTAAACGCTCAAACAAATTTTCAAGTTCAAACAGATGCTTTTCCATATCTCCACCTTCAACCATATCGAAACTATTTATCTTCCGAAGGAGAGACACACGCGATGACATATCCGATTTTTCGTGGAATTGTTTTAATTTAATCCACGCAACACTTGCTGATTCAGCATTTTTGATCAAGTTCAACTGATCGTCATCAACCATTAACACAATCGTTGTTAAAGCTTTTTCGTCTGCCAGTACCCAGATCTCATCAGGGTTCTCTGGTTTTGGTTGATTAACCGCAAACCACCAATTTTCTCGACGAAGAAACATTTCCATCCTCGTCTTCCAGACACTATAGTTCTGGTTATTGAGCCGTGGAAACAGCAGTTTCTCAGCCATTTTACTTCTATTCAGTACGAAAACACGCACTCACAGTCCGATAAATAAATCGCTTCTCAGCGGAACCACACAACCTTATTTGTTTCGCGAAACACCAGTTGTACACATACAACCATAAACAGGTAGCTTCTGACACTAATCAACTTTCATCGATTTTCACTATTCAGTCAATCGATCAAGCAATGAACATCGACGCCAAACAAAATGGCCGGTCGAAAAATTTCTTCACTGCTAAGCGTCCACCCGTGTACTATTATTCGCGAAAAAACAACTCTGATAAACACTTCCTTTACTCGTCTGGGCCCATAACCTGTGGGAATTCGGACCTCACAAGCGGAGCAGACAATGTCCCAAACCCGACGGATATTCCGGATTCGCGTGGCGAGTAAATAATATAAAGCGAGCTACCGAATGATGTGGTTTATTCAAGCGATCGATAAGGACTAATACATGTGGTTAAAAAGGAAATATAAGATTCTCTCTCTGTCACTGCTGGCACTGTTGGTAGCAGTGATTGTCAATCTGCTGTCAAGAATATCGCACAGGGCCGCACTCACCAACATGTAAAAGGTAAATCATATAAACCTATTATAATGTACAATTTGCTATAGGAACTATATATCAACTACGACAAAGGTCTCGTCCTCCAGCAGAAAGCTGATATTGTCAAAAACAATGGCATCGGTGATTTCAGGTGGTTTGCTGTTGGGTGGTGTAAAATTTCCAAAGGTTTTTCTTGAACTGCCCGACTATACAGAAAGATATCCGAATAGCCGGCAGGAACGATGATACCCTCTTGAATAGCAGCGAATGATGGTGAAAATTATATGAAAAAAAAAACAAAGATGTTAGAAATCCTGAAAATTCCTTTCCAATTTTTACTTCAACCTTCAAAAAACTTTTTTCCACTGTTTTCGTTGAAATCCATTTAAATATCAGTACTGATAAAAACAAAACAAATACCGTGACGTGAAATTGACAGACATATTTGACATGTCGCCTAGAAGTCCCAAACAGGTTCTCTAAAACACCTAGAAGTATCTTAACGGTGCGTTAGAAAGTGTTAAGCGAACGTTATCGACCTTCTTGAATGAAGTTGCATTAAAAGCGCTTAGAAGTTCCGTTTTCGATAATTTAACCTATCAAAAGGCGATTAAAGTTCCTGAGCAACTTTTACGTGAGACGAGTCACCTGAAGGTCCCGTAAAACATTTTTTCAGCCAAATATGAACTTCAGAAGTCCATCATTAAGTAAGAACGCGACTTTTGGTTGCTTGGGAAGCAATCTTTTTTCTTTTTAGGAGGCCCAGGCCCAATTAGGCAGAATTTAAATCACATATAATTCATATACACCTAAATAGCGAAGATGAATGACCGAAATGAATTGCTCCGATTATAAATTTCTCATATTGGTTTATAAACTTCACAAATGAAATATCAACAGGAAAATATTTTTGAAGGGTGAACTGAAAAATTCTTATGGCGTTCAGTTCGGACATCGATCTTCGAAAAATACGGAAAAGTCTATACTACTTACAGCGTGTTGTTATCTGATTTTTTGAAAAAAAAAGAAAAAAAAAGATTTTTTTGGATGATGCATCAGTTGAGCGATTTTTTTGGCAGATGTCAAATCACTTTACAATGCTTTTGCATACGTTTAGTTTATTTATAATTTACGAAAGCCAGCATTGATAAAAAATTACTTTGATAGAAAAAAAATTAATTTACGAACACGCCGTTAATTCTGCCAGCACTGTTCAAGTGGTTTGTGCTAGCCTTCTTTATATCGACAATTTCAAAAGGAGAAATTTGGCGCAAGTTTTGAACTTTGGTTTTGGTTTTCGTACTTGTTGTTTACTCAGCCCACTTAAAGAATTTAATTTAATTAATGAAAGATTGTTACCTTTTGGTCAGTTTTCATGATTTTGTAATTATTAAAGTGTTCTCAGTTTGCCGGAGTCATTATGCCTTCTGCATCCGATGAGCTGCTGAAAACGAGGCAGTTTCTAAAGACGCGCTTGCAGTACGATGTGACGAACTTCCGAGGGTACGAGAAAGAGTGGCAACACATCAGAGATCTGCTCTTCCGGACAGCAGAAAACGGTGAATCGAACAGTGCTTTGCTGCTTGGTTCTAGAGGATGCGGAAAGACAACGGTAAGTTTTTATTTGCTGTTATTTATTAACATTGGCTCATACGTTTCGTTCCTTAGCTCATAACTTCCGTTCTGAGTGACCTGTTACCGGAGGAATGTTTCCGCAAGAATACCCTCATAGTTTATTTGAATGGACTTCTGCACACCGACGATCGTCTAGCACTGAAATCTGCCACAGCCCAGATGAATCTAGAAAATGCAGTAGACGGTAAAGTTTTTGGCTCTTTTGCCGAAAATTTGGCTTTTCTGCTGGAATGTCTAAAAGCCGGCGACAGGAAGAAGTCCAAAAGCGTTGTGTTCCTGTTGGAAGAATTTGATCTGTTCTGCTCCCATCACAATCAGACGTTGCTCTACAATCTGTTTGACGTAGCTCAATCCGCTCAGGCTCCGATTTGTGTTTTGGGTCGGTGACGAACTTTAAATTTATACAAAATAAAATAAAAGTTAATAATATTTTTATGTTTTTCAGGAATCACTGCCCGACTGGATGTAGTGGAACTACTGGAAAAGAGAGTGAAGTCTCGTTTTTCCCATCGACAGATTTTCCTATTGCCCGAGGATAACAATTTTGAAGGGAGGATTGAATTGTTCAAAAGTTTACTGAAATTGCCTTCAGAAAAAGTAATTTTCAGCGTATGTTTCATCTACCAACATGTTAATCAATGTGTTTAATTTTTTTTAAACAGGAGGTTAAAGAACTGATCAAGAGCAACAAGCCTTTGCCAGTAGAGTTTGTACAGAATCAAGAAATGCCTCTCCTCCGGCGGAAAATGAATTACGAAAACTGGTCTTTCTCCAGCAAATGGGTCATAAACTGGAACAAACATATCGACTCGCTAGCTAGTAATACTAGAGTTTTGAGCGTAATGCAAAACTTGTATGACTACGATATCGTCGAAGGAACATTAAAAAACTATCTATTTGAAGTAGTTTCGTTACTAGATCCCTTAGAAAACCCCCAGATAACCGTAGAAAACATCCAGCATCTCGGGCAACAATTTGAAGGTGACGATAAAGTTTTGCTTGTTTGTGGTCTCTCGGTGCTGGAACTTTGTCTAGTGATCGCTATGAAACATCACTCGGAAATCTATGACAGAGATCCGTTCAACTTTGAAATGATACTCACGCGATACAACAAGTTTGCGAATTCGAGCACTACAATGCAAGGGATTGAACGGAGTGTAGTCTTGAAGGCTTACGAGCACGTGAAAAATTTGGAGTTGATAGCTCCGATCAGCCATGCTACTTCCAAGGTGCAGAAAGAATACCAACTACACCGGTTACTGTTGACATACGGGCAGATTTCCCAGGCAGTTTTGAAATCGCAAAATCTCCCAACTGAAATTTGTCAGTGGGCACAAAGTTCATTAGTATGAAGAAGTAATGTAAGTAAAATATTTGTTAGTTAAGGTTGTTGTCTTAAATTATTTCATCTATAAATGAAGAATATGGCACATCATTACATTGTTATTGTAACGTTATTTTTAAAAGAGACCTTGCACTACGATTTAAGAGAATTTGAGTTCTAGCGGAACATGAATCAAATAAAAATTGCAACGTTCGAGTCAATAGCAGAACAAACTTCTTATATAAAAAATATTTTTACTGATCAAAAAGAAATATTCCAATAGTTTATACTCTCTTTCGTGATGTTCCTTCATGTGTTTGGATGAAATACTTGTAATGGTTTGGGCTTTAAGAAAAATATGGTATTCAAAAGAAATCGGCCGAAAGGAACCAAAGTTATTGATAAAAAACTGTTTTTTCATGTTTCTCCTGAACAAAATGTCTCAAAATCTCATACAAACTTCAGGCACAGATAAAAATAAAAGTAAAAAAATAAATGTACTGGTAGCGACATCTTATGGATGTTAGTCCACTTACGAATTGGTTTGAATTTTAGGTTGGTAATCTCACACACGTCTTGAGCTCCAGCCCGAACTCTGTTCTCTGTGCTTCAGGTTCATTGAGCGACTCCTTACCGTGATCCGATCTTACCCGAATTTGGCATGAGATCTTATACTAGGCCTAGGACCAGTTCAAGACACCGGAGTTTGAACTTTCGAACCCATAAAAATATTAAATCCTTGAAAAGATATTTTATTTTAAAGGAAAGTGACGCAAAAACAAAGTATTTTTTCCTTTTATTTTTGGATAAACGTCTCGGTAGTCGAATGGTTAGCGTGGTAAGAGGGTAATCGCTGGTCCACTGATGGCATGGGTTCGATTCCCATCGAGGTACTGGGTGCTAAACGTTAATCTTAAGTTGTCCACGTCATTTACTCAGTCTGTAAAGCCTAAATCGGCTAAGACGGTGTATGTCCTAAAAAAAAAAAATAAACAAAATTCGTTTGACTTTTGGTTTAAAGTTTCGAGGAATTTTTCTTCTGAAAACTTTACGAATCAAAATCTTAATGCTTTGATACAAAACCAGTTTCATTTAAAAGTTGTTTTCGTTAGTTATATAATGTAATTAAGATTTAGATATAAAAGCGTTTATTGATTGAATAATTTTTAATTGAAAGAAATATTTTCCGTTGTTCCGAAATTACTGTTAGGAATGTTAAATAATAAAAAGAAGGAATTAACATCTTAAATTCATTTTTATTTGCACAAATACTGGTTGACAAAGTTTGCCTTTCTGGCCTGAGGGCATTCTATGTGGGCGCTCAATAGACAATAGACAATAGCACTAATTTTTAATGTGAATTTTAATATAATAGCGCCAGCACTAAATTTTACTTCGGAAGTCCGGACTTCCGACTTCCGAAAGACTTCCGACAAAGAAAAGTGAAGTACTAGATTGTCGGAAGTCTGTGTTTTGTTGCCAGTTCACCAGCAACGTTTCTAAAAATTATATTAAAATTCACATTATAATTTTTAGAAACGTTGCTGGTGAACTGGCAACAAAACACAGACTTCCGACAATCTAGTACTTCACTTTTCTTTGTCGGAAGTCCGGACTTCCGAAGTAAAATTTAGTGCTGGCACTATAATACTTCGTAAGTCCGGACTTCCGACTTCCCACAAAGAAAAATGAAGTACTAGATTATCGGAAGTCTGTGTCTTGTAGCTAATTCATCAGCGACGTTTCTAAAAATTTTATTAAAATTCACATTACTGGCTTTCCTCGCCATCCGACTGGCAAATGCCGCTGAAGATCGGGCCGAAGATAATCAGAGGGCTGGATTTGGGGCGGAATCAGCCGTGTTCCTGTAACAATGCTATCGCTTATATTTTTTTTTAAATATTCACTTTTTGATTAACGGATTAACATACCATTTTTCATCCTGAACCCTCCCTATATAGCTAACTAAATCTCGTGTCTCAGATCTCAGGTCTCATATTTTAGGTCTCAAGTCTCAGGTCATGAGACATGAGACATGAGACATGAGACCTGAGATTTAAGACCTGAGACCTGAGATCTGAGACCTGAGACCTGAGACATGAGACATGAGACATGGGACCTGAGACATTAGACCTGAGACGTTAGACCTGAGACATGAGATGTGAGACATTAGACCTGAGACCTTTTTTTTTTAGTTGATCACCCAGGTGGTAAATCTTTTTTACGGATTGCATTCCAAGGCACGGCGAGCGACCGAGTCCCCCCAGTATGCTGCTCTGGGTCCATGGGTGCAATTGGACGACTCATGATACTAAGTACCCCTACGCCATGAAGTCCACCTGGGGCCGCAGACCTGGTTCCCACCTCGAAGTACACTATGCTTCAATAGTGGGAGGTCTATTCGCGCTAATGCGCTCCAAGGCAATACTCATTAACGAGACCACTTCAAGCAAAACCTCTCCTCCTTACGATTCGACGCCTGAACGCTCCTCTAACGACTTGAGAACCGACATCTCCTCGCAGTGACTCGAGATTCCCACACAAACCTCTCCTCTTCGCGACTTGAGGCCTGATCTCTCCTCTAACGACTCGAGATCCGCCTCTCCTCGCATCGACTCGAGGCTACCTCTCCTCTGCACGATTCAAGGCCCGATCTCTCCTCTAACAACTTGAAATCTGACCTTTCCTCGCAATGACTCGAGGTGACCACTTGTACCCCTCCTCTTGTTGATAAGGGGGCCTGATCCCTCCTCTTACGACTCGAGACCCGACCCTCATCATAAAGACTCGGGGTTGACCACACAAACCTCTCCACCTGAAGGTTTGAGGCCTGAACTCTCCTCTAACGACTCGAGGCCCGACCTCTTATCTTAAGGGTTCGAGGTTTGTCACCTTGCCCGTCGTGTGCCTGATCGAGAGCAGCTTATCCTACACAGAAAAAAATCTGAATCCTTAACAGCACTGAAATTGAAAACCCTGCATATTACATGACCTAGAACGCGATTTTGTTATGTAAATTTACTAAATCAAAAATAATGGAACCATTAACAGCACTGAAATTGAATCACAATAATATTACATGACATGGAACACGATTCTTTCATGTAAAATTCCGTCATTTGCTTCTTTTTGTTTACATCATATGTGATGTAATTCTCCAGATTTTTTTGGTTGTGTGAAAACTGAAATCGAGATCTATGAATATTACATGACATGGAACGCGTTCAAGTAATGTAAATTTTTAAGTTCGTTGATTTCAACTTTCATGTAAATATTGAGTTGAAATGAGCGAAATAAAACAATATTTCTGAGTCCTAGCGAAAATAAACTCAATTAATTTTGATAAATGAAACGATCGATTTGCACTTCTTCGCCTTCTTCGGCGATTCGTGAATTTGGCTCTATTTGTTCAAATTTCAGTACAGCGGTACAAGAGGGCATAAAAAGGGATTACATTGACAGTTCCTTGGATGTTAGTTTTGTTAAAATCTCTTTAATTTTTCAAGTTGTGTGTGCATGGAATAAAAAAATAGTTTACAATCATCTCTAAAGATTACATTCCTAGAAATTTTATGACATGGATATTGTGGATATCTCCGGTTTTAATCCGTGTCCAAATTTTCAAAAGCTGTGGATGGTGAGTATCAGTTCTATTATCATCGCTAGGAATAAATAAAATATGATTTTTTTATTGCAGGACAGCTCCGTTCATCTAACAATAAGGATACAGGAAAGGCTGTAGCTCACGTTCACCAACGATGGTGTACGAAAAAGTTCCATCGCCCATTACCAATCAAGTTAAGGTGTTAGATTTGAAAAAGAAACCAGGTGATCCGCAGTAGGTGAGGTGTTATGGATCTGAAATTTACAGACGTTTAAAATCCAGCTTCAGTTCAATGGAACCTCATTCTGGATCACCAACAGCAACATTAGTAGAAGCACCGTTTTAATTAAGGAAAATCTGAGGTAAGGAACCGGAAAAACGCGCTTGCATTGTCGGGATGTATCGAACAACTCCAGAGATACTTGTGGCACATCTGGGCAGTTTTTAATGTTTATTTCACACAAGTCCAACAACTTTGCTATTTCTGACTGCAGACTGCAGTCCAAGATGTGCCGAAAAATGGGCAAGCATAAAGTGTATATTGGGTGAGTTTTTTAACATGAAGTTTTAAATATGTAGGTTTACTTTTTAATGGAATAGTCGAAGTAATAAAAGTAAACTTTTCCAGATTCTATCCGATACAATCATGTCCGGTTACAAGTTTCACCAAAGCTTCGTACGTTCGAACTAAATTATGGACCTCTCAGACATCGATTTCGGGCTTGGAGTGTCGACGGCGGGAAGTGCTCGGACAAAACCCGAACAGTTTCAACCGCCAGAGGCTTCGCGAAAATTCGCGTTGGATGCTAGACCCCCACTTAGCAGGTCATCTCTACTGAGGTATGTAAAAAATCATCCAATTGTAAGATAATTCCATTTGTTTTATGAATGGAAAATAGCGTTACTCATCTTATTCATATTCCAGGTTACTTGGAACGCGAAAAATCAAGATCTTTTTTCGAGGTTCCTAAATAATTCCGAAGAATCGTGACATTCCGAAAACTTCGATGTAAGTGCATACATCCCGGCGTATTTGCATTCAACGGGACCATCTCCAGCCCCTGCCAGTACAAAATCCCAAATGGTACAAATGGTAAGTGCTCGCAGCTACCGCTTCCGCCGAGAATTCCCAGCTGGGTGAAGCTTTGAAGCAACTTAAGGAATTTCCGCCTTTGCGCGGTTAGTGAATCAGATCGTCGCGAGCGAGCATATCGACTGTTTTTTTTAAAGAAAATGTTAAGTTAAATAGTTTAAGTTGATTGTCGCGCCAATTTTGCAATTACCATTATTCAAAATAAATGTAAACAAAGGTCAATAAAACATGGAAAAAGGAATAAAAAAATTCTTATTGGAAACGAAAAACCGCTACGAAAAAAAAAATCTGTAAAATTACATCACATATGATGTAACCAAGAAGAAGCGTCAAAAGTGACGGAATTTTCCATGCGAGTTTAATTTTACACGTTTTTGAAATTAACAGACGTGTAATATTCAACTCGCACGGAAAATTCCGTCATATGTGATGCTTCTTTTTATTTACATCATATGTGATGTAATTTTCCAGATTTTTTTGGTAGTGTGTAGACTCGCGCCTGTCACGGCACACGCGCGGAACTTAACGCAACGACTCGGATGATTCCCGACGAAGACGTCATCCTACTCCTCTGGTCTCAGGTCTAAGGTCTCATGTCTCATGTCTCAGGTCGCATGTCTCATGTCCCATGTCTTAGGTCTCATGTCTCATGTCCCATGTCTCATGTCTCATGTTTCAGGTCTCATGTCTCATGTCTCATGTCTAATGTCTCATGTCCCATGTCTCATGTCTCATGTTTCACGTCTCATGTCTCATGTTTCATATCCCACACAGAAAGAAAATCTGAATCCTTAACAACACTGAAATTTAAAACAATTTACATATGATGTAAATAAAAAGAAGCATCACATACGACGGAATTTTCAGTGCGAATTAAATATTACACGTCTTTAATATTTTACATGTCTTTAAATTTTAAACGTCTTTTGAAGTTTACAGACGTGGAATATTCAACTCGCACTGAAAATCCCATCACATATTATGCTTCGTCTTTGTTACATCATATGTGATGTGACAGAAATAGAAATTTCTTAAAATTACACGACATGGAATGCGATGAGGACATTGAATTTCTATTTAATAGGATCAGACAAATTAAACAAAGTGTCAAGTCAAAGTCGTGCACCAAAAAGTATTTTTAAGCAGTTTTCTCGCGATTAAAGTTCCCAGAGATCTTCGTGAAGCAGGAAGCGGTTCTGGAAGCAGCTCCAAGTTATTCAACTTTGGATTCGGTCTTCGAGAAAAAATAAAAGTGTGAATGTGACTCCTAATATAAAAAATTGTGAGATTGAAAAAATCATTGTCACCAAATGAAATAAATTAAATTAATTACAAAAAGGTTTAAATTTTATTATGACATGAGATAATTCCATTCTTGAATCATAAATACCTATAAATAAAACAAAACAGATTCCAATTGGAGAGTTTTTCTTCCAATATTCAGTGGTTTTATAATTTACATCATTTTTATTTTACATGTTGCCAAATTCTACATCATTTTTTATTGTACACGTTGCAACATTTCACTGGCGTGTAATTTCCAACTAGCACTGAAAACTCCGGCATATATGATGCTTCTATTTATTTACATCACATGTGATGTGATTTTACAGATTTTTTTCGTTGTGTGCATGTCTCATGTCTCAGGTCTCATATTTCAGGTCTGAAGTCACATGTCTCAGGTCTCGTGTCTCAGATCTCAGGTCTCATATTTCAGGTCTCAAGTCTCAAGTCTCATGTCTCAGGTCTCAGGTTTCAAGTCTCAGGTCTCAGGTCTCATGGTCTCAAATCACATTCTTAGTCTCAGAGTTAAAATTTTCCCAACTACAAAAAGATTCTAAGTGTTTTCCTTTGAAAAAGAATATTTTCTCTCAAAAACCGTGTTACTTCGCGAAATCCGTGTAAAAAAACCGTGTTAATTCCCGATAACCGTATAAAAAAGCCTTGTAAAAAACCGGGTAAAAACCGCGTAAAAAAACCTTGGTGTATATGGTCGACAAATCCGAATTCAACACTGTAGGCACCTCAACAAAAGTTATTTGGTGATAATCGGTCCAGGGAATTGCAAGTTACAGCTGGGGATTTTTTTTAATTATCTGACGGGTTTGCGCCGGGGGTCTTCAGATTTTCCCCAAAATTGAAAATTTGGTTCATTTTTGCGACTTAAAAACACATGTATTTTTTCAGATTTCAAACATTTTTATTTTTTGAGTTAGCTTCGGTTAGATTTTTTTGTAAATAAAAAATAACCATTTTTCAAAGCTTCATAACTCTGTTGTTTCTCAACGGAAATTATAAAATAGCACATCAAAATGCATTGAAATTTTATCAGCTTTCCAAATAGAATAATTGAAAAAAATTAAATAATGACCTTCAACATGAAAAGTTGTAAATAAACTTTAAATGGCGTCTAAAAGTACCGTCTGCACCACCGAATATTTTGCAAAAAATGCCGTTGTGTAGCTCGATTCATGATGCAACTTTCATCTGAAAACACCAAAGTGGGCCATTAACACCTTGAAGAGTTATGAAAGAAATAATGACAATAAATCTCTTTTTTTGCATCGAAAACAAACAATGGTCGAACAACTGCACTCACATATGGAGATAGCAAGCCCTTCTAACAACATGGAAACAAAAGAACTTACCAAAGCTGGTAAAAAACACTATTTTTTCGTCCTTTTCAGACTGCCCCTACTCGCATAACAGTCCCTTATGAATTTTCGGCATTTCAGGTCAACATAAGGCTTCAACGTAAAAGACTAAAAAAAGAGGTTTTATTCTAGAAATTTCGAAAAAAAAATATTAATTCGTTGCTGTCCTACATGAAATATACCTGAATAACAGTCCCATATGTGAAATACTACGGATTTAGTTACTTTTCAATGTTTCTTTCGGCGAAATAGTCTTTTGTTTATTGCTTTGAATCATTTAAACATTTTTTTTAACTCACTTGATGTCGAATGATGCACACTAGTTTTCGAAGGCAGGTCTGACTTTCTTTGGAATGACTTCCTGAGCGAAAAACTATCGGATGCAATCAAAAATCGTATAAAGATTCAACTTACAATGTGGAATTCATGATATTTTTTTGCAAAAGTATGTTTCTTTTTCTGACAATTGCATTTAGAAGTTCAAAATGATCAAATTTAAGTCTTAGAAAGAAGCTTGGTGAGAAAAGTATATTATGTATGGAACTGTTATGCTAGTAGATTCGAAAAAGGTTTCAAATATGGTCGATTAAGAGTCCCATAATGATTAAAAATTGTGCTCTCGACCTTACCAATAACCCAATTTCGAAAATTTCAGGTCTAACGATTTATTATGACAACCTAGAAACGATTTTCGTTTATGCTGAAAGTGGTGGTCACAATTTAAAAATATATTCCAAAACAGAAAAAGCTGATTGTCTCGCTTGCTTATTTTTGTATATGGGACTGTTATGGAAGAAGGGGCGGTAGATTGTTGCAGCTTAACTGACTTCATGTTATATCCAAAAATCTAATAACGTATTCGTTTATACCCAGTTTTGCACCAGGTCACAACAAGTTATACACATTTTACTGTCATTTTTAGAAGTTTATGCGTTAAGTTTTGCATCCGTAATTCCCCAGATTTGATTTAAAATGGACGGTGGAACACTGAAGATTCGTGTGTGAGCGATCGAGGTAGTAAAACACTGACGACGAATTATGTTCGTTCTAGTATGGTAAACCTCAAAACTGGGCGAATGTAGAAAACGAATACGGTAAAAGTATCATATTTTCATCATTTTACAGCCTGGGCTGGCCATACTGAGCTCTTTGATTATTTCTACAACATTTGTGCCACTTTCTCATACTTTTTTGATCAATGGGAAAGGATTTTGGTGTCCAGTGCTTAGCTCCCGATATAAAAACTATGTAAAGCACGTCTATATTTCATTTTTTTAATCACGTTTTTGTGATCCCAAACACAGGGACTGGACCTTCTACTATTGGCATTGATTATGCTTCACAATGATCTTTGATCGAAAAATTAGTAAGTTATATAGTATATGACCAGGTTGTAAAATCAACATTCCCATTATTAGTTATATCACTTAAATAATGCGATACTCAGACTCAGAATTTTGGTTAAAATTTAAAGTCAGTTTTGCTGCAAACACTCTACAAAGCACGAAAAAGTAGTGTTTTTTACCTGCTTTGGTAAGTTCTTTTGTTTCCATGTTGTTAGAAGTGTGCGCTATCTCCATTTGTGAGTGCAGTTGTTCGACCATTGTTTGTTTTCGATGTAAAAAAAGAGATTTATCGTCATTATTTCTTTCATAGCTCTTCAAGAAGTTGATGGCCCACTTTGGTGTCTTCAGATGAAAGTTGCATCATAAATTGAGCTATTCAATGGTATTTTTTGCAAAATATTCGGTGGTGCAGACGGTACTTTTAGACGCCATTTAAAGTTTATTTACAACTTTTCATGTTGAAGGTTTTTATTTATCTTTTTTAAACTATTTTATTTGGAAAGCTGATAAAATTTCAATACATTTTGATGTGCTATTTTATAATTTCCGTTGAAAAATAACAGAGTTATGTGACTTTGAAAAATGGTTATTTTTTATTGACAAAAAAATCTAACCGAAGCTTACTCAAAAAATAAAAATGTTAGAAATCTGAAAAAATACATGTGTTTTTAAGTCGCAAAAATGAACCAAATTTTCAATTTTGGGGAAAATCTGAAGACCCCCGGCACAAATTGTCAGATAATAAAAAAAAATCCCCAGCTGTTTTAGTTTGGCGGATCGACTTTTTCAATCTGAAGCCTTTAAGTAATTAATATATTCATGTATATCACAGACACCCCCACAGAGTGTAAAATTTTGAAAATTCATAAGTAGTCTGCTACCAGGAAAAGTTCTAAGATTTTATAGAAATTCCAGCGTTTGCGAGTATTTTGTAACGGTTTTTTGTCATTGGTGGTGATGAAGTGGCTCAGTTGCGAAAATCTAGGCGCTGGTTAAGAACATACTGTGAAGAGTTGCAGTAAAGAGCAGCGTCGAAGGTATGTTCCACTTATTGAAAAAGTATGAAAGTCTACAGAAGGTATTTGAGCTATTCTTGTATTTTTTCGATTCAGGTATCAGGTATCAGAATGGGGGTAGGCTTAATAGCGGCACGTTATCCAAACATACGGGAAAATTGTGCCTAGCCTTTTTTATCCAAGATTTCATCATTTACCTGAGAAATCTGAAAAACCTATAAAAGGAAGAAATAAATTCAATCTATTTAAGATGGCATAAAGCCTTTCCACTAGGGATTATTAGCATTAAAGCTCTTTTCTACATTCGGTAAGGAATGATAGAATGTTTTTCAAGTTTAATTTCTTAAACTCAGATTCGCTTAAAGCGTAAGATCCCAGAGTACGAAAACGTAGTCTGGCAAATGAGGGACAGTTACATATAAGATGGAAGGGATCTTCCACATCTGATTCACAACTACCACATACTGGAGATTCAGCACGCTGAATGTTGTGCATGTGATAGTTGAGTTTACAATGACCGGAGAGTGCTCTGATCAAGATGCTGCAATGAGATTTATTTAAAGTTAATAAGTAACTCGATATGATTGGAGATGGTTTTTCTAAAAATAATTTAGTTTGACGACAAGTGTCCAACTCTTCCCAGTATCGTTCATGCTGGTTAGAGGACCAAGTTTGAATTTGGTTTCTGAACCAACATGGTGATATTGGGACAGCCGGCTCTGGTCCGTAAAATTCCTTTTCCGACCCAGCTCTAGCGAGTTCGTCGGCGCATTCGTTTCCAAAAATTCCCTTATGTCCGGGTACCCATAGAAGGTTTAATCCATTGCCTTCAGCAAGTTCTTCGATTGCTTTCCGGCATGCGATTACCAGTTTTGATCTAGAACTGGAAGCACTGAGTGATTTGATAGCTGCTTGGCTATCTGAACAGAAATAAATTGTTCTGAACATAATCTTCTTTTGAAGTGCAATTTGCACTCCATACATAATAGCATATAGCTCAGCCTGAAAGACTGTACAATATTTTCCTAGAGGTTGAGCATATTCTATGTTCAACTCGTGACAGTAAATTCCTGCACCTGCACGGCCGTTTGATAATGAACCGTCAGTATAGAATACAATATGAGAGGACATTTGGTCCTCTACGAAACCTGATAACCATTCTTGAGGAGAAGGAAATTTGACTTTAAACCCCATGTAGGGAAAACTACTCGAGAGTGTTAAATCGTTTGGCGCTAGATTAAACTTGTTCAGTCTAACTAATTCAGGCCACACATTTGTATGACTCGATGATCTTTCGATATTTCCTGACAGCCAGAGACCAACTGCCTGTAGACGAAAAGCACATGAGAAGGCTTCCTGTTTTAGGAACAAGTGTAGAGGTTTGATAGAAAACAGAGCCTCTAGTGCTGCAGTAGGAGTTGTAGTGAACGATCCGGACATCCCCAAAAGACACATTCTTTGAAGGTGATTTAGTTTAGTCCGAACTGTTGCAACTTCTCCTTTCTGCCACCACACTGGACACCCATAGGCCAGAATTGGTCTTACTATTGTGGAGTAAATCCAGTGAATATGTTTGGGTTTGAGTCCCCAGTTTTTTCCGATTGCACGTCGGCATTGTCCGAAGGCCATGCATGCTTTTTTGATTCTGAATTCGATGTGATCAGACCAGTTTAATTTGGAGTCAAGAATGACACCCAAATATTTAACTTGATTAGACACGCTGATTTCGGAACCATAAAACAGCAGAGGGCGCACCCCGCGGGTGATACGTTTTTTAGTAAATAAAACAATATTAGTTTTTTGAGGATTAACTGAAAGTTCTACATGAGAACACCATCGTTCAACAGAGCGCAGAGCTTGTTGCATTATATCAAATAATGTGCTTATGCACAAACCTCTTACCAGCAGAAGATAATCATCTGCGAATCCATAGGTTGGTATTCCACGGTCATTGAGTTTTCTCAACAAGCCGTCTGCAACTAGGTTCCACAAAAGAGGTGATAGTACACCTCCCTGTGGGCAACCACGTGTGCTAACTTTTGTTATTGAAGCCTGTCTTAAAGACGAATGAAGATTCCTGTTACTTAGCATTGCGCTAATCCAGTTAGTTATAACACTAGGCACTCCATGAAGTAGTGCCGCATCCATTATTGATGTAAACGAGACATTATCAAATGCTCCTTCTATGTCTAGAAAGGCTCCTAGACATGATTCTTTATGTGAAAAACTATTTTCAATATTATGTACTACGTTGTGCAGAAGAGTTAAAGTTGATTTTCCTGTTTGGTATGCATGTTGTGTCGCATTAAGCGGATGTTGGGCAAGACATTCTTGCCTGATATGATGATCAATTAAACGTTCAAGTGCTTTTAATAGAAATGAACTTAGACTAATAGGACGAAAGCTTTTGGCTTCGTCGTATGATGATCGTCCCCCTTTAGGGATGAATTTCACGGCTATCTGCCGCCAAAGTTTAGGAATATATCCATGAGCAAAACTGCTTATCATTATTTTTCTTAATATGTGTTTGAAATGATCGAAACCTTTTTGAAGCAAAACTGGAAATAAACCGTCACTTCCAGGAGATTTGTATTGAGCAAAACCATCGATTGCCCATTTGATCGATTCTGTAGTAACTATTTTCCGAGCAAAATGCAAGGAATCTAGACTTCCAGAAAAGAACTCAGGCTCTATCGATGAATCTTGATCAACACATCCTGGAAAATGAGTATTGAATAGACAACTTAATGTTTCTTCGTCGTTTGATGTATAATCACCACTAGGGGTTTTAAGGTATGAAACCTGATAATCTTTTGATTTGGCTAAGACTTTATTTAACCTACTTGCTTCGTGCAAGCTTGAAATGTTTGTGCAGTAGTTCTGCCAACTTGAGCGTTCGGCAGCTCTTGTTGCTTTCCGGTAAGCTCTGCGAGCCAACTTGAAGGCATCAAAACCTTCCGTGCGCCTTCGGTTCCAAGAGCGTCTGCAGTTTTTTCGTAATTTACTGAGATTTGAGTTCCACCATGGTGTACTGTTTTTGTTGAATTTCAACGTTCGTACGGGACACGCTTCTTCATAAGAATTTAAAATAATTTCGGTGGTTTTTGCAACCACTTCATCCAACTCAGAAGGAGTAGTAATTTCAGGTGTATATCCATGAAATTTAATAGCAATATGCTCCATATAAAGGTCCCAATTAGTTGTTCTTGGGTTTCTGAATGTAATTGTTTCTAAAAACTCACCTGAGTGTTCAAAATAGATAAACCTGTGGTCAGAAATCGATTCTTCGTTAGGCACATGCCAATTTGAAATTTCCTGAGAAATTGTTCTAGAACAAAGTGTGATGTCAATCACCTCTTCTCTGTCACACCTAACAAAAGTTGGTTTATTTCCTACATTTAGAATTTCTAAATCAGTGCTGCTTAAATATTCCATTAAATTTGAGCCTCTCAGATTGATATCTGAGCTACCCCATACAAAATGATGAGCATTGGCATCACAGCCTATTACAAGAGGTGTATTTTGTGATTCACAGAATGAAATGACATGATTGTTCATATGGTAAGTATGCTGAACAGTAGACGTATTTTCTATCAGGCAGCGAAACCTGAACGACGCAAATATCTCTTGTTGTTAGATTGGGTATAAGTGTTGCATTTAAAGAATTGTTTATCAATATACATGCACGAGGCATTATTCGGGCATTAGTCATTCCAATTACACTGAACACAGTAAAGTTTTGTTTGAGCAAATTCCCTAAGTAAAAAGTTCCATTTCGGAAATAGGGTTCTTGGACCAAGGCGATTGATGCAGTTCCATTAAGGATTAAACGACATAAGTTAAGTGTAGCGGTTCTTTTGTGCTGCAGATTTATCTGTGCAACCTTAATAGAAAGCATTTCTATCAAAGAATTCCACACATAATTCCATCACACACAAGAACCTCTGCACCTTCATATCGACGCATGAAGCGGGGTATCCCATACAGGATGAAAATTTTAAAATCGTGTGTATAATCTGAATCCCACGAGTTGCCAGGAAAAATACGGCCCTTTGCACCAGTGCCTGGCTATAGTGCAGACCTTAACAACGTTCTGCTTAAGATAGGATTATTATACACCCTCCTACCCCCACTTTGGGGCCCGCAGGCACAGAACCACCTTGAAGCGGGTGTTTACAAAATTTAGGAGAATACAACTCGTGCATGCGCATTAATAGCAATAAGCACAATTGGTGAATCCTCCCTGAAGAAACTTGGCTTGGAACCAAGCCAAGGTTCCCCCCTCCCAATGTGATAGTCGCATTTGAAGAATGACTAACGCATATGGGAAGTACTGGATAAGTCGCCTTTTACGACGTGGACCAGTATCCCAGTGGTAGTATTCTATAAGCCGCCACCACGCAGGAAAAGTTCTAAGATTTTATAGAAATTCCAGCGTTTGCGAGTATTTTGTAACGGTTTTTTGTCATTGGTGGTGATGAAGTGGCTCAGTTGCGAAAATCTAGGCGCTGGTTAAGAACATACTGTGAAGAGTTGCAGTAAAGAGCAGCGTCGAAGGTATGTTCCACTTACTGAAAAAGTATGAAAGTCTACAGAAGGTATTTGAGCTATTCTTGTATTTTTTCGATTCAACCTTATAGCCAAGATTTCAAAGAATGGCTTTGGTTTGGTTGATTCGATTTGATTGTGTATAAAAAGATTCTAGGTTGTTGAAGTATATATATAAAAAGTACGGGAACTTTATTTTCACCCTGTACATTGTAGGAAATAAGGCTAGTATAAATAAATGAAACGAAAGTTGTACACTGAAAGATTGGCAACACGGTAAATAGTAAACGAGTGAGGAGCGCACAGAAATATTCGGTTGGTCAGCAGGGTTGCCAACTATTTTTCGGAAAAGTCTGGAAGATTTTGGGAAAATGTCTGGAAATATCTGGAAAAGTCTGGAATAGCTTACTTTTGGGAAGGGTGTGACCTTTTTCTTTTTTTTGGTCGCCAGATCCCAATGTTGCAGATAGCCACTACATCGTTTGTTTCTGAAACTATCACTTACGTGTTCTGTTTGACTCTCTATTTAACGCACAACTCGCAGCCCGTGGCATAGAGGATAGCCTGCAAGTCTTCCAAGCCAGCGGGAGTGAGATCGAATCCTGATCACGGCATACATAGTACACTTTCTGTGGATTTGAGGTTTTAGCATTTGTAAGATGCTAGCCATCATATCCTCGAAAGATGTACGCTTAGAGTTAAGAAAAAGGAATCTCTTCGAAGAAACATCAAGTTTCATTGAGATCCTGTATGTGTTTGTGTTCGTTTAACTTCAAGCATTTGCCATTATTCCTAGCTTTCAACCACTTCTGCATTCAAAATTCATTTATTCGAATCTTTTACTGCCATATCTCATCATGACCATTTTGAATTTTCATAGTTTTTAGAACAATTTACGTCCTAAGCCAAAAGTCTGGAATTGTCTGGAAGAAATGTCAAAAGTCTGGAAATCTGGAAACCTGAAAAAATGTCTGACAAAAGTCCAAAAAGTCTGGAAGATCCAGACAAAATCTGGAAGGTTGACATCACTGTTGGTCAGCAGTCGGAAACATGCGTGAGCGTCGGGTAAAGAGAGAGAAGAAATGTGTAGAGTTCTGAAGAAGAGAGTGCGTCGCGCATATAGTTGGAAACAGGGTTGCCAACATTTTTTTTTGAAAATCAGGGAACTGGTTAATTAAAAATCAGGCAAAATCAGGCAACGTATGTAACGTAAATTTCACACAAAGTGATGACCTTTTTTTGCTCATCACTTAACATTTTCAGTTCAATATGTGTTGTGAGCCTACTTGGCTGAATTATTCCACTCAATCAAAGCGATGCAAAGATTTCTTTTCTTAAATAACAATTAAAGGGAATCTTCGATTGTTTTCATTCGGCCACACTTTCACCACTGACCATACTGACTGGACACTCGATTTCGTTTTCTGGATAATTTTTCCAGAAAAAAAACAAAAAAAAATCCTTTTTCCAACAGTACGCAATGTCGATTCCAGAGTGCGCATCGATCGATTTGAAGAAATGCTATCCCAGTTAGGAAATGCCACCCAACTTTTAAAATAAAACACGCAATTTCTACGATAAAATCGGGCTAAACAGGACCATTTTTCCTACAGGGCATTTTTTGTCAAATTTTTCAGGTGCGCCACCTGCCGTCGGTATTGCGAACCTGCAAAAGCTGACAACAAAAAATTAGACAGAAAATGGTTGAATTTTTGTTCTAAGAGTCAAGTCAGTGTGGTCAGTGCTTTCACTTTTTATCTTCAGCAAAAAGGAAGAAGAAGAAGAAATGTGTCTAGCCTAATTTTTACATAGTGCTCTGGATTAATTCAACTTTTCCAACTGTTTTGATCCCTCTAAATTTGCGCGTCTTGCTAAAAGTGTGTACGATAGATCGCGGAAGAGACTGTGTATGAAGTTAAAATCGAAAAATATCTCTAACATCGAAAAAAGTGAAAACAAGGTTTTTGCAGTTGACTTCAGTTGGCGGCACATCTTATTGTTCACGTTTCATTCTTTGCTGGCACGAACGAAGAAAGAGCGGTAATGTCAAAAGCAACACGTTCCGTTTCATCATTGCTTATGGCTGACAAACAAACAACAAAACGTTCGCGTGAGGATCTTACAGACGTTGGTTCCGAAGATGTCATCAATCTGACGCAGCTCTGGGAAAAAATCAACGATTCCTTTTCGAGGATGGAATCCAGGATGATCTCTCTCAACACACAACTCAGTGATCGGATCGACTCCGTCGAGCAACAGTTGTCATCGCTTAGAACCCAGTGCACCGAGCAAGTTAAAAATCTTGACGTAGCCGTTGGTGATTTACGTTCTGAAATAACCGAGTCTTCCGAACGGTTGGCAAAGTCTTGTGAAGTTATTATATCTGGTGTACCATATACCTCGGAAGAAAATCTCATCGATATGTTCCAGAAGATTTCTACCACTCTCGGTTTTACAAATCATCCAATAGTTAACCTTCAACGGCTGGCAAGACATCCGATTCTAACTGGTTCTCGCCCACCCATATTGTGTGAATTCGCTTTAAAAAGTGTCAAATTAGAATTCCAAAGACGCTACATAAACCATCGTTCGCTATCGCTACGTCATGTGGGCTTTGAGTCGGAAGAACGCATATACATTAACGATAACCTCTCAGCTAGTACCAGAAGAATACGGGTTGAGGCGATTAAGCTGAAAAAACTGAACAAGCTTGAAAAAATAAGCACCCGAGATGGTGTCGTTTACGCTAAAATAAACGGCCAGGCAGAAATGATCGCTATTAAAAACATCGATCAGCTTTCTGCTATTCGCAATGCAACCCTTTCCTGAATAAGTTTTTCGTTTCCTTCCCAGCATCCCTTACCGCTCCTAAAAGTCAACT
This sequence comes from Uranotaenia lowii, assembly GCF_029784155.1. Lineage (NCBI taxonomy): Eukaryota > Metazoa > Arthropoda > Insecta > Diptera > Culicidae > Uranotaenia > Uranotaenia lowii. The sequence continues at coordinate 167,145,916 of NC_073693.1, forward strand.
TTACCTTTCCTAGCAAATATCTAATTCCTTCCCACTATTCCCGTGAATCCAATCCCTAAATATCCCGTGACTCCTTACCCTTCCGAAGTCATATTCTACCATGACTTCAAAAAAAAAAAAAAAATCAAAACCTTCTCCTTGTATAACTCTACTTTCCTTCCCCTTTTCCCGTGACTCCTTTCCTTAGCTATCCGTGATTCCTAGTCCTTCCGAAGTCATTCCCTAAAATGACTTCAAACTCGTCTACATCCAGGCGTTTACGATAACCGAGTGATGTGAGTGGCGTCATCCGAGCACAGCCTTCCACTGCAGCATGTTTTCTTTGAGACGACATTTAATCACCTCCCGACCTACCGATTGCCTATCGAGACCAAGACGGCCACTCCAAACTCTCAACTCGACTCAGCTGGCCAGAGGCGCTATCTAATCCGCTGATGTTAGTGCGTGCAACAACGACTACGACGACCTTTTACTGGGCAACTGATGACAGGATGAGAGGGTTCAAGCACTCAGTACTACCATGGCCCATATGGTGTTGGTTTCCGAGCCATCAATGAGCTGTACATCTAGGGGGATCCGAGGCTGTCTCGAGAACGCTATTGCTGCTTTTGAAGACGATCGCTGGAATAATGATGCTGTACGCCGTGAGTTTTAAACGATGATTTTTTTTTTATCCGAACAATGTTATACGAGGAATCAAATGTGCTGTAGTTTTGATTTTCGCACTTTTTGCATAAAGTAAAATCTTTTGTTGATTGAAACAGATTGAACCTAGCTTTCAGTTTTCTACGTTCTGTTCTACTCATAGTTGAATTAACCTGGAGTATTAATGATAAATATGTAATGAAATTAACAAGTGAAATTGAAATTAGATTTTATAAGTTTTCGCTTTTCGTCGTTCTAAATGTAGGTTCTGCTCGTAGATCTTTCTTGAATTTTGACTTAGTCGTTTTTGTTTTTGCTTATGGATAGCGTTTCCAGTAATGATACCTCCACGAACTTCTCAATTACTCGAGCGGTGATTCAAAGCATTCTTTTGAATGATAATCTCAATATCTGTCACCTCAACGTACAAAGTTTATGCGCCCGTCGTCTTAGCAAGTTCAATGAGCTTAAAAATATTTTTAGCTCAAGTAAAGTCGATATTATTTTCATGACTGAAACATGGTTGAGCGATGTAGTTAATAATCAAGTAGTAGATATTAGTGGTTACAATCTCATTCGTAATGATCGTAACAGGCATGGTGGTGGAATTTGCGTGTACATAAAAAAATCCATTAATTTTGATATAGTTGAAAAATCAAATGACAGCAGGAGCGCTTTGGGTAATCCCACTGAATTCATTTTGATGAAAGTGCATTTGGATTCTGCTAATCTTTTCTTCGGAGTCTATTACAACCCACCAGATGTTGACTGTTCTGAAACCGTACAATACCATGTGCAACAGTTTTCGTTAAATTGCAATAACAGTTTTCTCATAGGAGACTTCAACACGGATTTACTGAAAAACACTCGTAGGATATCTAAATTTAAAGAAACAATCTCGAGCCTCTCACTACGTTGCATAAATTCGGAACCTACTTTTTTCCACAGGCATGGCAACTCTTTACTTGATTTAATTCTTACTGATACACCTGACGAAGTCAATCGTTTTAGCCAAGTTTCTGCGCCAGGCGTTTCTCATCATGATATGTTAATTGCTTCATTAAATTTCAGAAAAAATCAAGAGCGCAGCGGTTACTGGTATCGTGACTACAAGCATTTCAATATGAATGAACTCCATACAAATCTGAATAATGTATATTGGGATCCTTTTTATAGCATAAATGATCCCGATATGCTTGTCGAGATACTGAATAGATTCTTAACAGAAATACACGATCTTTATTTTCCACTGAAATTTAGAAAATTTAGACAAAATAGCTGGTTTAATAAAGACATTGAAAGGGCAATAATAAATCGAGATATGGCGTATAGAACGTGGAAGCGTTCTCGCTCTGTGAGTGATAGAAACGTTTATAAATTATTAAGAAATAAAGCGACAACTCTGATATCGAAAGCTAAAATTGAACAGGATAAACGTCAAATAAATTTAAGTATTCCTGCGAGAAAGTTTTGGGATAATTTAAAAAAAATTGGTTTGAGCAGTTCCAATACATCTGCTTCAATTTCAAATTCTACTGCATCTGAAATTAATTCCTTTTTCACTTCTAATTTTTCCGCAAATAGCTGTACAGTCCCACAGTTGTCTGAAAATTCTAATGGTTTCCGTTTTAGAACTGTTGAACAGTATGAAATAGTAAATTCTATAGCTAAAATTGATTCAAATGCAGTGGGCATAGATAATATTCCCATTATACTTATCAAGATTGTTCTGCACAATATATTACCTTTAATAACCCATCTTTTCAACACTATAATTCAAACCTCGAAATTTCCTCTCTCATGGAAACAGGTCAAAGTTATTCCTATTCCAAAAAAATCTAACGCTTCTGACATAACTAATTTAAGGCCAATAAGTATTTTGAGTTCGCTATCAAAAGTGTTTGAAAAGCTTATAAAGCAACAAATTTGTGATCATATCAATCATCATAATTTTCTTGACAGGTGCCAATCTGGTTTCAGATCCAACCACAGTACTGAAACAGCTTTGATGAAAGTGCATAATGATCTAGCACTTGCTTTAGATAAGAAAGGAAGTGCACTTCTTCTTCTATTAGATTTTTCAAAAGCTTTCGATCGGGTTGCACATGCTAAGCTTATTCATAAACTTATTATAAAATATAATTTTTCGAAATCTGCCGCTGATATGATTAACTCATACCTCAAGGGTCGTACACAATCCGTTTACTTCAACGGCATTTTTTCTGAATTCTCGGCTATTGATTCAGGTGTTCCCCAAGGCTCAATTCTGGGTCCTATTTTATTTTCTTTGTTCATTAACGACCTATCCTTAGTTTTGAATTTTTGTTTAGTTCATTTATTTGCTGATGATGTACAAATCTACTTGTGCTCTGATGGATCATCTTCTGTACTTGAAATGGCTTCAAAAATAAATCACGATTTAGCAAAAATTCACGATTGGTCAATAACCAACCTGCTTCCAATCAATCCTGAAAAAACTAAAGCTATTTTTATCAACAGATCGAGCATCTCATCTTCTCCTCCCAAACTCTATTTCGATGGAAAAGAAATTTCATTTGTCGACCATGCCGAAAACCTTGGAATAATTTTCGACAAAAATTTCTCTTGGGATCGCCAAATAGCCACCCAATGTGGTAAAATATACGGTTCGCTGAAAAAACTGAACTTGACAACTAAGCGTCTAGACACACAAACGAAACTCCGTCTTTTCAAAACATATATTTATCCTCTATTTATCTACGGTGATTTTGTTTACCATAACGCTTCGGTAAGATCATTAAACAGGCTACGTGTTGCGCTGAACTCGTGTATTCGATATGTCTTTAACATATCAAGATTTTCACACGTCTCACACCTTCAAAAAATATTAATGGGATGTCGCTTCGAGCGTTTTTATGCTTATAGATCAGCTACTGTCATCCATAGGATTCTTACCACAGGAAAACCGGAATATTTAAGAGAATTACTTGTACCACTACAAAGCTCTCGAACTGGATGCCTTGTTATCCCCAGACATTTCTCCTCTTATTACAGTAATTCGTTTTTCGTGAGAGGTATCGTAAATTGGAACGTTATTCCTGTCCATATTAAGTGTATTAGAACAAAGTCAGAATTCAAGAAGGGTCTATTGGCGGAGCTTACAGATTAAGAACGACATTATAATTACAGATTAAGAACGACATTATAATTACGAATAAAGTTAGTGTTTTGGAATCAAAATTAGGTTAGGTACACATTATTATTCAGATTGTAACACAATTATAAGATTGTATCTTACGTTACATGATTAAAGCAATAAATAAATAAATAAATAAATAAATGGTACCTAATCCAGTTTTTTACTACCCATTTTTCATCACATTCGCAAAAATCAGGCAAAATCAGGCATATTTTCAAAAATCAGGGAAATTCAATGGCTTATCAGGTTGTCAGGCAGAGCATCGAAAAATCAGGCATTCCCTGAAAAATCAGGCACATTGGCATCTCTGGTTGGAAAGATAAACCAGTTAACAAACTAATTTCGCGGAAGAAGGATCGGTAAAGAATAAAGTGTGCAGAATTAGAATGAAAAAAACGCGTGGAATTTCGGTCGGTTTCGACATACATAAACGAATGATTGTACTTAAAATAAGAATATTGAAATTTTCTCGTAAACTCATCAAAAACAGGAAGAGTCGGTCGTGAATGTTTTTTTTTATTATTCCATGGATAGCATACGATTTGGGTTGTATAATTAGTCGGAATTTGTACCTTTCTTTGGTACTCACAATTCACACTCTCGTAACACTTTACAATCAATAACTGTTGATATCCCGAGGGGCCAAAACTGGTTCAACATGCCTTATTACAAGTGCGCAACAATAGGAACGATATATGTGAATATTTTATTCATGATACGAACATTGAAAATGTAATTGTGTAAAATGTAGGTATAAATTTGTATTTGCGTATCAGTTTCGTGCCGCAGTTACCATGTCATCAGTTCCATCAAATCTGCCAGTTGGTTTTAATTCATTACTGCTGATATTCAACCTTCTCCTTGCTAAGCTGGGCCGAGTTTTGTTGATGACCGAGCTGCTGCTGATGTTGTTGCTGTTGCTGGTCTTGGGGATCCCGATCAGTGCGATAAATATAGGCCTTGCTCGAGTGAATGTTGGCCGGTTGGCCGCCTCCGGTGCCTTCGAGCGGGACGTACTGGATCAGTTCATCCTTGTTATCTGTCAGCAGCTGTTTCAACTGGTGCACTTCTTTATCCCGAGCCAGGGCACTCAGCTTGCCGAGCAGTTCCGGATCTTCCTCCAGGGCCTTGTCCAGGACATCCCACGAGATAAACTTCAGATCCGACCCGAAGAACAGATCGTCCGAGAGAATGTCGATGATGTGATGAAGGTCCAGGGGTCGAACTTTGTTGTAAACGCCACGATTGACATCGCTTTCACTGTCCTCGGTCATCAGTGGCCGCTTGGCGGGGCTCATCAATCGGTCGAACCAGTTGTTGGAAGTTGCCTTGAGAAGAAACGAAAAGATTTCGATTACGTTACTAATTTAATAGATGGATTTAGTCCCACACTAAACGAGAAACTATACGAGTTCGGAATTCATTTTATCAACTACCTAGTTATTTACCGAACTTTCACGTGTGTTCGGTGAAAATTATCGCATGTTAGGTGCTAATCAATTATTCGGTTTTTGGCAAAAATAACCGAACATTCGGTAAAAAATAACCGAACGTTTGGAATAAAAACGACGAATTTGAAATTATTTTACAGTTTTTTTTGCTGAATATAGCGATATTTCTTTAATAACTACGGAACACCAGTTAATTTTGTAGATTTTTCGATGAAAATTTCTTGTTACATCTAGGTAATTGCCACTTTGCATAATTACAGCTACTCAGTCATAAAATTAATCAGCGAACTGATTAATGTTCATATGTTGAAAATTCAGTACGGGTTCGGCGATTCCATGTATGTATGTATGTACTTCAAACTGTGTAAAAGTCTACAGAATCTAGAATACAGATTAAGAATAAGATTTCAAAAAAAAAAAACAAAATTCAAAATATAACTTTACTTAACACAATGCTGACCTAATACGAGATATATCTGTTTTAACGCTCGCCTCGCAAGTGTGCTACACTTAGAAGCATAACTCAAATGTGCTTCATTTTATCATTAAACTTTATTCGACAAAATTGATACAAAAATTGCCGTAACTCAAAGCAGCTGAATTTTGGGAATTTGGTTCAATGATTTTTGAGATTTAGAGTGCTGAATTCGGCGTTTCTCGGCTATGTTTTTTTTTCGCGGTCCCTAAGGTGTTGAAATCAGAAATCAAAATCAACATTAGGAATCAGAATTCAGAAAAAAAACTCAACGGACAATTACAATCGAATTTGAAAACAAGGGTTCAGTATCAGGTTTCTGAACTTGGATCTAGAATTCAGATTGTGAACCAGACTTCATCTTCGCCGAACTTTGTTTGAATTTGAAACGAGCTTTAAATTATCTTAGAAAATTGTGTGTTGTTTCTTCGAGTTGACAACGACTAATCACTCACAAAATATCCACCACGTCGGCCTATTCTGGGTACACTTTTAGACTGTTTGAGGAAGAAGTTTTCGAAATCACCTCGCCGACCGATGCGCGGAACACTTTTCGATAGTTTGATGAAAAATCCCGGCGTTTCATCAGCAACGGTCACGTAGATAATGATACCCAATAGAAGAAGTAATCTCATTTTTCCGTTAGTTTTTCCGAACGGTGTTTTAGTCTCTTTTAACACTTGTCAGATGAATGCTTATCCGATGCCGATAACACTTGGCATTTATACTTGCGATTTCCGGAATGCGAAATGGAACCCGCATGAGGAGATCCATCCCTATCACTTTACAATGCAAATGTGCCGGCAGTTTAGTAGATATTGATTTTCTTCGGGTTCACTTTGAATTTGTCTGTGGATTAGAGTTCGTTGAACTTCACAGTCTAGTTCAAATACATATGATTTAAAACAGAACTAAAAGAGCAGAGAGGAAAGTGAAAATAAACCTATAACATACATTCTGTTTTTTTTTTAATTGGCAGTAGTTTTCCAATTTAACTTTAATTTATTTATGGTTTCCGTTGCCTTATTTTACTAGAAATCTCCCTCAGTGAAAGTGAAGTTCTACTGGTCCTAGTCCATCCAACTGTTGTCTTACGAGGTAAATTCTCTGTAACGCTTCAGGGCAGCGATTGTGCGGTTAACATTTATCGTCGCATGGTAGGAGACTTTCGAATGGAACAGATGACCCTTTAAAAAAGGTAGATTGTGAAATTTGGGTCTTTCCTTTTAAAACAACTTTCTACGTTATTATCTGATGTATTCAGCTATGAGATATTAATTTTTATGGTTATACTTTCCGTTAATAATTGTTTCAATTAGGTATTTTAACTTTATTTCTGTTACGATCTGGGAGTGGAGAGCTCTCGAAAAGAATAAACTAAATAGGTTTAAAATCCCTAAACAATTGGAATGACTTCCGATATTCTACTTAACGTCACTTTTCATGTTGCATGCACAGTGACCTACACAAATAAATGTCCACAAAAAGCAAATTTTGCAAAGCAAAAGCCACCAGTGACTGATAGGTCTTTCGACCCGAGGCGGTACGAGACCCGTAACCACTGGATTGGGACATGTTTTACTCATCTTACTCCCTTCCAACTGTTCGAAACAAATAATGAATTCTGAAAAGGTACCTACCTAGGTAACCTAGTCATGATTCTAAAATAGCCGAGATACTCCGGCTGGCTTGAACCCACAATCCATTGTATAACAGTTTTCGGAACGCTCGATGTCCTGTCCAACCCCCCACTAATACCCTCTTATAGAGTTAAGCTATTTTACTTTTGGATCAATTTAATACATTTTTGATTGAATGGATACTTATTTTTCAACAATCCACAGAGAATGCAAAAGTCTATCTTTTTAGCCATAGCATGCCTTGAACTTATAACCACTGACCATACTGACTGGACACTCGATTTCGTTTTCTGGATAATTTTTTCAACAGTACGCAGATTCCAGAGTGCACATCGATCGATTTGAAGAAATGCTATCCCAGTTAGGAAATGCCACCCAATTTTAAAAATAAAACACGCAATTTCTACGATAAAATCTGGCTAAACAGAACCGTTTTTCCTACAGGGCATTTTTTGTCAAATTTTTCAGGTTAGCCACCTGCCGTCGCTATTGCGAACCTGCAAAATCTGACAACAAAAAAAATAGACAGAAAATGGTTGAATTTTTGTTCTAAGTGTCATGTCAGTGTGGTCACTGTTATAACTATCGTTATGGTTATCACGTTATCATTCGAATCGAAAACAAACTTTTCCACACCTCAATGACGACATCAGTTTTGTATTTATATTGACATTTTTCTTATTGTAGTCATAATTCCAACCATTAAACGCATATCACAAAATAAGCAAAATATTAGTCAACACCTTTAGATAATCACAAAACTTTCTGACATAAGCCAACACACTCGTTCAAAGCTTATTTTTGCAGCAATTTAATCAAAATCACGAGACCGATTGAGCCGCTCCTGATAATAGTAATTTCTATGCACATCCAGCTTCTTGAGTACAACATTTTAAAACATTTCTTTGCAAAACTATAACTTACAACTATGAAATTATTGAGAATTTTCGCGAACACGAAAAAAGTGCGATGCCATTTTGACAAAAAGAAAATTTTCAGTTTCTCAAAATCTTGTTGAATTCTATACGTTCGTTGGAATGCTGGTAATTTCAAGATAATTTTAATAAATTTTTATTTTTTAATTTTTGAACACCCTTTGTATACTTTTTTTAAACAAAGGGTGGTCAAAAACAAAAAAAAATGAAATTTTATTAAAATTATCTTGAAATAACCAGCATTTCAACAAACTCATTGAAATTTTAAAAGATTTTGAGAAACTGAAAATTTGTTTTTGTTTTTCACTGAGAGTTGCGCGTATCCAACGCCGCGACGCGAGGAGAAAGTCGGATGTCGATACGACCGAAGAAGCGAATGGATGTCGGATGAAACTTGGAGCATGGTCAATGATCGGAGGAAACAAAAGTTGGAATTGAGCAGGCATGTACCAGGTCAGCCAAAACAGCCACCCACTTACGATATACAGAGCTGGAAAAGGCAGTTAAATGAGCTTGTAGACGAGACAAGAGATCTTGAACATCTAAAAAAATGACAAACACCGTCTTAGTCAATTAGGCTTTACAGACTGAACAAATGACGTGGACAACTTAAGATTAACATTTAACACCCAGTACCGAGATGGGAATCGAACCCATGCCATCAGTGGACCAGCGATTACCGTCTTTCCACGCTACCACTCGACCACCGAGACGTACTACCTAGCCGAATAGGGAGAAAGAGCCGCCGCCAATGGAGATATCCGAACACTTTATGACATTTCTCGCCGCCTGAGCTGTGCAAGGGCTAAGAGGGCTATGCAAGAATACCGCTAAAAGAACGAGCAGGTCAGTCAACTGTCCAGTGCGATCGCTGCCTGAAATAGAAGCGGCAATCAAAATCATAAAATCCAACAAAGCACCTGGGATCGATTGCATCCCTGCTGAAATGCTCAAAGCCGACCCTGCCTTGTCAGCACAAATGTTGCACCGTCTTTCCACTGACGTTTGGGATACTGCAACATTCCCGGCCGACTAGATGCAGGGTATCCTCGTAAAGGTGCCGAAGAAAGAAGACCTGTCAGAGTGCGGTAACTGGCGAAGCATAACGTTGATCTGTATAACCCTCAAAGTACTCTGCAAGATGATCCTGAACAGGATCCTGGAGAAAATCGACGCTATCCTCCGACGGCAACAAGCCGGATTCTGATCCGGACGATCTTGTGGACAACATCACAACGCTACGAATCATACTTGAACAAATAAACGAATTCCAGGACCCCAGGGCTGGTGTTCGTTGATTTCGAAAAAGCATTTGACCGACTGAACCACGAAAACATCTGGGCTGCTCTTAGACGACGAGGAGTCCCAAAGAAACTAGTCCATCTCATCGAAGCACAGTACGAGGCAATTTCGTGCAAGGTCTTGCACGACGGTGTCTTGTCCGAACCAATCCCGGAAATTGCTGGAGTGAGACAAGGATGTATCCTATCACTGCTGCTTTTTCTCATCGTAATGGATGAGCTCTTGACTGGATCGAATGACTATAGACCGAACCGATGATTGCCGTGCAATACTTCGACAATGGAGCAGCTAAACGACCTTGACCTGGAAGACGACCTCACTGAAAGCTTCAAAGCAGCAGGTCTCAAAATCAATGTCGGAAAGACCAAGTCGATGGAAATCAACACAGTAAATCCTCCCAAATTCCTGGTAGCTGGGCAACAGGTTGAGAAAGTGAGAAAGAGCTTCCAGTATCTTGGTAGCCAGATAACGCCTGATGGTGGTACCGGGAAAGACCTTGAAACCGTTTCTGAAAGGCCCGATTTGCGTTTGCGAGTCTCCGAAACATCTAGCGGTGACGCCAGATCTCTCTACGATCGAAAATCCGAATCTTAAAGTCAAACTTGGTGCACATATGCAATGACGACGCGAAAACTGTAAGTATTTCTGAATCGCTGTCTGCGGAGTATCATCCGCACTTGATGGCCTGGCAGCTGGATCTCAAATGAGGACATCGCCGGTGTCATTGAAGAACGCTAGAAATCGAGTTCGGGAATGTAAGTGGGAATGTATTCGGCACACGCTGCGAAGACATCAAAGAAGAGGCAGACCCAGAAACTCGTGGCGGCGAAGCCTAGCCTCCGAAATCCGAAATGTCGAAGAGAATCTTTACTGGGACCAAGTGAAGACCCTGGCTCCGGATCGTCAACAGTGGATTCCTCCAGGTTCTTGCTCAAAATGTCAATTCTTTCATCAGCAATCACATTACCGTTGACGCACTTTAAAATTTTCACCCCGCCCTCTTTAGACACCTCATGCTTCAGTTTTGAGATGTTTAGCATAGTGGAAGTGCATGGTGAATATGGTGATGAGGTGTTGCGATTGCTGATGATAGAATGAACTTATTAAAGCCGTTTTTTCAAACATATTTGCAAAGTTTTAGGAAAATTGTACGGTTGGAAGTATGGCCAGCAGATCGTGGCCTAAAAGATAGCATCCTTGTCTTCTAAGCCAACGATCATGAGATCGAATCCCGGTCGTGACATAACCTGGCACACATAGTATGATGAAGGTTGGCGGTTTTAGCATTAGTGAAATGCTAGCCATGTATACCTTGGAATTATACGCCAATGATGCAGCACATGCATGTGGATGGATCTTTTCAAGCGAACTTAGATTGCACTTGGAGATCCAACCTAGTTATGTGTGTGCTCGTAGTGCTACCGGTAAACAACTGCAACTTCAACCAATAGTGCAGGGGTATCAAGTAGCATAGGAAAGTAGAAATAATAATAACGCTGGGTAAACCACAATAGATCAACTTAATGGTCGCAGTGGACTATGTCCCCAACAGGAAAAAAAAGGTTCTTCTTGCTTTAGTTGCATAATTTGAGGCGTCTTCAGCATCTGTATATCGCCTTAAGTTATGCAATCTAAGCAGAGCTGCATGTTATTTTCATCAATTCAGTGGTGTCCTGAAAAATCCTGATTTTTTTCATCGCGGTGACCTGATTTTTGTCAAAATCACCTGACACCCCTGGTAGTATGCAATGTAGAAACGAAGGCTCAATACATGGAAGCCTTCAGAGAATCGACACTTGGATTAGAAGATCCACAGGCCTTGAACAAACGCCCATATCAAAAAGTTGAGAGCAGTGATGGTAAATTTCGCCCGTCACGCTTGACCCGACTAGTTTTGTTTCATCAAACGACTGGCACTGTTCTCAATTGACGGAGCCTCACTACTCGCATGACGGATAAAGCACGACAACAATCAACATTTCTCCATCATCGACTGGCGAAGCTCCTACACAAGGTCAAAATTTCTCCTGAGAGTGACTGGCAAATCTCTTCACACTTCGATCGGCTGCTGACGGCAGGTACAACTAATTGAACGAATTGCTGGCAGAGAGCAACAATAGCAATAAAAAACTGAAAACGAGCTTGCTGGTAGGAGCAACAATAATAATAAATGCTTTTCTTGTTCCTCTTCGGTCGTCTTCGGCTTGCTGGCAGGAGCAACAATAATAATAAATGCGTTTCTTTTTCGTCATCGGTCGCTTGAATGCAATTGCTTGACTAGGTTATTATTTTAGCTTCAAATGAATGGGGAATGAATGACTGGCAAACGAAGTGACTGGTCGTTAAAGAACAGTCAATTGAGTTTGACGGACCAAGATGCTTCACAGTCACAGCTTCACGTTGAGAGTCAAATCCGGATTGCACGAAGGCAAAAGATCTTTCGGTCAAAACTTCTTAATCTCCTCCAGCCAGGTTTGGGTCCTTTTCGAGGTATGGCATGAGCTCCATCTTTTTGGAAAACACCATTCTTAGGTTTTCCGATTTTTTCCCGAATCCACGGAAGTATCTGTCCTTGTTATAGACTTCAGTATTTACTTTTAATCTCTTATGAAAACAGGAAGCATCTTCAATTCATTCGAAGCAACTGTTCCAAATACCTACCATGGCTCTTGTGAGATGCTCCGTAGTAAACTTTAATATCACATGCTCTGGAACATCCTTAGCCTTCTGGGGTGAAATATACTGATCAGTAGGTACATTAATTGGACATCGAATCAATAAAAAAAAAATTCTCGTCTAAGAATACGACGATCAGCTTTCTGCGAGAGATTTGAACATAAAAATTTCTTCATTGTATAGAAAACATGTGTATATAGTGTGTGTATAAATATGTGTTTCCAATATTCGTGGAAGAATTCGATACCATCAGTATTCTGCTTAATAGGATCGTATATCTTTTAGCTTAATTAGCTAATTTTAGTTAATTGGAGTAAGTTTCCAGTAAGTTGCTAAGAGTTTTGGTGAAAAAGCCATTTTTTCGAAAAATTTCATAGATGTGTTCTTTAAATCTATTGTTAATATAATAAATGATATGCATGGTGGTTGGCATTACAAGCATTATTTTATATGGATCTGTTTTAAATAACGAAATAAACGAACAAAAAAATTACAAAATTCATGTATTTGCCTGAACTTTTTGTACGTGATTCTATCTCAAAAGTTCAATGTACAATGAACAATTTTCATTGGATAAACCTTTTATGCATCATATAGAACAGATCGATTCAACAAGGTCAAAATCTTGGTCTTTTCTTTTAAATTTGTTTTTTCTTGAAATTTGTTTTTGTTTTATCAAGAGCACAAGTAAGTTTCGTTGCACTTATATCGACAGCTGTGTAGCATTGGACTGAGTCGATTTTGGGCCATTTTGAATTTCTCAAACCCTGAGGTCTAAAAAGCTTCGTTTTGGTTCAGAACTCATCTATGATTTTTTGCAGAATTTTAAAGTAACGTTTACATGAGTAAATTTGAACTTTTAGGTTCGTATGAGAAAATTGAATTTTTTATACTGGAAAATCAACATATTTTTATTTTCTTCTGTGGAACCGAGCCTTATGCTTATGGTATGTGATTATGGTTTTTGTGCCAATTTAAAAAAATCTTCAAAGGAAATTATCCGCTAAACAACTTTGTTGAAGATTGTAACATCGTAACTTGATAGGTAATAAAGTTATTAGCTGTTTAATAGAGGGATCTCAATTGTAAATATTTTCAAATTAGGGTAAAATACCTAGATTTCGACAGTTTTTGCATATTTTGTCAGAAAAACCATATCAATATATTAATTGACTTAAGTTTTTCATCTCAAATATGATTGGTTCAATGAACCAGACTTTTTTCTTCATTCTCTACCATTTTTTATTGTTCGAAAGTTTAAACACAAAGTTTTTATCATCCTTTTACTAAAACCTTTCGATGAACCAGTTTTCGACATTCTGTTTTAGTTTTCGACACAAAAAGTTTTAGTTTTCGACAAGAACATTTTTACCTCCTTTGTTAGCACAGGAATATGAATTTTTGCATATTGGATTGCTTGTCTACTTCACGGCGTTTTTTACACCATGGAAACAGTATAAACATACCCAGGAAGATGGGTGTCGAAAAATAGATTATTAGGTGAATTTTCAGCGCTAGTTTTCGACAGCTCAAAAAACAGTTGTAATTTCTTAAAATGTTTGCAAAAATATGAAATAAATTACCGAAAAGATTGATTTTAGAACCTTATCTATTCATTGATTCTTTTTGTGTTGCTTTTAATCGAATCAAAGGGGAGTTTTTTCATGATTTAAAACCATTCTTATTTCGTTGATAGCATTAAATTTTGTCGTACTTGAAGCTTATATTTTTGGATATTTTTCAGATTATTTCTCACGCAAACTCAACACCACTGTTATTCGTGAAATTCGTTAACAGAATGACGCGCTTTACGCTGTTTTCTTTCGTTCTCTCATCGTTTGAGTTCTCGCTCTCATTCTATATTCTGACAGCATTACGAGTGTACACGATAAAGAACATACTTTCGATTTTTCTTAAGCGTGTTAATCATTATCACATGCGAACATGTTTTTACTCATTTTTGGATATTTATCTTTCTTCCACCTGTAATCACTACATTGCCACTCGCCTCTACTCTAGCCAAGCTATATTGTGGACGAAATATGAGCCAAATGTTCCAACAGAACTATTTGTTTTTCCACTTTTCTTCAAACTTCTTGATGGAGCCTTTTTCATTTTTCAACTATGGCAACTCATATCTTACGTGAAATTTTTCATGAGACAGCTCGAATTGTTTTTTTTTCGCAAATCTCGAATCTTTCATCGAGTAACGTTCATCAAAATATAATTATTGTCCCGTACTCGTTTTCTGAGGAGATTCATTGAATATTCTGAATAAGTAAGAGTCTTTCATCTTAAGATAAATCGAACCAGTCATAAATTTCTAGAATCGAAATCACTCATCAAACACTAAATTCTCATTTTATACTTTCCGAGTCTTTCATCGGAGTTAGATTTATTGAGTCATCACTTGATTCTATTAGAGTTTTCCATATGAATATTAATCGAAATATTTATTATCTCTTTCATTGAAAATTGGATTTCGTGCAATGTTTTTGCAGTCGCAGTAATCCGTACAAAGGTTGTCCGAAAAGAGATTAGCGTGTAGAACTCCGACAGATTTTACACTGATTTGACAGGTCGCACGAATGTGCAAGTTCGCACAAATGTCGCAGTCATGAGTGCGCAGTCCAATTTAGTGCGCTGCGATTAATAATAACTTCACATATCTCTCCGAACCACAAATTTTAATTTTTTTTTATTCTTTTAAGCCTTTCATAGGAGTGAAATATCCTGAATAAGTCACAATCTATCATATGAATGTGAACCATAAAAAAATGCTAATAGCAATCATTAGTAACTTTCATCAGAATCCGTATCTTTCATTTTCCGAGTCTTTAATCGGAGATGGATTCTTCATTTATTCATCTCTATAACCTTTTTTGCATTCGAAAATCTCTGAACTTCATTTCCGAGGTATTCATTAGAGTCAAACATTCTGAATAAATCCGAGTACTCATCTTCCAGTCAAAGCATTTATCAATTTGTGTTTAAAATTTATCATCTTATCTTTAATTCATTCAGTCTTTTATCAGAGATCGACTCTTCATTTTCACACTCTTCCATATTTCCACTTTTCACTTTTCATATTCAACAAACAAATTAAAAACACAAAATTTCATCGTTTTTTTACTACCGATATCGTCCAATTGGTTCAATTTATCATCATTTCAGTATCATGTATCAGTCAGAAATTTCCACCGAATTAAATATCTATCAATATAATATAATCATTCGATTCTATCATCGCACTAAAAATTCCCATCTATCATTTCTTGAATTTTCCAACGGAGAAGGATTCTTCACTGAATCGTTACCGCAAAATTCTGAACAAGTTAGAGTCTTCCATCTGAATATTGACCGAAATATTAATCAAAGTTTTGTCATTTGAATTTCTCATCGATCCTTTATTTTCTGAGTGTTTCGTCTGAGAGAGAGACCCAAATCTGAACGACTCCTAGTCTTTTATCTAAAATTTACCATTTATCATCATTCTTAACTCATTGGAAATAGAATTTCCATCTTTCATATTCCGAATTTTTTCATTGACTTATCATTTTTATATTCTGATTCAGTCAGAGTCTTTTATATTAATATCCAACGCCATATTTATTACTTCTGTCATTCATATCCCTTGTCGAACTATAAATTCTCATCTTTTATTTTCCAAATCTTTCATTGGAGATAGAATCTACATTAAGTCATCCTCTCAACATCCTAAATCAGCCAGCTTTCACCTGTATATTAACCAAATTATTTCTTACTCGAATCTTTCATCAAACCACAACTGCCTACTTCTATTTCCGGAGTCTTAAATCAGTGTTAAATTCTTCAATGAGTCATCATCTCAATTTTCTGAATCAGGTTAGGGTTTTCCTCTGAATATTAACAATTATACTGTCTTTAAAATCGCTCTTCGAACCATAAATTTTCATCTTACATTTTTCGAGTCTTTCCCTATGAAAGTCCCAATCTTTCTGATATCAATCAGTTTTAATTACACGGAACTTCTTCCGAAATTTTTGATTAAGTTATCATCTCAATATTTGATTCGTCAGAGTATTTCATCATAATTTGATTCTAAATAATCCTCAATTTCTTTTTTTTTTGTTTTCTAAGTATTTAATCGCAGATAGACTCTTCATTGAATCATTTATTTCAATATTCTGGAAAAGTCAAAGTCTTCCAACCGAAATTCTCATCGACCCTTAAGGTAGATTCTTCATTGAGTCATCATTTCAGTACTTAAATTCAGTCAGTATACAGAATCTTCAGACAAATAACAATTAACTTTTCATTTCAGAATCTCAAATTTCCATAATTTCTTTTCCTTCTTAAATTCTGATTAAGTCAACATCTCAGTGTTGAACTTATCCGAGTCTTTCATCGGAATAACCAAAAACAATCATTGTATTATCAAAACTCATCCGAGTCTTTCATCGGAATATCTAATTCACATCCGAGTCTTACATCGGGGTTGGCAAAAGCACTCCGAGTCTTTCATCGGAATAACACTCATCCGAATCTTGCATCGGAAATACGAATGTTTCGAGTCTTGTATCGAAACATAAACATTCTTCCGAGTCTTTCATTCGTTTCGGTTTATGATCATCAGATAACCTGTAAACATCACCTTAATTCATTGATCAACAAGTCAACTGCCTACTTCTATTTCCGGAGTCTTAAATCAGTGTTAAATTCTTCAATGAGTCATCATCTCAATTTTCTGAATCAGGTTAGGGTTTTCCTCTGAATATTAACAATTATACTGTCTTTAAAATCGCTCTTCGAACCATAAATTTTCATCTTACATTTTTCGAGTCTTTCCCTATGAAAGTCCCAATCTTTCTGATATCAATCAGTTTTAATTACACGGAACTTCTTCCGAAATTTTTGATTAAGTTATCATCTCAATATTTGATTCGTCAGAGTATTTCATCATAATTTGATTCTAAATAATCCTCAATTTCTTTTTTTTTTGTTTTCTAAGTATTTAATCGCAGATAGACTCTTCATTGAATCATTTATTTCAATATTCTGGAAAAGTCAAAGTCTTCCAACCGAAATTCTCATCGACCCTTAAGGTAGATTCTTCATTGAGTCATCATTTCAGTACTTAAATTCAGTCAGTATACAGAATCTTCAGACAAATAACAATTAACTTTTCATTTCAGAATCTCAAATTTCCATAATTTCTTTTCCTTCTTAAATTCTGATTAAGTCAACATCTCAGTGTTGAACTTATCCGAGTCTTTCATCGGAATAACCAAAAACAATCATTGTATTATCAAAACTCATCCGAGTCTTTCATCGGAATATCTAATTCACATCCGAGTCTTACATCGGGGTTGGCAAAAGCACTCCGAGTCTTTCATCGGAATAACACTCATCCGAATCTTGCATCGGAAATACGAATGTTTCGAGTCTTGTATCGAAACATAAACATTCTTCCGAGTCTTTCATTCGTTTCGGTTTATGATCATCAGATAACCTGTAAACATCACCTTAATTCATTGATCAACAAGTCAACTGCCTACTTCTATTTCCGGAGTCTTAAATCAGTGTTAAATTCTTCAATGAGTCATCATCTCAATTTTCTGAATCAGGTTAGGGTTTTCCTCTGAATATTAACAATTATACTGTCTTTAAAATCGCTCTTCGAACCATAAATTTTCATCTTACATTTTTCGAGTCTTTCCCTATGAAAGTCCCAATCTTTCTGATATCAATCAGTTTTAATTACACGGAACTTCTTCCGAAATTTTTGATTAAGTTATCATCTCAATATTTGATTCGTCAGAGTATTTCATCATAATTTGATTCTAAATAATCCTCAATTTCTTTTTTTTTTGTTTTCTAAGTATTTAATCGCAGATAGACTCTTCATTGAATCATTTATTTCAATATTCTGGAAAAGTCAAAGTCTTCCAACCGAAATTCTCATCGACCCTTAAGGTAGATTCTTCATTGAGTCATCATTTCAGTACTTAAATTCAGTCAGTATACAGAATCTTCAGACAAATAACAATTAACTTTTCATTTCAGAATCTCAAATT
This sequence comes from Uranotaenia lowii, assembly GCF_029784155.1. NCBI lineage: Eukaryota > Metazoa > Arthropoda > Insecta > Diptera > Culicidae > Uranotaenia > Uranotaenia lowii. Next base: position 167,164,274 of record NC_073693.1, read on the forward strand.
TCCATAATTTCTTTTCCTTCTTAAATTCTGATTAAGTCAACATCTCAGTGTTGAACTTATCCGAGTCTTTCATCGGAATAACCAAAAACAATCATTGTATTATCAAAACTCATCCGAGTCTTTCATCGGAATATCTAATTCACATCCGAGTCTTACATCGGGGTTGGCAAAAGCACTCCGAGTCTTTCATCGGAATAACACTCATCCGAATCTTGCATCGGAAATACGAATGTTTCGAGTCTTGTATCGAAACATAAACATTCTTCCGAGTCTTTCATTCGTTTCGGTTTATGATCATCAGATAACCTGTAAACATCACCTTAATTCATTGATCAACAAGTCAATAAGAAAATTCTGCCTGACGGTATTTTAAAATTTATAACTAATTATTCCAAGTCTTTCATTGGAAAATTCATAAGAGAAATTTCGTTCGAGTCTTTCATCGAATCATCAATTTATAAGCCCGAGTCTTTCATCGGAGAATTCTCTTCCGAGTCTTTCATCGAATCATTAGATTTCCAGCCCGAGTCTTTCATCGGCATAATTCAAGTTTAATAATTCCGAGTCTTCCATCGGATGACCGCTCAATCACTTCTTGATTCAACGCAACAAATCAATCAAAAGTTCTGCCCGAGTCTTTCATCGGTGTTACTCAATCATATGTAATTATTCCGAGTCTTTCATCGAAATTATCAAACGCCATTTAATTCGAGTCTTTCATCGAATCAATCACCCCGAGTCTTTCATCGGTGTCATTTATCCAACATCCAGCGCGAGTCTTTCATCGTCATTAAATTTGCACTCGTTCCGAATCTTTATTTGAATTGGTGCTGCGTTCACTATTTTTATAGGTTTCAACAACTTACCAAGCGTAGGTTTGACCAGCTGCGCCATTGTCGTACTTGAAGCTTATATTTTTGGATATTTTTCAGATTATTTCTCACGCAATCTCAACACCACTGTTATTCGTGAAATTCGTTAACAGAATGACGCGCTTTACGCTGTTTTCTTTCGTTCTCTCATCGTTTGAGTTCTCGCTCTCATTCTATATTCTGACAGCATTACGAGTGTACACGATAAAGAACATACTTTCGATTTTTCTTAAGCGTGTTAATCATTATCACATGCGAACATGTTTTTACTCATTTTTGGATATTTATCTTTCTTCCACCTGTAATCACTACAAATTTCACAGGTCATTTAGAATGTTACTTTTCAATTATTGATTGACTACTATTAAACAACTCATTTACAAGAATTTTTAAATTCAACGTATACTAAACTGGGAGAACAAAAATAGATAAATATGAACATAGATAGCTTGAGCCACTGAATAGAAAGATAAGCCTTTCATTAAAAATTTGTCGAAAACTAGCACCTGTCGAAATCTAGAGTATCTACCTATCTGAATATTTGAATAACAATAAAAGAAGTGTCAAGTCGTTTGTTTCAACTAAACACGTAAAAGTAAGTCCACGAACGTCACTAGAAGACCGCATCGGTGGTGACCGCAGCTGAAGCCGAAACTCAGGGCGGGGCTTGTATCAAGAAGCGAACGAGATTGCGTTGACGTTGCACCAATCACAGCCCGGTCTCCATAGCAACGTGCATTCCACGAATGAAGCCCATCATGACGGAGTGCGCTTGTTCATTCCCATTCGCTCGGTGTTTGTTGTTTGTTGTCGTTCCCCGAACCGAAGCTCGCCGGTTGTTGTTTGTCCTATGGTAGGAACACGAACGAAACAAACAACCCCCCTTGCTTTGGGTAAGTTTTGTTTGACGATCGTCATTTTTAAGCCTTGGATCGTGGACGCGCGTGTCAGAAATTGCATTGTGAATGAAGGTGGTTTCGCGCCACCAGTCGTGTTGTTTATTTTTTCCGGTTTTCAGGGGGAAACAGCTCGAGACAAGAAATTGAAAATGGTAGGTATGTTTGTTGATTGGATAAATGTGGTATTTACGCACTATTAAAATCAATTGATTCAGATTTCAGATGGTGCATGTAAACAAATCAGGATGAGAAAGTCAATAATTCCATGTCACGTTAATCTATTTTTTCGTACGTAAATCGTGAAGTACAGTGTTCTTCTTGAGGAAAATATGATTAAATTATTTATTTGGATATTTCGACAATTGAAAAAGGATTACTGTAAAAATTCCACAGAAAATCTTTAAAAAAATCCTCATCGAGTCCCTGGAAGTTTCAGAATAATGTTTCAGTGATCAGATTCAAAATTCAGATTCAGTATTCAGATTCAAAATTCAGAATTCAGATTCAGAATTCAGATTCAGAATTCAGATTCAGAATTCAGATTCAGAATTCAGATTCAGAATTCAGATTCAGAATTCAGATTCAGAATTCAGATTCAGAATTCAGATTCAGAATTCAGATTCAGAATTCAGATTCAGAATTCAGATTCAGAATTCAGATTCAGAATTCAGATTCAGAATTCAGATTCAGAATTCAGATTCAGAATTCAGATTCAGAATTCAGTTTCAGATTCAGAATTCAGATTCAGAATTCAGATTCAGAATTCAGATTCAGAATTCAGATTCAGAATTCAGTTTCAGATTCAGAATTCAGATTCAGAATTCAGATTCAGAATTCAGATTCAGAATTCAGATTCAGAATTCAGATTCAGAATTCAGATTCAGAATTCAGATTCAGAATTCAGATTCAGAATTCAGATTCAGAATTCAGATTCAGAATTCAGATTCAGAATTCAGATTCAGAATTCAGATTCAGAATTCAGATTCAGAATTCAGATTCAGAATTCAGATTCAGAATTCAGATTCAGAATTCAGATTCAGAATTCAGATTCAGAATTCAGATTCAGAATTCAGATTCAGAATTCAGATTCAGAATTCAGATTCAGAATTCAGATTCAGAATTCAGATTCAGAATTCAGATTCAGAATTCAGATTCAGAATTCAGATTCAGAATTCAGATTCAGAATTCAGATTCAGAATTCAGATTCAGAATTCAGATTCAGAATTCAGATTCAGAATTCAGATTCAGAATTCAGATTCAGAATTCAGATTCAGAATTCAGATTCAGAATTCAGATTCAGAATTCAGATTCAGAATTCAGATTCAGAATTCAGATTCAGAATTCAGATTCAGAATTCAGATTCAGAATTCAGATTCAGAATTCAGATTCAGAATTCAGATTCAGAATTCAGATTCAGAATTCAGATTCAGAATTCAGATTCAGAATTCAGATTCAGAATTCAGATTCAGAATTCAGATTCAGAATTCAGATTCAGAATTCAGATTCAGAATTCAGATTCAGAATTCAGATTCAGAATTCAGATTCAGAATTCAGATTCAGAATTCAGATTCAGAATTCAGATTCAGAATTCAGATTCAGAATTCAGATTCAGAATTCAGATTCAGAATTCAGATTCAGAATTCAGATTCAGAATTCAGATTCAGAATTCAGATTCAGAATTCAGATTCAGAATTCAGATTCAGAATTCAGATTCAGAATTCAGATTCAGAATTCAGATTCAGAATTCAGATTCGGAATTCAGATTCAGAATTCAGATTTAGAATTCAGATTCAGAATTCAGATTCAGAATTCAGATTCAGAATTCAGATTCAGAATTCAAATTCAGAATTCAGATTCAGAATTCAGATTCAGAATTCAGATTCAGAATTCAGATTCAGAATTCAGATTCAGAATTCAGATTCAGAATTCAGATGCAGAATTCAGATTCAGAATTCAGATTCAGAATTCAGTTTCAGAATTAGGATTCAGAATTCAGATTTAGAATTCAGATTCAGAATCCAGATTTAGAATTCAGGTTCAGAATGCAGATTCAGAATTCAGGTTCAGAACTCAGATTAGGAATTCAAATTCCGAACATATGTGATTTTAATTTCAAAACAATTAATTTCTCAAAGACTCTTGAAAGATTGAATATTAACTAAGCGTGAATCGAAATAACTTATACACTTAATTAAATATATTACAAGCTTACAGTCAGGGTTTTAAAATAAATGAAATCGATTAGCATTCATGAATGAAGATGGCGCAGCTTTATATTTCAAAATAACATATTTTGAGCATACATTATCACACTCTTTGCAAAGTGATCAAGTCCATGAAGCCCAAAGTAAGTATATGTTGTGAATGATTTCGTGCGAAGGTTGCATTCTATTTCTGTACTATATAACTAATCAAACAGTAGCAGAAGTTATTCCGAAGCACCGGTTGAAAGTTAATCATACCATTCATACCAATATCACGCTGAAGGTCCTAACTATCTATACACGATCAATCCTATACTTTGAGGCACGCACTTGTGGGCTCATTCGGTCTGTCTCGACTCGACTTCTACCCGGAATCGGGTCGGTGCCGGTTCCGCAAAACGCATCCCCCAAGTAAGGAACGACGTTATCGCAAAGGCGAGCAGAGCCAGAGCAGCGCCCAAAGTTTTTCAGCTTTTCACCGAAACATTATCAAATATGTAAATGATACGATGGAAAACGAATACTTATAAATTTGCATACCTACCTTCTGAAATGCGCTTTGCCTATATGAATCCAGCGAACGTCTCTCTCGTGGCTTTGACTGATATGGTCTTTATGTAGGTCTTGCTGTACAGACATGTGTAAATCGAAGAATTTTTTTTTCGACGAAGAATATTTGAATGGAAATTGCCAGCAGCAAATAATTGATTGTAGTTGAAATGGAATGCCGATTACCATTCAAATAGAATGCACCCCTTATTTTTTTGTGTAGTTTTTTGACACGAAATGTTAACATTGGATACAAAGTAGTAAGTATAATAAGTACAAAAAATGCATTACTTCAAGCAAACAGCTGAAGTGTACATTTTTTAAAAAGACGTCAGAAATCTCCCACGAAATAATTGGTTCAAGGAGCTCCAACTACACATGACCTAGCGATGTCCGTTAGTAACATTGGCGAACCTGCTGAAGAATTGAGTCACGTATTTATATCAAAGTGCAGTTGACGCACAACTGTTGAAAAACTAATTCGGTACTATGTTAGATGTTTACTCTTAGGTTCGAACTCATGGAAATCTCAGCTCAGCAGGCAAGCTTTCTGCAAACTTAGCATTAAGATTCACTTGACTGAAATTTCGGATGGCAAAGACCCACGTGACGAAAAGGGGCCATCTCTAAATTTTATGGGCAGTACCCACGTGCTCTCCAATGAATTGAAGAGCCGCAAATTCGACATCGTAGCGTTGCAGGATGTATGCTGCAAGGGCTCCACGGTACGAACGTACCAAGATGGTCATGCCATCTACCACATCCGCGGCAACACACACGAGCTTAGAACAGCTTTTATAGTGATGAAGAAGCACGTGATCGGGTGGTGGCCGAACGACCCACGAATTTGCTGGTTGAGAACCAAGGGCCGGTTCTTCAACACCAGCATCATCAACGTGCACAACTCTCACCTCGGAAGTACCGGTGACGGCAAAGATGAATTCTACGCGCAGCTGTACGGTATACGAATGGTCTTTTTCCAGCACCGTCTCCCACACAAGTACAACTGGATCTCACCGTACCAAACGCAATCACAGATCGACTACGTTATGATAGACAGCCAGCACTTCTCGGACATCATCGACGTCAGATTCTGTCGAGTCGCCAACAATGAGTCAGTTCATTATCTGGAGATGGTGAAGATGCGCCCGAAACTCTCCGTAGTGAACATCATATGAAACTGACGTCCGCTTCGGTTAAATATCGCAAGACTGAAACAACCTGAGGTCGCGGCAGACTATGCGCAATCGCTCAAAGCAGCGCTGCCGAAGCCTCTCTCGAGGACTGTTGGGATACCATCAAGACAGCCACCAACAGCCTTTTGGAAAACGTCATCGGGTATGAGGAATGTACTCTACGGAACAACTGGTTTGAAGAGGAGTGTAGGAAAGTGATTGACGAAGAGAACGCCGCGCGGGCGGCAGTAGTGTAAAGAAGCATCCGTCAAAACGTGGAAAATCACCAACAGCGGAAGAGACTGCGATGTAGGAAATAATAGTATAGTGTAGAAAAAGTGTGTATGAAATAATGGTAGTGTAGGAAAAAAGTGTAAGATAGTTAATTTAGATTTGCAGTGTAAAGTTAAAAGAACGTGAATGAAATAAACTGTGGTAGGCCGAATGAGAAAACGAGACAGATGAGTTGAATGAATGATTTCGTCTCGCTTCACCACACGGATAATCGAATTTGTTGGAAGTTGATACGGGATTCTGAAAACGAATGTTGTAGCGGATGGACGTAGTTCAAATGTGTGAAAAAAAATAATAATAAAATTAATTGTGTGGTGTAATTTTGTGAAACGGTGAAGTGGGTTGTGCTACAAAAGGTGCTTGTCTAGGTGAGATCACGACAATGGCGCAGGTGCTCCTCAGGGGTAAGTGCAAAAATCAAATAATCTTGTGATAAAAGTATGGCGGATGAATTTCCAAGCGTAGCTGGTTCTTCAAATTTGAAATTTTTAGGAATCATAGTGTAGTGCTCTTGCTTCCGTCGAAAGGGAAAGTGGCACAAACATGCATTCTTGTATTCAGGTACTGCTAGTATGGCTGGTACCTGAGCAAGGAGTAGCTCAGTCAGTAGCAAAAGAAAAAGAGTACTTTCAATTTCAAACTAGAGATTAATTAGAAGTAAGAGGACTCCATATTTTATAATCGGGGCAAGAGGTTCCATTGGCAAAACAAACGTTTGATTTAAGCGAAGGTCGTAAATGAATATTGTGTTAAGGAGCTAGAGGTCTCATTTAAAAAAAATAGATTGAGCGAAGGTCTCAAAAAAAAAAAAGTTCTAGCGAAGGTTTAAAAAAAAATTGTTTAAGCGAAGGTCTCAAAAAAAAAAAAATGTGAGCGAAGGTATAAATATTAAAAAAAAAAAAATTGATCGAAGGTCTCAAAATAAAAAAAAATTGAGCGAGATCTCAACATAAAACAATAAATGTTTGAGCGAAGGTCTCAAAATAAATAAAAAAAATGTTTGAGCGAAGGTCTCAAAAAAAAAAATGTTCGAGCGAAGGTCTCAAAATAAAAAAAAAAAAGTTTGAGCGAAGGTCTCAAAATAAAACAAAACTTGAGCGAAGGTCTCAAAATAAAAAAGTTTGAGCGAAGATCTCAACACAAAACAAAACCATGTTTGAGCGAAGGTCTCAAAATAAATTCAAAAAATCGTTTGAGCGACGGTCTTAAAATAAATAAAAATGTTTGAGCGAAGGTCTCAAAAAAAATATTTTGAGCGAAGATCTCAAAATAAAAAAAATTAGTTTGAGCGAAGGTCTCATAATAATAAAAATAGTTTGAGTGAAGGTCTCAAAAAATAAAATTAGTTTGAGTGAAGGTCTCAAAAAAAAATTAAAATTAAAAGTTTGATCGAAGTTCTCTAAATAAAAGAAAATAGTTTGAAGGAAGGTCACAAAATAAAATTTGTTTTGGGGAGCGAGAGGACTCCATATTATGTTGTCTGAGCGAGGGGTCTCAGTTAAAAAATAGTTCGATTTAAGCCAAGGGCTCAAAAGCATACTTTTGTTGAGGAGCGAGAGGACTCCATATTATGTTACCTGAGCGAGGGGTCTCAGTTAAACAAAATAGTTTGATTTAAGCGAAGGACTCAAATGCATACTTTTGTTGAGGAGCGAGAGGACTCCATGTTTCAACCTGAGCAAGAGGTCTAAGTTTAAAAAAAAGAAACTAGTTTGAGCGAAGGTCTCGAAAAATTGAGCGAAGGTCTCAAATAGAAATTGTGGGAGCGAGAGGACTCCATATTATGCAACCTGAGCGAGAGGTCTCAGTTGGAAAAAATTGAGAAAGGGTCTCAAACGAACAGTTTTGTTGAGGGGCGAGAGGACTCCATGTTCTGTTACCTGAGAAGCGAGAGGACTTCATATTATGTAACCCGAGCGAGAGGTCTAAAAAAATAATAATAATAATAATTATAAGAGATCTATTTGAGCGAAGGTCTCAAATAAATATTTTTGTAAAGGATCGAAAGGACTCCATATGCTGTAACTTCAGCGATGGTTTGAGTTAAAAGAATTAAACAAGTGCTTATGAACTTCATTGAGGAGTCTCAAATGTTTAGGCGCGAGGACAAATAATAACTATGTATTTGTAAATTGTGGAATAACAATGATCGCATGGTTGAACTGTCTAAAATTAGGAATAACAATTGGCTTCAATCTTACATAAAGGAATTTACTAATACTATACGCCGAATAGTTTATGATTTTGTCTTTCGTTCAACGTTTAAAAAAAAAAGTATTCACCTATTTTGGTATAAAATATCTTAGCTAAAATCAGATAAAATACTTTTGTCGATTCGAGCTTTAACATTTAAAGGACCGCGAAGAAATCTGAGCCGAGAAACACCGCAATTCAGCATTCTGTATTTTAAAACACTCGGACAAAATTTTACAAACTTAGTATGTTTGAGTTATCGAAAGTGCTGTTATCCTTTTTCAGAATAGAGTTTTATTAATAAATTTATAACGTTTGAGTTATGCTTCTGAAAATAGCGCGTTTGCGGCAAGCAAAAAAAAAATGGGAATTTTCGTGTTTTGTTCGCAATGTGTTAAAATTCACATCATAGAAAATTTGGAAAGGTTTTTTTATCTACCAGGTGAACGAAAGTTGTCAAAGTTTGTCTGGATGTATAGATTAAGTTTTGGTTTATGGAATAAATATGTTTAAGGTTTTATGTCTAATCAAGTAATTCATGAGATTTCTTTTCTAGCCTGATGTGCATTTGTTTGCTGATATTAACATTAACAATGGTTTATTCAATATATTGGATAAGATTTTTGTGAGTTAAAAATATAGATTAAACCTTGCGCGATAATTGAAAGATAATAAATGTACCTGTTGCAAGGGTTTTCATTATTATTGGACTGAATGAAATTCACTATTTTGCAAAATATTAGTAGGTACTTTAAATTTGCGTTAACAATGAAAAATAGGCCTTGGTGGCACTTCAAAGATCTATGTATAAGCAACTTGGAGAGGCGTGGAAAAGCGATCGTAGTGAGAAATTCAAAATAATGTTTGTTTTAACAAGGAGTACATATATGAATTGTTTATAGGATGAAGAAGAAAACGGCAAATCGGAATGTAGCAATGTAGACAGAGACTCGGGAATGAGGACTGCAGAACGTAGTAAAACGATATTTTCAGACAAAGCACATTTCCATTAAAACGTTCCACATTCAAGAGTGTTTTTCAACCATTTGTACGAAAGAAGAGATTTAGTAGTGAATCGAAGACTTCTTTTCATAGTAGTGATTGGATAAAGACGGATCAAAATTTGATAAGAAATTTGATATCAAGTGTGACGGCTATAAAGTGCTTCTTGATATAATATGCCCACGCTGCGACAATAGTCACCCCGAATAGAATTGCACCGTGAAAAAACCATGAGTTCCATATTCACAGACCGCAATTTAAATGGTTTACACAATGATTATCATCGTCCTCAATACCGTGAATGCACGTTGGAATTCATAGTTTTCGACCATACATTTCATAGTTTTGACGAAAATAACCATGAAAAAGGGGTATTGTTATGCAGCGTGACCATGAAAAAAATGGCGATTTTCCATACATTCGGAAGCCAAAAAATATAAAGTTCATGGTTATAACAGCTTCCAGTTTTTCAGAGTAAAACCATGAAAATACGACGATTTACATTGTTTACCCACTGAAATAAAAATCTTTGCTTATGGGGGGATTTTTTTTTATTTGTTTTTGGTTGTCATCATTTTTGTACATTAATTTTATTAAAATTTAAAACTTATTACTTACTTTGAAGTCATTTATTTTAAGAAAGGATTTAAAAAACACTGATACACACAAACTTTTTTTTCATCTTTCTTGATTGTCGGCGGCAAGGCGGTCCTCATCCTGTGCAATCATTCACCTCATCTTATAGTCCCAGCACCGGATGTACGAGAGCATAAGCTTGGTTTGTGCTCCGGACTTATGTCCGGTCCCAGTCAGCCACATTAAGAGGGCCACGTCTGAAACCCCGAAGCCAACGGTAAAAATTTTCTATCCTTAGATTCTGAAAAGAAGCAATTTTCAATTAGTTTTTTTGTTTAATATGGCTACCAAAATCACTTACCATCATTACCAGCGTTTGTGCCATCGTCTTCCGGTTCAATCTCGACTACTTATTATGCAGCACAAGTAAAAACTTGTCGGGATAAGCTGCTTGCAATCGCGCGAAAATAAAACACCAAAAATCGACCGAGAAAATGGCGTCCGTTGATGAAAATTTTTCTCTACACGAAAAAATTAAAATAGGTAAAAAGAGCAAAAATTTACTAATTTTGGTTTGGATTATGATGTAACCATGAATATCGCTGTTACATTTAAATTCACAATAAAATTACAGTGACACCATGCTTTTGATATTTTCGTCAACTATGAAACATTTTGAATTAACAATATACTTCATAGTGACTTTAAAAATTATGGTGCTTTCAGAATTAAAAACCATTGATAAATATTTAGATTCTACGATGAAGTTGATTGTTAAATTGAAAATCATTGTTCGTTTATATTAATACCATGGTCTTTGCTACTCGGGACGCCATTCGTTCAACAGGGCTACCAACCACCATTACGTCACACCCCTGCCGAGACGTCATCAACCAAGCAGGCGACCACACAGTCATCTTGATGGCATCGGCCTCTTTCATCCACCAACCGTTGACGACACAGGACGCATCTCGGGGCGCGTACGTAATGCGGTATTCTAGAGCTGCACAGTGGCGACCGAAACAGGACGTTCTTTTTTAGAACGTAGAGGATTTTTTTTTTCCTCCCGAATCGTGCATAGGATCAATGGAGCTAGTGGTGCGAAAGCGAGCTATAAGCCGGGCGGCTTTTGTTTTCAAGTAAAGTGATGGCTGCGGGCGTGAAGAAAGCGAGTCGACCATTTGTTTCAAGGTGGTATTCAAGATGGAGGACGCAAGTAAGTCATTTATACTTTCATTTTACAGTGACGAAGTGTGCTGTTTTGAGCCAGTGTATTTTATGAGTTTAGCAGGATTCACATCGTGTGTGAAAAATGTTGCTTACACTCACACGCGTCGAGGCTTAGTGCGTATTTGTTTGAATCAGGTCAATCAATACTATGACGGTTGCTGGTTTACAAATCAAGACCAATTATTCTAAACGGTGTAAACAAGGTTTGGTTTTGAAGATTTTTGGGATGATATCGTGCAGATTTCTATGGAAAGGATTATTTTGTCGGGATTGAGTTGCAATATTGAACCCCTTGTACAGCTACAACTTCATCATTGTTTTGCATTTTTTATAAACTTTGTTTAACTTGAAAGTGTACGATTGGGATATGCTCGTCCTTTGTGTTTAGTCCGTCAGCTTTGGAATTTGTTTCTGACTTTAGAAGTTACCGGGGATTCCGATGGGCTGCACTTGCTCGGGTTAGCTTTAGGATTGGCAAGTTCTTATTGGCTTGGGTTTTTCAGAACACAAAATAATGGCACAGGATTTTGCAAATAGACATTTACTGAAAGATTTTTTGAACTACAATATATACAGTTAATCAAACGGAAAGTTGCACTAGTGCTTTTTTGTTGGTTTCGAATTTATTGAATTTTTAGATGAATTTTCAAATTGATTAAGGGATTGTTAACGTAGAATAATGTCTAGCAAACATTTATGATGTCTGTGTAGTTTGAGTGCTTAGAGGCTCTCTTCTCTAATATCTCAGTTGAATAACAAACAACATTTAGCATGTTCAATGATCGAACAGAATCTAATTTTTTGATCGACAATGAAATCTAATTGAATTTCAACGGTATGTTTTCACAATAATGTTTTTCCAAGATGTGTTTGAATTTGCGAAATCCATCGTGTTTGAAGTGGAAAAAAAATAATAAAATCTCTTAAGAACGCGAATGTTTTGATTGAAGAAAGAGACTTCTCTTTCATAGGAATCATTGAACCAAACTAGTTTTCTATTTTCAAAATTGGGATCAACAGTGATGGGCTGTTATCACGTGTTTTGAACAAGAGGGCAAGATCCGCAAAACAGCAGGGGTCTCAGTAAATACTTGATTATATTTTCAAATGAATATGTGTGACAGGAATCAATAATAATTTTTCAACACGATTAAAAACGAAATTTAAATCAAAGGTTAACGACGAGACATGCAACGGAGATACAAAGAAAGGGGACCTTCAATCAAGTACAAAGATTTCAATAACGACGAGGGATGCTGGGTTGAGATGAGCCGTTCAACCAAGCAAAGAGTTTCGTGTTGCGACGGGACATCCAACAGAAACTAAGTTGAGACGGGACATCCAACCAATGATTAAGTTTCGTGTTGCGACGGGACATCCAACAGAACTTGGCTGTGATGGGACGTTCAACCAAGCAAAGAGTTTCGTGTTGCGACGGGACATCCAACAGAAACTAGGTTGAGACGGGGCATCCAACCAATGATTAAGTTTCGTGTTGCGACGGGACATCCAACAGAACTTGGCTGTGATGGGACGTTCAACCAAGCAAAGAGTTTCGTGTTGCGACGGGACATCCAACAGAAACTAGGTTGAGACGGGACATCCAACCAATGATTAAGTTTCGTGTTGCGACGGGACATCCAACAGAACTTGGCTGTGATGGGACGTTCAACCAAGCAAAGAGTTTCGTGTTGCGACGGGACATCCAACAGAAACTAGGTTGAGACGGGACATCCAACCAATGATTGAGTTCTGTGTCGCGACGGGACATCTGATAGAACTCGGCTGTGATAAGCAAAGAGTTTGGTGTTGCGACCGGACAGGCAACAGAAACTGTTGGAACAGGAGTTCAATCGAAACGGTATGAATTGAAAGAGTGGTGACAAGGCATCCAACCAAAGAATGGTTTTGTGTTATCGATACACCCAACAGAAACGGGGTGTAAAACTGAAGGCCTGAACCAAATGAATCGTGCTAGGACATCCAAAAGAAGAAGTATATTCGTGTTAAGTTGAGATTGAGCATTGAAAAGGAAAAGAGTTTGTGTTATGTCGAAACTTGTAATCAAAGGTCTCAATTGAAAGAGTAGTAGGTAATGGGATATTGAACAAAAAAATGGATTTGAATGAGGTATTCTAGAGCTTCCATTTAAAGAAATTAGTTTCAAATGTGGCGGGCGGTATGTAAAATAGATACCATAAATTCAACCTACATTATTAATATCCAGGCTCAACAGGGCATATTAATATGCAATATCAAATATAACTCAATTACAATACAATTGTATCGCTAAGCGACGTGGGACACTCAACTACAGAAGTTTTCCAAGGAGATATCCAATCATAGCTTAAGATTCCAGTTGTGACGAGACATCTAACTGAGTTAGAATTGCGATAAGATAAAAGATGTGATAAGTAATCAAGAATGAAAAATTGCGATGGGACATCCAATCAAAGTTCGATATCCCAGTTGGGACATCTAACCAAAAGGTTATGAATTCAGCATTACGTTAAATTGAATTAGATAGAATATCTGATGGCATAAGTTCAAATCGATTAGCCAAATTACAATTTAATTGTGGAGTATTCAACGGAAGTCAATCATGAAACAACTTTAGGAATATACATAGTTTGAAAAAAACAGACAACAAATTAATTGATTAAAAGCATAAGCTATTTCTTAAAACGTGTTTTGAGCACAATTTAGATTTACCGAAATAGTTTCAACATAAACTTCGTTAAACTATCATAACAAATTTCGGAAAAACGTCAAATCCTTTACCAAGTTAGAAAAGGTTTTTTTTTTTTTAAATTCATATTCATTGTGTTGAATAGTTTATCAGTTGTATGTTATTTTCAATTATGCAAATATAGTTACATGAGACGGCTCAGATTGGTTAAAAATTTATTTTACAGATTGCTTAAGACTAGTTTACAAAACTTTCAAAGAAAAGAGCATAACAAAGAAAATATGGACGAAAATCGAAGTGTTATTCCAAACATTTTGTGTTGCTTAAATATGCATAAACAACAACAATTATCCCAAATAAAGTTTAATCAGCATTTTCAGGAAGATTTTAAAATAGCTTTGAAGTTTATATATCTTTCTGTAGCGATAGAAATATTTTTTTTCTTGTCATAGGTTTTGCCTAGAGATGGTCTAAGGATAATGGGGTAGATGAATTTCTTTTTTTAACTGTTTTTCTCTTTTAAGTAGAAGAAAATGCTAAAGTTAGGTGTTTTGAAGTTGGAGATGGCCTAATCTAGTGGTCAAATTTAATTGAGATCTTATTGAATCTCAAACGTAAATGTTGTTCAAATCAAGTCTTGCATTAGAAGAGAAAATCTCAAATATTCTCATAAATTTGGTTTTCACCTAAATCTGACATCTACATTTCTAAATTTCAATGAAAACACTAGAATTGGGAATGAATTATCTGTGAAATTTGATAACTGCATTGACAAATTTCCTACTCACAAATGAATGGATGTAATCTGCCGCTATTCGCAAGACTGTCCCATCATTATTTCCTCCTCTGCATCAACAACTTCCAAAGCAAAAATACATTGGACTAAATTCTACAACAATTATCTTAATATCCGTGAAGAAAGAAATAGAAAAGGTAAAGTTTCAACCGAGAAATCCACGAAAGTTTATAAAAATCTTTAAAGCCGTTTTTCTCGGTTGGTTGTTTTTGCATATGGGACAGACTTGCCGGCAGCGGCAGTAATAGAGTTAGTTAGGCAAGTTACCTTGAAAACTAGTTTGAGATAATAAAATATCGAGATCTTTTTTCAATTTGAGTATTGTATATAAAAATAAGAGTTATTGATCGAGAAGTTAACAGTACAGACAACAGTACAACACAAAGAAAAGACAGAAGTAACTTTCATACCTGCTTATGTTGTGTCTGTGAAACGGTACATCGCAGACAAGATGCGACGAATGAATTGAGTGATTCACATTTTCGTTGAGGGAATGGATGTTAATCTACGATTCAGAGCTCGTAAGGTACAGGATCGAATCATTGTCAAGAGGTATAACACGACGCAATATATTGAAGAATAACGTGAATCGACGATCTACATGACGACATGATGTTCTCAATTAGTCTCTTTGAAAATTTCACAAGCTGGTAAATTGCTTGGACTCCAAAGGCACAGCTTGCACGGTTTGATGACTTCACCTTCATAATGTTGAGACCATGTGCACTTTGCTACCCTTCTATAGTCAGTTGAAAGGATAATGAACAGTGAATGGACCAAGTTTTGTGGCGGTCAAGTTCCAGGTACGAGAGACATGGGTGGCTCTAATAAACAGAGATGTTAAAATCGCGAGTCTACATACTCGCACTTTGCCCTTCTTTGCAGAACGATTTTATTTCGTTAAACTCGATCTGCAATGATGCTATCTAAAGTTCAACTCGGAAAGCATCAGGAAGTAAGCTTCGGGTAAACTCGGCAGGAGTAAACAGCAATCGGGGGAGAAACATCAGCGAAGCAAACGAACAGTTCAGCGAATTTAAGAAAAAATCGTTTTCGTTCGGCAGCCGAACACATCAATCGGACAACGCATGGGGGCGTGGCTAAAAGTGATAGATACAAGGGAACGGGAAACGAGCGAGAGAAGGGTGCGAGGAATGTTAACTCGGTCCGTCGGGCAACGATCGCTCGTGAGCATTCGTGTACGGTAAGCTTCGTTCTGTTGTTTCATTGGTGTGATTTTATTCCTGCGAGGAGGGGGAAACATCAACTCGGAACTGTTCTCTTCGTTTTGTGTGCAATCACGTCATGATTGGAACGAAGATAAAATCAATCTGCACACAACAAGTTAAACTCGGAAAAAATCAGCCGAATGATTCTTTCCGAGGCGAGTTTAAACACCGCTGCTAATAAAGCAGAAAAGGAATGAGGAACAGACAATTTAGACAGCAGAGTTTCTCTGGTTTTCGATGTTACGCGTGCGTGGGATAACTAGAGGTTAGATGGTTGTAGTGATGTCAATCTTTTGAGACTTGACTTTTCCGAATGTAATATACATGGGTTTTCTATTGAAAATTAGGCTTACATGACCTGGCATGACGAATCAAATGTGTTTTAAAGGGGGAATCGGAATAGGTGAGCGTTTACTCATTCCGGTCATGGCATTTGGGTGTTCTTGAAGGTTTGATTTATAATAATGAGAGCCTGAAGTGGTCTAATTGGTCTCTACCGCCTTTGCCTCTTGAGGCGATGAGGCTGCACCGCTGAAGACTTATGTGGTTGAAGGATCGATTCGACGGCACTTCAAGCGGATTCATTAGGGTACAGCTTCAAATTTGGTTCTATGGAAGGATTTAATAGTTACAGTCCGTTAAGAATAACAATTTGTTATCAACAATTACAATTACGTCTGATACACAACAGCATTAATGTGGTCTTTTTAGTTCTCTAAATCACGCCATTTACGTTGTATTTTTTACCGTTGTTCTTGTTCCACATCAGAGAGCCTATGCTGGTTGCAGTTGGATATAAGGTGGCAAATTGTTAAGCCGCGTAATGGTTCACTATCTATAACAATCTAAAAAAAAAGCGTATCAGCAACGGAGTCGACTGGACGCAAATAAATAAAATCTTCTTCCGCTTCTTCTTGAATTGTGTATATCCACGATTGGATTGGTGACAGTGACTATATATCATGCGATGAAATAAAAGATAGTTGACAATTTTATGGTAATAGCTAAAAAAACACTGGAGAAATCATGCGTCAAAATAAGCCTTTAAAAGATTTAAAAGTGAAAAAGAATTTTTTTTTTCAATTCATAATAATATTAAGGCACAAAAATTGTTAATTACAAATTTCAAAAACGTACAAACTAAAACAATCTTCATGGAGCATGGTAAATTGATCCTAATCATTGGGTTGTTGAAGGTATTGACGTATGGATGCTGATTTTATTTTTATTTGTTAGAAATAGTTTGAAAGCAATTGGATTCGTGTAACCGATTTAAAACCTTTTTTAAGAACTTTATTCAGTGAGTTTCAGTGACGTCAAAAATTTTCGAACGCTCTGAAAATGACAACTCAATTTTTTTTCTAAATTTGTTTGTTGGAATGCGCGACGTTATTGGAATTCTGTGTGAATTGAATATTTTGAATCGCCTTCCGATGTAGGTCTTTTTTTTATTAAACACCCGTTTCCCTCGCAAAAGTCATGAATAACACGAAAGTGTTAAAATCCCAGAAAAAACAAACACAGTCGCAAAAGTTAAGAAATAAGTAATAAGTTCATACTCGCAAAAGTCAAGAAATGAGTATAGTTTTTCCCTCTTTGTTGCCCATTGCAATTTGTTTCCCTGAGCGTAATATTATTAAGAATTATTTAGAAAAATTGAAACAGTTGCTTGAGGGGTGTTTCTTTTATACTTTATTTCTGGGTTTATGGATGTCCAATTTGGATTCGTATTCTGCTTAAGGAAAGTTTGTGTCAATTGAAAAAAATATAATAGAATAATATATCTGTAATTTGAAAAAGTTTCCATGAATTTGATTAAAACAAAAATTTTGAAAGCATTAATTGAGTGATTTTACTAAATAAATCCCACCAAAAAGGTAAAAACCCGTGCATGAAAGAGTGGAGTAAAGGGGTATTGTAGGAAATAATAGTATAGTGTAGAAAAAGTGTGTATGAAATAATGGTAGTGTAGGAAAAAAGTGTAAGATAGTTAATTTAGATTTGCAGTGTAAAGTTAAAAGAACGTGAATGAAATAAACTGTGGTAGGCCGAATGAGAAAACGAGACAGATGAGTTGAATGAATGATTTCGTCTCGCTTCACCACACGGATAATCGAATTTGTTGGAAGTTGATACGGGATTCTGAAAACGAATGTTGTAGCGGATGGACGTAGTTCAAATGTGTGAAAAAAAATAATAATAAAATTAATTGTGTGGTGTAATTTTGTGAAACGGTGAAGTGGGTTGTGCTACAAAAGGTGCTTGTCTAGGTGAGATCACGACATGCGAGTCAGAATTTTCCAGGAGAAAAAGCGCCACCTGGAGCAGGAGAAGCTCGTGCACCTGTGTCGTTCCCAAGAAACACGGAAGTTCTATCGGAAACGCAACGAATTCCGCAAATTCTTCGTGCCGCAAGCCAAAATGTGCCGGGATAAGGTCGGAGGCATCCTGACGTACAATCGTGAGGTGCTCAAAAGGTGGAAGCAGCACCTCCATAAACATCTGAACGGCGCACATGTAGGAGATCAAGTCGGTGGAGAAAGATACATAATCGGCGTAGCCAATGATGAGGTGGAGCCACTCCCAACGATAAGTGAAGTTAAGAAAGGCATTTACCAGCTGAACATCAACAAGTCGGCTGGGAAGGATGGCATCGCTGCTGAACTTATCAAAATGGCTCCGGACAAGTTGACCATCAGGACCACGGTCGGAGTAGAAAGCACTTTCGGCGGGGGGTCTTCGAGTAGTATACGTCCGATCCTAGCAGTAAAGAATGCAAAAATAAGAATTTTCCTTCTGCGTATGTCGAGCTGATACATACGTCGCTAACGTTGTGTAGGATACCTTAATCTCCGCGGAGTATCCAAGTAGAACGCTCTCCCTACGATCTGCGGGAATAAGACTTTACCTTCTTCGCAGTCGACCTCGTAGGGAGAAAAGTATTCACGCCGCGGAATACTTTCGGATAGGGCGACTTCACGTCGCCGGCGGGTGAGTCCTTCGAGTCGGTGTAGGATGACGTCTTCGCTGGAAATCATCCGAGTAGTTGTAAAGCCCCAGACGTGTGCTGTGACAGGCGCGCCCCCATGATGAGCTGTTCTCGACTGGCACACGGACGGGCAAAGAGGAGAGGGCCTCGAGCCAAACCAAGCGGAGCTAAGACTTCAAGTCGTTTGAGGAGAGGTCATTGATCTCTAGCAGTGGTCTCGAACAGAGGCGGAGCGCAGGTAAGTCGAGGAAACCAAACGATCCTCGAGTAACGAGTTAAAGCTGGAGCTCGAGTCGTCAGAGGAGAGGTCCTTAGTCTTGAATCGTAACAAGAGTCAGGGTATATATCAGAGGGCCCCAAATGACCCGACTTTTGAAAAAGTTATGAGCTGTTGGCTAAAATTAACCTACGCCTAGTACAAGTTTTCTCAGTTTTGAATCTCTCCTCAGATTTGGTCGTTCAGAGTAAGAGCCTGTATTTTTTTCGCTGTGCTCTTCCCAAACGGAGAATCTTTAAAAAATTCTCAGTTACCTCCAGAGCGACCAAGCGTCCACCCAAGTGTGCCCAGACAACCATTTGGTGGGTATTTCGAGTTTGCAACGCAAATATGCATGCAAATATACCTGTAAACATATCGTATATAATGTAGCAAAACCAGTATATACGTATCATTTTGGAGGCCATATAGGTACATTAGCAAACATATTCTTGATTTGGATTGTATTAAATTACGATTTGCACGACGCATCATTTACGACTACCCTGATTCTTTTTGGAATATACTATGACTATTTTCATTATCATATAGATGATTGAGGTTGTAATATACGACATTTTTCGTAACAATATGGAAAGTTTGACGACTTATTTGGTCGTCTTTTGCGACTTGAGTGCATGCTCTCATTTTCCGTCAGTTGAATAAAAATAAGATTTTTTTTTTTTATACTTTAAACCAATCAGTTTATTCATCCATAAAAATAATAAAACTGAGATTATTTCAAAGAAATGCATTTATTGCTGTCAAATTCAAGTTTATATCGTACAAGTTTATTATTTGCCAGATTGCTGATTTTATTTTTAGTACCTGGACTTGATCCCCTGACCATACGATCTGCAGCTCATGATGGTTCCTCGAAGCTATCTGGGATATATAAATTCAAGGGGATTTGCTTCAAAGGCATTGAACCAAAAGCAAATCGTATATTTCTATAACTTAAATCTTTTAAATCGTAGAACACGTCATCGATACCCGCATAAACTAGGATTGTAACCTAACGTTCTCTACTATAGTCGTTAAACGATTTGATGAAGTGTAGCAAAGATGTTTAGTAAACGATTAATCTAATTGTAAAATACATTGGATAAAACGTGAATTCTGAATCGACAGTATTTTAAATATGTCGTTAGGTTATGTAACTGTTAAAAACTGTTAAAACACTTGTATGGGAGAACTGTTCAACAAGCAGTTCGGTTAAAGTCAAAAAACCAATTGTGGAAAACGTATTAAGAACATCGAACTGTAATCGTTATAGTTTGTTTTGTGGATCTCTTACATCTAAACTTTTACGATTATAGTTCTGTTACAATTTTACTTTACTTAATTCCAACAATATGCAAACTGTTGTAGGGACTGTTCGTGAAAAAAGCACGCACACAAACGCACAAAATTAATGCAAATTGGAAAATTTTCGGATAAAAATAGCAAAGCTATTTTAATTCATCATTTTATTGAATTGTCTATAATGTTAATGACATCAACTACCTTGTTCCAGATGCCTATTTTTGTTTTGTCTTTTTTCCTGTTGCGAATTTTCACCAGCATGCCTTGTTGAACGTTCCGGCGCCGGCCAATTCGTTGTGGGTAAATGGTCCGTGAGATTTTCGTAGGCATCGATGAAATTGCTGGAATCAGAGCCATTTCCAGCATGCAGAGTGTCCACAAAGTCAATCATATGAAGCTGTCCGTACCTCGGAAATCTAGTAAAACTAGGACTCCCACAACCTGAAACATGAGAAAAGGGATTATCGGATTTGTTCTAAAAAAATTTAATTTTCACTTACCTGATACAAACAGTAATGACTTCGGGTGTTTGTTTTATTTCAATTAGAATGATGTCCCGGCGAAATAATTATTGCTCCTATTCCAGCAGCAAGTTTAGGGAGAATTGACCAGGAATCCGCGCTAATCGATAGCAAGAACAAAATTTTAATCCTCCGGAGGTAACAAAACAATGCAACAAGACCGTTTGCTTCAGTGGTGCCAGGTACGATGTTTTATCGATATTTGTAAAAATATTGAGATGCGAAATGTAAATGTTACAGATGATTACGATGATTATGTGTAATAATTAGTTAACTTGAGAATGCTATAATAACATAAATAAGCAATTAATTCGATTCAAAAATTCCATTCATTTTGAATCGAGAATACTAACGAAAATTTGATGTTTCTATGCCGCCTGTTTGCAATTATGATAGCCAATATTTTATCATATTTTATCATATTTAACTCATGTTCAAGGAAATATATTGGAACCGCAATGTATTTTATTCTTACAAAAATGACAAATGAAATAAAGTTGTCAAAAGTATAACGTAAATTTAGAACTAAAGCTCGTTTGTTAAGACGTAATACATGTAGCGTATTTATGATTCATATTAAAAATGAAAAGAAATTTATACTTTTTTCATAAATGTGTAAAGATTTGTATGCAAAACCATCTGGCATCTCTGACCGGCGTTTCGTTCATTTTTGACGTGAGTTGGCAGAAAGAAGGAACGGTATGGGTAAGAGTTTGAGCTGATTTTTACGATTAAAGAAAAGTTGACGGAAACCGTTCATACCATTCTTTCACCTTCAGAGATACCATCACTCATTCAAATAAACGTTCATGTTCCGTTCTTAACGTTGTCGAAGTACCGTTCCACATAACAGCTGCGTTTACAGAGACCATCACTTTTTCTGAAGCCGTTGATGTATCGTTCAGACTATTTTAGATACAGTTTTTTGGTATGCGGGTAATCTAAAAATAGACCAACATTTTGAAGCCACCTTTAATTCGATTCCAATCATCGATGTCCCATTATCATAAACGATTTTTTTGAACTTTTTTGTATTCTTTAACGATTGCCAGCAAATACGTTTTACGAAAATCAGACATGCGAATTAATTTGCAAAGGTATACGATTGCATGCACATTATTACGAATCAATGCAGTTATATACGTTTTTTATTTCGAATTATTTTATGCATAGCACGACAAAATCTCTCAGTCACGGCTGATCACCGTATATCGGTCGATTCACGGATTTTTTGCGAATTGTCGTACACAAATGTCGAGTTCATATGTACATAAATACGAGTTTCTCTTCTTGTCGTAATAAAATCATGCAATGCTTTTAAATACGATAAAGAATATGCATGAACCGCACATTGTGGGTGCAGATATACGAAAATGAGTATAAATAACATTCTATACGATGTAATCTGTAAAAGAAAATACGACTTCTGGTTGTCTGGGTGGGCAAGAGAAGCAAGCAAACTGATGAAGTGCGTTCTCGGTGCAGATAAATTCGTTCGCACTCGGGCGAAAGAGAAGCTTTACAGAAAACTCAGTTTGTCTTCATCGGTTGCGTCTGGATCGATGTTTCGAAGTGCGTCAGAATTTACAATGCAGAACATAAATCTAACGGAACTAAATTAATAACGCCAAAGGTAGTTAAGATAGAATGCTGGTGTCTTCGACAACATTGCTCTGTATAATAAAGCGCATATTTTGAAATGAAATATAAAGTCACAGTCACAGTTTAAAAATATGAAATATAAAGTTTAGAGGTCCACCAATAGCGAGATATAAATCATAACTTTCTTGATTAGCATTTTAGAGCTTAAGTTTTTTCTACAAAGTTATTTATCTCAATAAAATACACAACTTTGCTTAACATAACTTTGGTTCTACAATCTTAACCCAAGGAGATACGGTTAAATAAAAAAAAATACTTGAAAAATGCTTTACAAAAAGTTATTGTTATTATAGCGCTATTTTTTAATCTCTCGAATTTAAATTTTATATTAAAATATGGGAATTAACAACTTTGCCCAAAACACCTACCTTTTCATTCCTGAGCGAGTTCCTCTAGATTGATGTTCTGCACCAGGACCAATGATTAGCTACGAAAGTTTTCTTCGGTCGAAAAATATTAAAAGCGTAGCGGTAAAGGAGGTTAAATCCTAAATTTTACGATTTGTGAAAGTTTTTGCAATTTTATTACTAAAATTTGTCCCGAATCCCTGTGTTATTTTCACGGTTTGTTTAATAGTCAAAGATTTTTGGATAATTTTAGTAAATGTTACTTTGCGAATTGCTGCTTTTGTAAATTAATACTACCCACGTACGATATTAAAAGTACAAAACATAAACCTAAGTATACAGCAATTTGCGGATGCCCGGATATTGTGAAAAAACTACTTGGATTTTGCCCAGTTTTATCCACATTATTTGGAAAATGAAACAAGAAAATCGAATTCAGTTTGAAATTGTTTGTCAAAAATTGGATTTGTGAAAGTTTGTTTCATCAAAAATCAAACCAAAACTTTCCTTCGTATGCTTTAAACATAAATTTAACACTGCTGATGTTTTGCGACAAAAAATGTAAGTCGTTTTTCTTCACTAGATAAATGTCTGGAATTTCCTCAGATTTGGCCGAATATTGCTCGGTTTTTGGAATGGAGAATTTCAGATTATTTACCCGGTTTTCACCATGTTTTTCAAATAATTTGCCAGGAAGTGCCCGGCCCGGCTACGTACAAAAACAGTTCATACATAAACCTACATTGGACCTCTTCAACACGCACTGTTCCGCAATGGATTACGGCTTTTTTGAAGAAAACATTCCTGCATTGAAATCTTTCTGGCTTGATACACTGAGCTACTCAGCAGCGTCGCTAGAGTACAATTTTCTAGCCAGCTCCTTCTCTTATCTTTAGAGCGAGCGACGTCCACCCGACCGTCAGAGAAACCGCAATCGGGCGCACTCGGCAAAAAGATTTGTGAACGTTGATCGGCTGAGCAGTGCACTCGGAAACCGAAATGATAAAAGTGTAATTCGTTCTCTGCTCTGTTCTGTTTGCGAGGTGTTGGACAAGCATGTTAAAGTCTAAAATAACATTCTTGAAGAGTAGGCGTGTGCTGAAGGGTCAACACGCATTTTTTTCGTGCTGCAGAAAATTTTCTCAAATAGTATTGATTTTCGTTACTCGCGGATCGCTGGTAACAGAGAAAGATTTGGTTCCGAATTCGTAAACGCTCCTTTAATCCGTTCGAAGTTTGTGGTACGTTTTAAAATCCTACGATAACAATTCTAATGAAAGTAATTTGAACATATTAGGATATCTCTTTCAGCTTACGTTTAGTGACCTTTCTCTTTCTTTCCTCCTGTCTAGATTCCAGCCTTTGTACTCGCTATGACGCTTCACCTTTAATTAATTGTACAATTTCACAATAAATTCTAAAGGTTCTCAACTACTTTCTCACCTGCTCGATGATGCTTACTCCAAATTGTACAGTTGCGCACTTCCGGATAACTTAGTACTTAGCTTGGATAAGCAACTCCACCGGCACTAGCGTACTAATTAGGTTAAGTTATTTACCTAGATTAAGTAACTTTAAGTTAAATTTCAAACTAAATTGCTTCTCACACTCAAGTCTCACCTAAGCACGTAAATTTGAAGTAGATCTTTTCTAATATAGCCTCAATTAGAATCAAGCTATGATTCGAACACCACTAGAACTCAACTTTTAAGAATGATTCTTGTTTGTTTACTTTTGTCTACGTTATTGCTTCTAGCCTTCCCGCTTGATTTGCAGCTTTCTTTTCTCCCTCTCTCATCGTCCCAATTTGAGAACTGTCATCTCTATGAGTGCGTTCAATGCTGTCGGCACGTTAGGCCCGTTCAGTGACACTCCCCCCCAGTTTGCTGACTCCGTCTCTGAGTCTGCAAACTCTTTCTTAGTTCGCATGTCTAGCGCTGGAACCTTAACAGCTGATCTCTTGTACACGCCTTTCGCCGTCTTAATTCTCACGATACGCGCCCACCCGTCTTGGTTTGCCATTCGAATGATAGCGATAGCGCATACGTCGGCTCATAGCTTGATCACGTGGAAACTGCCGACCAACCAGTGGTTTCGTGTAAGCGCAGGAACGGCTTCATCCTCGATCGGTACATAGGTGAGCGGCCTGCCGTTGAAGATGCTTTCGACCCCGACTGAGGCACTCCTAAGTTCATCCTCCTTAGAGCGATATGGTGATTGTAACTCCGCTAAGGTCTGCTTGACGGACTGTACAAATTGTCCCCAGCTCCCCCCCATATGGGGAGCTGCCGGTAGATTGAAACAGTAGGTGGTGGACACCAAACATAACTCCTGGATCATCTTGTGCTGGTATACAGCTTGCAACGCCTCCTTCAACGCCCGATCGATGCCAACGAAATTGGTTTCCCAATTGCTGTCGCTGCACAAGTTTGAGGTTAAAGAGCTAGCTAATAGTAAGTACACCCCGAGGATAGAAAGACAAAACAGAGGACCCCCCAATCTCTTCTCTACTCTACTCCCTTTAGCCACTTCCCTTTTTTCCAAAAGGTCGATATTAACGTGTGCGAACGGTCGAGTCGATGATGTGACTGATGAATCCACAGGTGGGCCATCGACCGCAGGAGAACGCGTACAGGCAGTTGCCTTCGATTCGCCATTCGGGTAATGCACGTCGCGTTCATGCTCCTCTGCAGCGTTCGATTCTGTCTTGTGGTCACAAGAGGTAATGTGATAAGTGTAGTGTACCATGCTAAGCGCTTCTCCATTCGACGCTCCACTGTAGATCGTCCATCCTAAATCGGTCTTAACAGCAATCGGCTGACCAGGCTTGCCTTCTCGACTCTCCCTGACAAGTGTCATGTTTGCATGTTGCACACCGATGAGTAGACGAGGCTGGATACTATGATACGACTCCAGGGGAATCCCTCGCAGATAAGTGTTTTCAGCCTGAAGTTGTTTCGCGTCGAGTGTCTGAGGCGGTAGTTGCAGTCCGCTCACTGTTCGTACGTCTCCCATGTGAAAGCGCTCTCCCGTTAGGCCGGACACTTCTAAGCTGACAATCTGGCTATTATCTTCAATACGGCGTGTGTCTCCGGTCCATTTGAGACTCAATGGACAAGATTTTCCAGCCAGGTTTAGTTCGTCCGCAAGATCTTGGTCCATAAGTGTCAGCGAGGATCCGTCATCCAAGAAAGCGTAGCAATGGATCACAATCCCGTTCCCATACACCACGACTGGAACATAGCGAAACAGGACAGCGCTGGACCCGGACAGGTGAGTGTGGCAGGACCGCTCTTCCCGTTGCACGTTGTCTCCGGTCTGGATGGGCGTGAACTCTGCGTTTGGTTGCATGGGCGCGGATTCTGGATTGAGTTGCTTGTGCAGCAATGGGTGATGTTTGCATGTGCATCCGTTGACTCCGCAGTTCCTGGACACACATCCCCCTCTGTGGCGCTTCAGGCATTTCCGGCACATCTTGGCTTCACGTGTGATTGCCCACCGTCCATCGTACGACAGTTCCCGAAATCCTTGGCAGTTCGCGAGAGATGAACAAGATCCCCTGCAGACAATGCACGCTGTGGGGCAGGTTCTTCTTGCGCCGGCTGATGATGTGCTACCTCCTGGGAAATGAGCACGGTACTCTCCCTGGTGCTCAACGTGAGCATTCACGTATGCCTGAGCTCTCCTGCGTGGTTCCTGGTTGTGTGACGGTACTTTGGGCTGACGCGGCTTCGAAACCAGACAGGCGTCTTCGCCTATCTCGTAGATCCACTTTCCGAAAGTCTTCAGGTTGACCTTCCGAATACTTCTAGAGTGTTTTGCCCACTGTAATTGCATTGGTCCCGGAAGTTTGGAAACCAGTGAGTTCAGCAATGAAGCATCCTGCTTGAGCTCCTTCCGACCACAGGCGTCGATCATCACCGTCAGGTTTTGGACGTCCAGCGCAAAATCGACCATCGCGTTCATAGACTCAGAGTCGACCGGTGGAATGGCAAGAACCTTGTCTTTCAGGGATTCGATAATGAACCTCGGCTGCCCAAATTTTAACTTGAGCGCATCCATCGCCCTGTTCACTGTCTTCGGATGGAGCAGAAAACTTCGAACGGCAGCAAATGCATCTCCCTTCAAGCAGTTCCTCAGTCGTATCATGTTTTCGTCGTCAGTGTAGCCGCACATCCGAGTCGTGCTTTCAAAAGTGGAAAAAAACATCGGCCATTCCTCGGGATTCCCTGAAAACAAAGGCAAGTCCTTTGCGACAACATGGCGAGCGGCGAGCTGATTGCGCGTCAGGTTCCAGGTTAACCGGTTACTGCTTGCGTCTTTTCGCTTGCTTTCGCCTTTCTTCGCTGGCGTAGAACGACCCTTCGGATTGAAGCTGAAATCGTTAGATCCTCCCTTTTCGTCCTCACTAGAGTCATCGCTGCTGTCTGTCTCCGTTTCCTCCTTGGAATCATCGCTGGAATCCTTTTCTCCACCTTCTTCCTCTTCTTCGTCGTCGGAACACCCTTCTTCTTCACTTGTAGAATTTGGTTCATCTTCTTGGCGCTTGGCTCCAGCGGCGCCCAACCAGTTCTCTACCTTCGCATTAGCGTCGTTTTCTTCTTCCGCTGCTTCTTCGTCTTCGAGATCGACCAACTCTTCGAGAATGCTGAAGTGTTTCTCCATCAACTTCTTCTTTTCCTCTAACAGCGTCTGTTCCGCCACAAGTCTCTGTAACTGTAGCTCTAGATGTGCTTTCGCAGACTTCCTCGATCCTGCTGACGTCACTGAGGCAGCTTTCGACGGTTCTCGTATGGGTTTCTTCAGCTGAGAATTTTCCTTCTTCGTTGCGATGTTATTCTTCTCTGGCTTCGGTTTATCGACCTTCTTCCGTAACGCAGCGTTCTTGGGATCCTTGATATCACCTGCCTTCTTCTTTTTTGCTTTGCACTTCTCACAGTTCCACTTTTTACTCTCCACACTTTGGTTCACACCCACACAACTAAAGTGATTCCATCCATCACAATCGTCGCACTGCACCATTCGGCTATAGTCCACCGCTTTACACGTCCGACAGCTGTGACCGACATTTACGACCGTTTTCGCGGAGGAAGTATGGCTAATATCTTTGGGAGGAGTTTTGCTGGTTATGGGGTTAACTTTTTCAGAAGAGGGCCTTTTCTTAGTCGTGCCTGGTTTCGTATTGCTGTTCTGAGAAATTGGGCCAAGAGCAACGGACTTGAGTTGAAGGGGGGTATCACTCTTGGCCTTAGGGGACCTACTAGCTACGCTCTTACCTTGTTGGGCAGCAGTGGCTGCGGTGCTGGCTGAATCAGACATCCTTCCGTAAACGATTTTAAAATATTGATTTTCGTTACTCGCGGATCGCTGGTAACAGAGAAAGATTTGGTTCCGAATTCGTAAACGCTCCTTTAATCCGTTCGAAGTTTGTGGTACGTTTTAAAATCCTACGATAACAATTCTAATGAAAGTAATTTGAACATATTAGGATATCTCTTTCAGCTTACGTTTAGTGACCTTTCTCTTTCTTTCCTCCTGTCTAGATTCCAGCCTTTGCACTCGCTATGACGCTTCACCTTTAATTAATTGTACAATTTCACAATAAATTCTAAAGGTTCTCAACTACTTTCTCACCTGCTCGATGATGCTTACTCCAAATTGTACAGTTGCGCACTTCCGGATAACTTAGTACTTAGCTTGGATAAGCAACTCCACCGGCACTAGCGTACTAATTAGGTTAAGTTATTTACCTAGATTAAGTAACTTTAAGTTAAATTTCAAACTAAATTGCTTCTCACACTCAAGTCTCACCTAAGCACGTAAATTTGAAGTAGATCTTTTCTAATATAGCCTCAATTAGAATCAAGCTATGATTCGAACACCACTAGAACTCAACTTTTAAGAATGATTCTTGTTTGTTTACTTTTGTCTACGTTATTGCTTCTAGCCTTCCCGCTTAATTTGCAGCTTTCTTTTCTCCCTCTCTCATCGTCCCAATTTGAGAACTGTCATCTCTATGAGTGCGTTCAATGCTGTCGGCACGTTAGGCCCGTTCAGTGACAAATAGAAAGAATTTGATTTGATTTTTCAAAGATTGAAAGCTCAAAAAAAGGAAATTGTTGTGGAAATTGTTTTGATCACTAATGGCAGTGAACCGAACCAACTTTTATGAAAATATTTTGTCTTACAAGGACCGTTGTCAATTTTTATGTCTGAACGAGATTTCGATTGTTGGAATTGTAGTAATAATAGAAGTAAAAGTAAAAGAATTATACATCGGCAAACGAACACGAATTGGGTAGAAGTAATAATAGTAGTATAAATAAAAGAATATATATATTTTAAATATATCTACAAAAGAACACGAAATAAGCGGATTAATATTTCGTTCAGTGTTAAAAATGAAGCGAGAAAGAAAGAGAGCTGATAGCAAAAGCTTTTGTTGAGTTACGTACAGGCTTCGGATTCATTTGAGAGCAAACACCCACGGAGCTAAAATCTGCTCCCACTCTTCAAGCGTCTAGAAGGAATGAAAAGGAGTGACCATTTGTCCCGAAGATGTAATGGGGAGAGGGGGTTCTTTTTGCCTCTCGCTCTGCTCTAAAAAGAGAAATGAGCGCTCTTCGGGAGTGGCTCCGGGAGAACGCTTTAAAGCAAACGCCCAGTAAACATGAATCGGCAGAGAGGTAACTCAAATCGCCAGAGGGATCGTGACGATCTCTCTAGCGATTTTGCATCATCACATCGGCAGAGAGAAACACACCATACGCGTGTCTCGGGAGAGTGGCACGAAATAATCTAAGACACGCCCTCCAGAGAAACACCCGAGCACAATCCGAATCGTGTTTGTATGTTTCCCTTCGAGACGCGTGTTTGCCTGCCTGAGAAGTCGACTGCTGCTACGATTGAAAGCACACACGGGACACGGGGACAAGATGCGATCACACCGTACGAGTGTACGATTCAAACTGATTTCGCATGTACGCATTCGTATTCGTTGCCTCTAAATATCTCGGCAGGACAAACCGATCGGAAATATTTGCGTTCTCGGAGTGTCGCCGAAATTTATCGTTTTATTCTTAGTTCGGTGACTCAACTCTCAATTTTTGGCATGTTCTGTCGATTTCTGAAAGGACGCGCTTACTGGGTATGACTTATGAGTGGTACTGCTCTGCCTCCCGGATCGGAAGGAATATCGCAACCGGACCGATTACTGTCAAACCATTAGTTGTCAGTTTGAATCTATCCGGTTTCCCTTCGAAATCTGTTGGATTTTCCTGACAATTTCTCCGCTGCCATACAATGACAGATATCGAAATCGATCAGTTTGATTCGGTTCGGATTTGCGTCGAGTTCTGTCAGTTTTGCTTGAAGGGCCTGTCATTCGAAAACGATCGATTTTGTTTTTGCATCGCAGCAACGGTTTTCGCAATATTTTTTCTGTCGTCGGTTCGATTGCGAGTACCTACGCCATATAGAAAGATTCTACCGCGAAACAACGAACGCAAAGGGCAGCCCGGTAAATCCAGTCGGGAACAGCAGACCGGATGTGTTCAACAGATACCAGCGGTTCCAGGGACTTAACCCTGGAACGCTTCGTAAGATTAGTATTGTCAGTGACGATGGTAATAATCCGGTGGTTTGATCACCAAGGCCCGCCAAGCACCATTCCTGCAACATTTGTTACATTAGAATTCTAATCAAATCTAATTGCTACCGTTTGACGAAGTTCCGACAACAACAGTACCTGGGCGTCTATCTCAATGTTAGCAAAGCCGGGGAATCCCTGCTGCATTATTCGAAGCGGGAACGGGAAACCTAACAGACCTAAAAGAATGCCGTTGCGTTGGACCCCCATAGGTGACTGATTATTGATTGTTGGTGTTGTTTAGATTCAGTACTAAAAAATCTTTTCAAATTTTAGAAAATTCGTACCCGAAAAGAAAGAGGCTCCTTAGAAACTTCAGCGATTCCAAAAGAAGAGGCATCATCGAGCTCCGAATCCAGTTCGGAGAATGAAGATGAAGCTTCTGCCCCGGTGAGGAAACCGTCGATAGATCCGAACAGACGTCAACAGTTGGTACGCGAATTGAACCAGGAAACCTACATCGATCATGGGAAACTTAGAATCGTTACTATCAGGTGGCAGTGATCAACGATCAGAGTAAAATCCGCCGAAAGGTTCCTACCAGCCGTCATCCGAGCTCCGAAGGGCAGTCAGCGGAAGCAAAGTTTGAGCAAGAAAACGGATTCTTACGAACAGCAGAAGTTGACAACCTGTTGACAAAGCTGCACTAACCCTAAATATGACCGGGAAATGAAATACGATTGTTTTCGATGATGGTGAAGAAGGGATGGTCAAAAACCTAAACGAATCAACAACAACAACAACGTCAACAAAACTCCAACAATCCCACACTGCTGAAAAAGATCCTTCGCATACCGATACACAAATTGCAGCGAACCTCAATAGATTCTACCTTCGGAGATTTCAAGGATAGTGCCACAACAACGGGAACGGCATCATATATGTTCGATGAGAATGAATACTTGGTCCAGGAAAAAATGAAACGATTACTTGTCGAAGTTTGCAAACAAAAACCGTAATCGCTCAAACAAGTCAGTCTTTGAACCTGTGCGCAACCACCATATATTTTTACGGATCAGTGAGTTTTTCTTTATTTTCTTCCATATTGTTTACCTTAAATTAATTTTTATTTTCAGCACACAGACGTCAAACGATCTTAGACGAAGTGAGCAGCTCGAGCTACCCGAACGCTTCGATGTGGTTACACTCAGAAATGAAAAAAATATGAAAATTATTATATTTCAATAACTCCGATATTTCTCTGTCATTAATATCCAGAAATATTAAAAAATAACTATTTCAGATATTTAAATTTATGCATCCGAATAATTTCTTGGCGTGTAATGATCCAATGCATAAAATTTAATAACCGAGAAATTATATATTATTTTCTTCAAACAAACGCTTTGTGCGTTTGAGTCCCAACTAAACGGGTATGAGCACATGCTAGATTCTTCAGTTGCTAAATGCCTTTCAACTTGACTGCATGCAGATTCCATTCTCTGTAAATATTTAACTGAATCATATTTAAAAAGGATGGACTCAATTGCAGTAAGTAATATTACCAGCGAAATGCACATGTTTTTATGCTATGGTCAATTATGCACATTGACCATAGAACATGAACAAAAATCAAACGATTTTCGTTTGGTTTTTCTGTTTATTTCTGCTTTAAGCGTTTGCCTTTACTTTACGGCTCAAACTTTTATTTCTGACCACCAGATGTCGTTCCATAACATTTCTCAATGCATAAATTTTAATCGCAGAAATATTTCCCAGTGAGAAATATCCCAGTAATTACACCATGAGAAATATCCGTGTGCGTAAAGAGGGAGATATGTGAAAATACCTAAAATATAACTGTTTGATATTTTATTTATTTCTGAGTGTATCGAACAGATTAAGGCAAATTCAGTCCGGATGAGGGTACAACATGTACAACAAAAGTGATACCAATAATTTAGAGGATCTATTCCAATATGATGTCGATCGACGTGTGGATGATGTGCATTATTTGGACAAAGATTCCCAAAATATTAGTTTGAATAGGATGGTACTGATAGTTAACTCGACTTCCTGGTGCTGTTTGTACACATAAAAAAGAAGGTTGAACTATACATGGATGATGTCAAAATAAACTTGCCAGAACTGCAATCCATTGTGTACTCAATATCGATTCCTGGGGCGCTGGCGTAAAGCTGTGAGGTAAGTTTAGCATTTCTAAATTGAAATAAAAAAAAATCTATTTCCAAATTTCCCGCAGAAATGAACAAAGACTCCCCCAGCCATGGAAGCGTGATGCGTGAGATACACAGCATACCAGATGGGGTCCTGGAGGTGTTTGGTGTCGTTTTGTTCAAACCAATTCGCCTGGGTCAAGCACGTAACGTTCGCTTCAAGATTTTCCCCACCCTGCCGGTTCAGGCCGACGGGAAACCCTGGATGCAGACACCTTGTGATATAAGTATCGGTCACTCAGGGCAGGCCACCGTACTTAGAAAAGTTACGGGTTGATGGCGCGTACGCTCGCATTTGTTTTCGCAGAACTTTCGACAAAAAGACGCCCAACAATGGCAACGATCCTTATTCGATCGATTTGTCCGATACTGATAACAATGTTAAATTGGTGGCGTCCCCGGATACATCGCTTTCACCGGTTAAGCGTTCTCCAGTAGCAGGGACGTAACTTTGCGGAACCGTTCCACGTCCGATTGTGACAGCGGGGGCTCCCGGAGGAGCAGGTGTAAGAACTACTCCGAACAATGCGATGAGTAAACCTGTAGCCGGTGCTGTTCAACGATCTGTATCGTCCCTTAGCACTGTGCCCGACAGCAGTCCAAAATCATAAACAAAATTCCAGCGCATTATAAATATTTTTTTTTCTAAATATTGTATATATTTCCAAAAACAAAATTATAAAAATTATCCATAGAAATAATGTTGTTTTATTTCCAAAAAATTTGGAATCGGAACAAAAATTGACATCAGGGCAGAAAAACAACAGGGCAAAGCGTTCGGATTTTTTGTCCGATTTCGATCGGAAAACCGTCAAATTTTGATGGGAAAACCATCTGATTTTGGTAGGAAATCTAACCGATTTCCGTCTTGAAACGACCCGGTTGTTTTGACAGCTCACTCGCAAAAACTTATCGTCGTCAGGAAAGTTGTTTCACCAGGGCACTGAATTCGTCGGAATTCGGTTGGATTTCTCGTCAGAATTCTAACCGATTCTCGGGTTGAACGGTCCGAAATCCTACCGATTTTGGGCCGATTTTTCGATCCGGGCTCTTTTGAGTCGCGCCTCAGGATCCGTCCGAAGCCTGGTTACGAAGTACGAGCAGGGTTGTCAACTATTTTTCAGATAAGTCTGGAAGATTTTAAAAAAATGTCTGGAAATCTGTGGAAATGTCTGGACACCTAAGTTTTGTAGGTGGCGACCTTTTTTTTTGTTGCAATTTTAATTTTTTGTTGTCACCATATCAGTCACGTGCTCTTTCTGAGTCTCTATTTAACATACATCTTCAAAGCATTTGCCAATATTTATATACAGGGTGACAAAAAAGTCCGGTCACACAGAAAAATCTCAATATTTCAAAGAATAAAAAGAAAATCAGAATCTGACTTTCATAGCTTTATTCAGTAACTCATCAAGATACTTCACAGACGATATCTCGGAATTACACCACCTTTTTCTGATCGAACCAGCTTTAGACAAGTCGTCGCAAGCGGCGCGCACGTCCGGTCTCGTATAATCTCTTTCAACCTTGGAGTTCTCACAGATCTTGGTCGTCCAGATCGTGCCTTGTCCTCGGTGCCTCTGGTCTCTAGGTATCGATTTATGGACTTTCCGGTTGATTACGAGCGGTTTTAGGAGTTTGAATATGTTGAATATGTGTCCGGGTTTGTACCCTCTCACATAGCAAAGTTAGCCCTTTCATTTGACATATAGATGGCACCAGAGAGATACGACGTATAGGCTACAGGCGACCCCAAAAAAAGTGTGACCGGACTTTTTTGTCACCCTGTAGGTTTCGAACAATTATGACTTCATAATTCATAAATTCTAATCATTTCCTGCCATATTACACAATGACCAAATTGAATTTTTATAGTTTCTTAGAACAATTTATGTCCAAACCAAAAAGTCTGGAATTGTCTGGAAGAAATGTCAAAAGTCTGGAAGTCTGGAACCCTGAAAAAATGTCTGCCAAAGGTTCAAAAAGTCTGGAAGATCCAGACAAAATCTGGAAGGTTGACATCGCTGATTACGAGTATGAAAAAAGAGAAAAAGAATTACGGAGGAGAAAGCTGAACGTTGGAAGATCATTCTAAAACGATTATCTACGCTAACGGTTGTGTCTAAGTCGGCAGAAATTGTTAAAGTGGAATTTTAAAGAAATTCTAGTGAAAGGAAGTTCAGTGAAATGGAAGAAGTTCACGACAGAAATGGCGCAGTCGGTAGGATTAACAGTGGAGAAACAAATTCCTCCGGCAATATAAAAGTGAAAAAAATTTTTTGTAGGGGCGTTTCTTTAGAAAGGAAGAAAATGAAACCAACCTAATACAGTTTAATGTCAAACGAAGACCATTTCTCGCATTTGCTGACCTGCGATGAAAAATTTGTCAAAAATTATTTTGAGGAATCATGTGGACCAATACCACAAGTCATAACATAACATGAACCGTAACAGTGTTCATAATTACCCCATAGACAAGGGGGTAATTATTTATGAAGCGCCCACAAGCGCGAACGCCCACAAGCTGCAGATAAAAAATATGAAAAAAATCGTATAATGAAGAATGGATCCAGTCATTCATTTTTGGTTACTTTCCAGAACTTGAAAATTGAAAAGTGTTTTGCCGGAGCTGATAGAATAAAAAATGAGTCATTTTGTTCTCAATTACCCCACTTTACCCTACCACATTTCCATTTAGAAGGAATCTTAAAAGATGATCGACGTAAGGAGAACACCAATTTTTAGCATTTGTGTTCCCAACAATAAGAATTCGCTTTTTCATTCTTATGGAAACGAATGGTACTGTTATTTACGTTTCTTCCTGTCCTGGTTCCAGTCGTCTCTGTGTTCAATACTTCACAGTGGGCCCGGCTAAGATAAGATGAATAGAAAATGTATTTTTACTATTCACTGGGATGCTGACAAGATCTGGCTGTGTACGTTTC
The DNA here is from genome assembly GCF_029784155.1 of Uranotaenia lowii. Lineage (NCBI taxonomy): Eukaryota > Metazoa > Arthropoda > Insecta > Diptera > Culicidae > Uranotaenia > Uranotaenia lowii. Next base: position 167,199,832 of record NC_073693.1, read on the forward strand.
ATAAGCATTAAAGGCTAAAATAACATTCTTAACGCCCTTAAAAAATCCATGAGCCATCTTAACCCAACGAAGCTGTACTTTGCAAAATTGTATGACTGTGTATTTGAATTTTCGCTTAATAATGATACTCGAACCATCATTCGAGAAATTTGAAAATCAAAATCCTATGACTTTGAAAATTGGATAAACTTCAATACTTAATTTCGTTGAACAGTTGCAGTTACAATGCAGTTATGCATATACAACAAATAATGGATAAAGCTACTAAAGCCTTATGGATTAGTAAACAAACTTTTGGTAAAAAATGGGGCTTGAAACCAAGAATGATACATTGGATATACTCGGCCTTTGTGAAACCAAGAATAACATATGCAGCTCTTGTGTGGTGGCCTAAAACCGAAGAAAAGACTACACAAAAACTTCTCGGAAAACTACATAGAACTGTTCTATTGTTCATAACTGGTGCTATGTGTAGTACCCCTACAAAAGCTATGGAAGCGATTCTTTGCATTCTTCCTATTCATCAATGTGTGCAGCTTGAAGCAAAGAAGCAAGCTCTGAGACTTGAAAACAATATATCACTTACAGGGAAAGCCAATAGTGGTCACCTAAAAATTCTCGACAAATTTAAAATCAATCCAATAATTTGTAGCAATAGAGATTGGGTCTTGGCTAAACCCATTTTCAAACATTCTTTCAATGTTCTAGAGCCTGATCGATTTACATGGAGCTCAGGTGGCCCCGAGGTACGATCAGGATCTTTATTATTCTATACAGATGGATCCAAAATGGACAATGAAGCTGGTGCAGGGGTAACTGGTCCCGGCGCAAATATATCGATATCAATGGGAAAGTGGGTGACAGTTTTCCAGGCCGAAATCTACGCTATTCTCGAATGCACAAACATTTGTTTAAAAAGAAGATACAAACATGCAAATATTGCAATTTTTTCAGACAGCCAAGCTGCACTTAAATCATTAAAATCATTTAAATGTACATCAAAACTGGTATGGGAATGTATTGAGGCACTTGAAAATCTTGCACAGAACAATTCAGTTACTCTATATTGGGTGCCAGGGCACTGCGGAATTGAAGGCAACGAAAAAGCTGACATGCTAGCTAGACAAAGCTCTTCAATTCCGTTTCTAGGTCCTGAACCTTTTTGCAGCGTGTCTCGTTGCTTTTTAAAAATGGAAATAAGAAATTTAGAAAAAAGCATCATTGAATGAAACTGGAAAAACATTGAAGGAGCAAGACAAGCGAAGCGAATGATTGTTCCAAATATTTACAAATCGAAAAAGATTCTAACATTATCAAAAAAAGATTTAAAAACTTTTACAGGATTGGTTACAGGACACTGTGAATGTCGATATCATCTAAAACTCATGGGAAGAAGTCAATCTGACATTTGTCGTTTTTGTCAGGCTGAGAAGGAAACATCGGAGCACCTTCTATGTGAATGCCCTTGTCTTATATCAAAAAGAACTAGTTTACTCGGTAAAGGAATTTTAGATCCTTCTGATTTATTTTCTTTAGGTTCCAATAAGGTTGTTAACTTCATTTGTGTTGTTCTTCCAAATTGGGAAAATGCTGATCAACAAGAAAGTGACACTACTGTAATCAATCAGAGTGATCTATCTTGAGAAGCTACAGTAAATAGGGGACAAACCACAAAAGATCTAACAACTGGTCGCAGTGGTAGGGACCCAACAAAAAAAAAAAAAAAAAAATGCAGTTATATTGCAAGCTTGTATAAAATGGGGTTTGCCTTGATAAAAGTTGTAGGAGAGCATTACGGTATCATCTCGGTTAGCTAGTAAGTCCAAACCTAGTCAGAACGCGATTGTTTATTCACTGAGTGACATGACATTCTTTTTAAAATAATAACAATCATTAGAAAATAGCATCACTGTGCAAAAAGGCAAAAGGTATTTAAAAAGCTTCATGATTGTATCTGAAAATAAAACTAGTGTAAATACCTACGGGGTCTACAAACGATTTATGGAATAAAAAATAATGACTGATTTCATATCGGAAGGTGCGAACATAACGACGATTTGTAGTTCCATTCCAGGAGTCTCGTCTCGCCAATTGCGGTTACTCTTGTCATGTAGGTGTGTATGAACTAGTACTATGCTGATTCGAACCAAACAGAAACAAGCAGTCAATTAGGGGTAATTTTTATTTGCACACTGGTGAGTTGTGGTGAGACCAGATTCTGATCGCCACGAATCAATTACGCTATCCCAAGCGATAATGATTGGTAATTTAGCTAAGCGGCTCAACAAGTGCAGTGACACGTGTGTCTATCTATCATACAGGAAACGAGATACATTTCTAAATGGTGACGCTTTTACAAGAAAATTTCGACTTATTAATGAGACAAGATTACTAAAAACCATTTGATTTAATTTATTCATAAGCCGAAAGTTTAAAATAAATTGAGTACTTTCCTTCAGCCAATCAAACTTTTGAATATTCCATCAAGGCTCATCAGAATCATCGTGTCAAGAAAAGAATCGCACAGAATAAACGAAACAAAAGCCCTTCCGACAGAAGCTCGGTGTCTTGAAAGAAACGAGAAAGAAGTCCCCGGCGATTTGATGATTGTTATTAAACTCGTTTAGGTCGATTATCAAATAATCATAAACTGTTTTCCCCGAAAAATGTTCCTACTTAGCATGCAAACGAAACCGCAAATGCTCGAGTGTTTGATGATTATATATTTGGTAGCGAGTAATTGATACTAATTCCATATCCATTGAATTTTTTTAAAGAATACACGTATAATTTGACAATGCATGATAGCAAGGTGTATCATCAAGTTTTGAACCTAGACCTTAGAAAGTTGTTATTATTGCAAGGTCGTTTATCGCAAATTTTACTCAATGTCAAATTCGACCATGTAGTTTTTTTTTAAAATTATTCTTTTAACTATTCAAAGTTCCATGCAGCTCCAATTGTCTGGCGCATAGGTCCTCGATAGAAAAATCTCCACTGTTGAATACTCGGTGCTTTTACTGATGTCAGTTAATTTTCTCGTCTAAAGTTCTTATTTCCGCGGCAGCGGCAATGCCGCCGCAACTCTCGTAACCTGCCTATTCGATGTCATCTTCTAGAGAAAAAGAAAATAAATATGAACCGTGGATTTAACAAGTCCGGATTAAGTCAGATTCAGCATTAAAAAGAAGAATGCAGAAATGAATAGGGGAGAGTGGGGATACTTGATCCCATTTTCTTATTTTCACCATATCTTTTTGGAAAAAATTAGCAACTCACCGTCTTTGACTAATAACATTGCATACTTATAGGCGCTATTTTTTATAATAAAGAGAAAATTAATTATTTTTCGTCTTTTCTTCAGACAATTGTTTGATAAATATTAGTTTTGGGATAAATATTAGTAATTTCATGATCAGCAATCATGACGATCAATTCAGAAGAAGAATATGTCGTTTGGAAGGGGGATCAATTGTACCCAACTCTAGGGGATCAATTATACCCATAACCAACATTTTAGAAAACTTTTTCTGAAAAAAGTTGAGAGTTTTCCATTTTTTTGAAAACATGGCATTATGAAGTTCATTCTACGCTCAAACGATTGATACATTGGAACAAATAATTTTTTCATAATTTTCCCATGTAAGGAACATTTTAAAGTGATGAAAAAAGATCTTCAAGTTACATTTTGTGAAATTTTTCAAACAAAGTTCAATTACTCAAACAATTATTTTGTTAAAATTTTTTAAACCACAAGCATTGTTATTTTGCTCATTTTGGCATATTTTTCTAGAACATTTGATCTTTGTAAGACAATCCAGTTTCGAGATATAGCTAAGGAATCAAGTATCCCCAGGGAATCAAGTATCCTCATTCTCCCCTATTGTAATCCAAAATTAAGTATTGAATTCCAGGAAATTGATGATGGACATCATCAGTGCCGAATTACGCATCAGTACATGGGTGGTCAACGTTTCCAGTCAGAGGGTCAAATTTTATAAATGAGATTTGTCTGCGTGCCAAAGATTTTTTAAGCAAATTTTTTTTCATTTCATTTTTATAGGGGAGAGTGGGGTAACGTGGGCCACTCTGAATATCTCAGCTGTGTGTTGAGATAAAAATCTCAATCCAACTGTCGTCGTCGTAGCTATGCGTGAGCATGTTTTTCTATATGTTGTTGACTTGTGTACGTATCATATGGTTCTTTTATTTACCTATCCTAGAAAAACGTTCTTACATAATTAAATTAGCACCCGAAAATTGCATTCGTAGGAGACCTAACAAAAATACACTACACCAGTGTTCGGCATCGCTAACTGAAAAATTAGCGCCGCTAATTAAATCGCTAACTCATACAAAGTTAGCGATCGCTAATTAAATACGCTAAATGTGCCAAAAAAGTTATCGCTTTAAGCTTAAAGCGCTAATCGCTAATCGCTAACTGTTTACCAACATTAAGGCCGGAACAAATATTAAATTTTTTTTAGTCACGCACTTCCCCCTTTCGAGTTTTCCAACTCCCCAAGGGGGAATTAATGAAGTTTCAAGTATTTCATTTAAAATTAGATAAATTGATCGATTTTCATAAAATTATATGAGCAAACCCAAAACTGTCAAAGATTTAAGGAGTTTTAACGAGTCTCCGTATTCTATAAATTAAAAAAAAAACAATCAAAGAAAGAGCAAAAGAACAGAATGTGGAAAATGCGAGCTATATCTCTTTTTTTTTTAATTTAAATTTTGGTTAACAATCTCTATTTGAACTTAAAACGAAGGCTACAATAGTGATTGTGTAGTGAATCTCTAAAAACCTGTAATGTGAAAAGTAAATAGCTCAACCACTTGAAAACAAATGCTGATGAAGAGATGTTGAAAATAGTTTTATATTGTTTAACACCTTTTATTGTTGTTCTGTAAAAGTTGCTAAAAAACTGCTTAAAGAGAGAAAAGTGACACTAAGTACAACTTTTCTCCAATTCTAGTACGCATTCCTCCAATGAATCCAATTAAGCAATCTGAATGATACACAATGTCACTTTGACTTGATTAATGAAAAAAAGTTTATTCTATCACTACAAATTCGAGAGATTGATACAAATATATAGGAGTTAGCGATCTTCAATTAGCGGAACCAAAAAATAGCGTAACTTTTCAATTCGCTAAATCAATCCAAACTTAGCGGCAAAATTAAACCGCTATCAAAAAGTTAGCGGACTAACTAGCGAATAGCGGATTAGCGCTTTTGTGCCGAACACTGCACTACACCTACATAACAAAAATATACTCATACGCTTATGATCTTAGTTTTGTCATGTTCTTTCACGTGAAAAAGGAATTTTTGATGAAACCTCAATAAGTTACCTCAACGCAACCAATTTGCAAATCATAGCTTGTGGGGAATCGTGGGCCACCTATATTTTGGTGTTTATATACACATTCAGAACCTCAAATACGTTTTTCCTATCTGCAAAGTTTTCTTATGCCAAATAAAGAGTTATGAAAAATATTTGTCCAATTTTTCCAATGCGATAGAGACGAACAAAAATCCTATATAAGGAATTTTGAAGAAACGTTCGCGAGCCAGGAATTAGGATTCGATCATACACAACTCTCTTTTTTATTTCCTCATCTGAAATTGCTTTAAAATAATTAAATGAATCATGAAATTTCAGTTTTGGGTCAACTCATAATCTTTGCACGTTATCTTGTCAATTTGGATTTAGTGGCCCACGTTTCCCCACAGTTTTTCAAAATAAAAAAAAAATATTTTTAAAACAGTTAGAATTTGGGAAATCCATGTATTTAAAAAATAAACAATAATGCCTAATGAAACCTTAAAAATGTAGAAAACCTTTCCATTTTTTTTATCTTTTATAATAAAAAAAGTTATGAAGCAAAGGAAAAAAGTGGCCCATAATACCCCACTCTCCCCTACATATTAATTAAACATATTTATTTCTATAAAATTATAAAAACTCATTAAAGCGTTGTTAAAATATCCTAGATTTTAAAAGAAATAATGGTATTTATTACATTTTTGCAACGTATGTATGAGATATCAGACTAGATACAGTGAGCGAAATAAGAATAGCACCACTATGTGTTTTGCTTGTTAAAATATGAATGTTTGAAAATCACCAAAACTTTGTTCTATAAATTGTTTTGAATTGTTTAACGGATAAATCAAGCATAAGTTTACTTTTTTTGGACGTTGCAATTGGCGTTGAGGACCAAAACTATGGAAAAAGGGTGCGAAATAAGAATAGAACCACTTTTGTTTTTTCAACAAAAACAAGATTATTTCTAAAAATTGACTGTGTAAAAGTGAATAATAATGCTTCTACGAATTATTTGAATAGTTTACTGCATTCTAAGGAGTTTTCTAGAATCACAAAGATTTTCGAAGGTTTTAAAATAGTGTTTTAAGAGACGCTCTTCTAGAACTAAGGAATTTGATATTTGAGCTGTAATTCTTTCCCAAACTACTTACTTTCTTCATTAAAATGACGTGAAATGATGAATCAAACATTTTCGGTTTATTTTAAATCAGGAAAAACAGGTTGGTATTCATAAACTTAGATTTTTTTTCAATAAACATCACTTTTTCCAGTTTCAAGTCATAGATGGCAGCACTATCTTGCCGTTAATACCAAATTAAGTCTCAATATTGATTTTTCAGGTTTATTTAGGCCCAAATTCATCATTTCGATGTAGTTTTCCAACACAGTTTTGTTGGAGTTCACGCTGCAGAAATCTTTTCCGGATTTGCAAAAACAAACACCAGCACAAGAATATAACACCGCCAAAATTCCTGCTCATCTCAACTTCCGATTCAATTTCAAATCATACCAATAATACTGCTAGTTATATGGTTCATGAAGCTCCATCGGAAAGTACAAAATTATTCTGATTATCGGTCCAAGAAATTCACTTTTATGGGTTCATGATGAAATACTTATTTTCGATATTGTGATCTTAGAATTTCCAAGGCGGTCACACGATACCAAGTACTTATTTCTTGACCAAAATCATCCAGCACACCTGAATTAATCCCAGATATTCGAAAATGAGCATCAATTCGGTTTAATTGCAAGATAGTGCTGCCATCTACGACTTGAAACTAGAGAAATAGCGTTCGACTATTTAAAAACATTAGTATTTTTGAATTTGAAGCCTGGTTTTTTTTATTCAAATTCAGCATCAAATCTATATTTCGTCAATTTGCATCATACTTATGAATGATAATGAAGAAATAAAGCAGTTTGATAAAATATTATAGCTCAAGTATCAAATTCCTAAACGCTAGAGGAGCATCTCTTGAAACCCCCTTTTAATACCTTTGAAAACCTTTGGAATTTTGGAAAACTCCTTAGAATGCAGTTATCTATTCAAATAATTCGTAGCAGCATTATTATTCACTTTTACAAAGTAAATTTTTAAAAATAATCTTGTTTTTGTTGAAAAACTCAAGTGGTGCTATTCTTATTTCGCACCCTTTTTTCACATTTTTGGTCCTCAACGCCAATTGCTACGTCCAAAAAAAAGTAAACTTATGCTTGATTTATCCGTTAAACAATTCAAAACAATTTATAGAACAAAGTTTTGGTGATTTTCAAACATTCATATTTTAACAAGCAAAACACATAGTGGTGCTATTCTTATTTCGCTCACTGTATGCAAATAAATTAAAAAAAAAAAAACAAAACAATTTGTATTTTTTTTTTAATTTTATTTTTGGAAAATCGCTATAATTTCTACAGATTTTGTAATCTAACAGTTAATAATCTAACAATATCTTCCAATGAACTATGTTTAGTTGAAATTTTTTAATTTTTTTAAAATAGAAATTCAAATTTGTTCATGTTAATCCGACTCGAAGTCGAATAATTCCGCCTTTTCCAGTCGATTTTGACATATAAACGCAATTTCGAAACGTCATTAAGTGCCATTTTAGCTATGAGTCGATACAGACCAAAAGAACGCGCTGAAATTCTAGTGCTTTACATCGAAAACGGTCGATCAGTTGTAAAAACTGTGCGTGCTTACCGTTCAAATCATTGTCTCAAAAATGGTGATATGAACTGTTCTTCTCGTTCTCAGAATTTAACGGTACCACACTTTTTTCTGTGAACATATTTTAAAAGTAAAATTTACGCCAGCATACTAAAAACATTGTCAACTTCAAGCGTATCTACGAACTGAAATTATCAATATGAAGCCCGAAATTCTGGTCAATGATATGCAGAATGCCCGGAAAGAGCTGCTTTTTACTTAATGGGTGATACCGTGAAAATTTGGTCAAGGGGAAACGCGTGTAAATCGGTGAAATCGTTTATTTAAAAAATCAAATTCAATTTCTTTTTCAAGTTCAATTAGTATAAAATTCAGGAAAAATATTTAGTTAGGTTACGCTTAACCCCTGCCATCAGATTTTGTACAGCCACCTTGTCCACCTTCTTCGCCGCTGAAAGCCAGTTTGCCTTGAACTGCTGCTCGCCCTTAGCTGTTTTTTTGGTCTTCTTTAGGTTCCGCTTGACAATAGCCCAGTATTCCTCAATTGGGTGGAGCTCTGGCGTGTTGGGAGGGTTCTTGTCTTTTGGAACCACCTGCACGTTGTTGGCGGCGTACCACTCCATGGCCTTTTTACCGTTATGGCAAAATGCAAAATCCGGCCAAAACAGTACGGAACAACCGTGTTTCTTCAGGAAAGGCAGCAGACGTTTATTCAAACACTCTTTCACGTTAATTTCTTGGTTGACTGTTCCGGAAGCTATGAAAATGCTGCTTTTCAAGCCACAGGTACAGATGGCTTGCCAAACCAGATATTTCTTCGCGAACTTTGACAGTTTCATGTGCTTGAAAATATCTGCTACCTTTCCCCTCCCTTTTGCCGTATAAAACTCCTGTCCCGGAAGCTGCTTGTAGTCGGCTTTGACGTAGGTTTTGTCGTCCATTACCACGCAGTCAAACTTCGTCAGCATCGTCGTGTACAGCTTCCGGGATCGCGCTTTGGCCGTCGTATTTCGTTTATCATCGCGATTTGAGTCACTACCTTCTTGTAAGTCGATAGTCCGGCTCGTTTTTTTGGCTCGATGCACGGTTGTAGACGATACACTCAGCTTATTTGCGGCATCTCGGAGAGAGAGGTTAGCGTTTCGCTTGAAACTACCGGCAACTCTCTTTGTCGTCTCAGCGGCTTCCGGTTTTCGATTTCCCCCCGATCCAGACTTCCTGGCTGTCGACAAACGTTCCCCAAACACTTTAATTACATTTGTAACGGTTGATTTGACAACTTTTAGTGATTTTTCCAGCTTTGCGTGCGAGTAGCTCGGATTTTTGCGATGCGCGAGAAAAATTTTGATCCGCTGCTCTTCTTCCTTGGAGGGCATTTTGACAACTGAAGAGTGAATTCAAAAATCAAAATAGGAGCAACAAATTTTGACCGTATCACCCTTTATTTGTATGCTCAGATCGCACAGATGCATACGGATACGCACTTTAGAAAAAAAAATGATGATATCAGTCGTTTGTTTACCTCAGATTAAATCTAAACTAATTTCAACAGACCAGTTTTCAATAGAATTTAAAATATAAAAAGAAAAAGTGCTTGCCCTGAAATCCGTATACCATCGCCTTCATAACATCAATTTCAAATTTCTTTTTCTCATTTTGAAGGTGAATAAATTTTCTATCAATCATTTGAATTTCTTTTTTGCGTAAGAATTGAATTACTGTTGATATTTTTGAATCTCTTTGAATAGAATTGAAGAATCTGAGTTAAAGGGTTTCTGAAATTGGGCTAGAAAAAATAAAAATAAAACGTTTAATAAAACACTCCAGGCTTATCATGATCATTGTGTCAAAAAAAAAAGTTTAATATAAGCTAGATAAAACTGCTGTTGCGACTTGCATTGAGTCTGAAGAGCGAATAGTATTAGAGAACATTTTACCCAGGAGAAGTGTGAAAACTGATTTCTCATCAAAAATTTTGACAGGATTTGTCATCCGACTTGAAAATTTTAGATTAGAAGATAATTTTTAAGTATTTTTTTTTGTTTTAATAGCTTTGTAACTAGTTTGAAATAATTTTGAAAAATTATCAATGTTTTCTATGAGATTGTTGAGTTACCAGTTCAATTTAAAAATATTGATAGAAACAACTAAGAGAGATAGCAACTCTAAAATTATAAAACACTAAAAAAATATATATATATTTTTTAGAAATTTCAAATAGAAATTTTCATAAAAAAAAATTGTGTGGGAGGTAATCGACCAAATATTTTAATTTTTGGTGGAAATGAACCGGGAAAAGCACTACTTTGTGTCAATGCAAAAATTAGCATTACTGTAGTCCTCCTGTCACTGTTTCTTCATCGTCGCAGCAATCAAAAACCACGCGTATCTCAAACCAGCATAAAACTTTTCAAATCATAACAAACACCAAATAAACTCCAGGCTTTGAATATAATTTTCATTTTAAACTTTTAAACCATTTATTAATAGCTTTGTAAAACTGACAATGGGTTTGAGATGAACTTAAATCACCATACACTTTTTCAATTGCGTACAAAAAAAAAATCAATTGCCCTCGATCTCCAGGTACTGCTTTTTATTAAAAACAAAACTATTATAATCTGATATTCCATCCTTATATAAGGCGTATAAATTTAGATGTTGCGGAAGTTTGTTTTTCAACTTCCACATGAAAATTAATGGTTTTGAAAACTTTTCACGAACACGATGGAAAAAACGTGTGCGCTCCGAACCTGTCAATGCCTACTTCTGCCGATTTCCCGACAACAAAATAACAATAAATTTTTCGTTTATAAACGGATAGCGGACATTAAGACCATAATTTAGTTTCAGTTTTTAGATTATAGTGTTTTCGATTCAATAACCAAATCATTAATCTGGGTCAAAAGTGACTATTTGCACTTTTTTTTTTAACCAATAGCGAAGAATAAAGAATATTTTGTATCTGCATAAAATTGAAACAGTCGATTCTTGTTGTTATAATCGAAGTTGATAGGGCCTTTTTATAATCTATATCCTATTCAATTTAATTTCTATTAAATTAAGTTTTCATATATTTTAGACAATCATTCTTATGATTAAAATTACAAAGATAAAATAACTGATTTTCGGTTTTTAACTTCTTTTAGCTAATGCTGTTCTATTACTATTACTATTTCTATAGCGAATAGTGAGTATCTGTCACATGGCACAACTCAATTCTTATCTCAGAAACCACTAGGGTAAGTGAGCCCTATTTTGGCATGGTCCTTTTCTTGGCATGCCAACATGTCTTTTCATGTTTTTCAGGTCCAAATTGAGCTTAAAATGTTTTAAATATATTTTCATTGCGAAGAGAATAATTTGTTTTTAATCTGTGCATACCGCATTTTTTTAATTGTTTGTACTTTATTAAAGTATTTAATTTTTTTCGATCTGCATCCGAGGCAATTATGTTGGAAATCACCGTATGAAAATCAGATGAGCTCACCTTTCTAGTGCAACTGTTTAATTCACATGCGATTTCAAACGCGGACATTCATTTGAAAAATTTGCAATAAATACTCATGCCTACAGTTAAACGCGGCAAAAAATCGAAAATTACTAGAAAGACAAAAGAATGAATATTTATTTAGGTTTTGAATAAAAATTTAAAACTAATTTTGTTCCTTTTCTTGGCATGCAACTTCAATCGAAATACACCACCAGTGTTGGAAGCTGGTAAAAATACATGTTCATTAAAGAGGTATTTTTGGGCTGATGTTTTCCCTAAAAATTCATTTAAAACTACGCACAAATGTTTTCATACTAATTGGGTTGTATGATAAGACCGTTTCTATCAACTTAAGCTTCGAAATAAGTTGGAAAACATAAGTGATTCGACTAACTAAAAGTTCTATCCAAGCATTGAAAATGCAAAAATCGCTATTTGGGAACCCTGAATCGAAGGTACATTGGTATGCGTGCAAACAGTGCGTGCGCATTGCAGTCTGCCGAGCAAATACCACGTGGTCTCCTACAGAACACAGTGGTTCGAAATAAAAAAAAAACTTAGTGAATTTAATCAACTCACAATACTTAAGATGTTTTTCTTATCTAAAAACTGTTAGATCGATGGCAATTTGTGACTTTAGTAAATAAAATACATAATTAATTGAGTTTTGGAATCGTTTTCTATTGCTTGGGAACCATATACTCAAATTTAATTTTGTGGATTTTTGTTCTAATTTTTTTCTTGGAAACAGAAGTTGGAAGTTCAGGAAAATATCGTTTTCTTTCCAATTATTTCTAAAAAAAATTAGATGTGAGTCGAATTAAAAAATGTTTTAGCAAGGTTTACATTCTAACATCTATTTGGCGTATCAAACCACTGCGCAACGCCCCGGGCATTCGAGATGGCTTTTGCTAGAAGAAGCTCATAATCTCAGCTAACAAATTCAAAAGGGTAAAACTTTGAAATACCATTCAAGAATTTTTTCAATTTCTTATTTTATGAAGCCAAACTTCACAATATGAAGATAGTTGTTTGGTAGTGGAAATAACCCTATGTGTCGCAATCGCAAGTCTCCTAGAGTATTTTTCTATCAACTTATGGTCTATAAAAACTCAAAAGGAATAATTTAAACAATGATTTATAAATGACAACACATCTCCAAAAAACAACTGAGAAAATCTAAGCAATTTTTCCAATATTTGGAAACATCTAATCGATGAGAAAAGTTCAAAATAAGATATTTCAACGTGGTAACGTTGAACAATACCACTTTCACGACAACCATGTTCAAGTCGTTTTTTTTTTTCAATAATTCGTTTATTTGACACGGCTCAAACCTTTCAGTATTACTCCCGTTCAAGTTGTATTTGATTTTTATTTTAATGAAATTGTCTCAAAAAACTTCGCAAAAATGATGAACTGTGAAATCTCTTTAAAAAAATTTCTAGGAATGTGAATCAATCGGGACCAGATGCGGATATTTTACCTTAATATTCTGGCAGCTGGACCTTATCAGCTTTTTTTTTTAACTCTATGTTGAAAACCTGGGCTAGTTTAGATAAGAAATACTTTTCTTGAAATACTTTTCCTGAAATACTTTTCCTAAATTGATTGGCTTTAGTCAGATTTTATCAGTACTTCATAAGTAACTCACTGTACACATATTGGTGAAATTGCTTACAAAATATGTTAGTTTAGATTTCATCAAAGGGATTTAATGTTCATAAAAAAGAGAAAGTTCAAACCACTCGCGGCATTATTCGTTTCTGAATCGGTCCCCCTGATGAAGGTTTGGTTGTCATTCATAAACCAATAATTCTTGTTCATACACAAATATTCTGAAACAACCTGAGGTGTTTATAATCATCACTTTATTTAAATGAGTAAAAAGTTTAAAGTTATAAAAATTAAAAAAAAATTGCGGAAATTCTGGACTTCCGACTTTTTGAAATGAAAGCTAATTTTGTGCTTCCCTTCCAACCAAATTTCACCAATGTTTTCGACAGCCTTTTTGTTGTATGAGTGAAGCCCGGTGTTCCATCGTCGCATAGAACTTTACGCTCAGCTGACGTCATTCTGTCAGTGGCCATATATTCAGAATAGCCAACGATTCTGTTAACTGTCAATTGAGCGTTGTTGGTAAAGATCTATTGCACATTGCTGGTGGCCAAGAATAGGATCATCGAAACGGCAAACAATTGGTACGACGGCCAAGTAATTGGAGCACCGCAGTGAATACTTTGCATGCATTTTGCTCACATTAATGAAAATTCCATAGAGAAAACATATTTTTGTTGAATTCTAAGCAAGTTAGCAAGTAAATTCTTCAAAGGATGTTCTATGGTGCACTCAACAGGAAGGTTGGAATGTTGAAAAAAAAATGGTAAACCATGCCTTAGGTGCCAAGGTCGGGTACATTTACCCTACACCAAATATTATAATTGTTGAATATTGTTTTATTCATATCATTTGAGTTATGCTTCTTAGAGTAGCACACTAACGGAAAGCAGAAAGCGAGATATCTCGTATTTGGTCCGCAATGTGTTAAGAAAAAACCTCTTCGGGGTTCGGGTGTTAAGTTTTAGGATTTGTGGTTGAGTTCTATATTTATTTTCTAACACTTATTTTACAAATCTTACTGAATCTTGTTGTTTCTAATGAATATAGCAGATTTATTTTTAGAACAGAACATTTTAATTGGAAAAAACTTATTCCCTTAATTACCTTACCGCTCGCCATCACTGTTTGTACGGTCTTGCCTTTCTCTGAAAAGTTTTCCCTTGACATTTTTTTGAATTGCTGGAAACCAAATGGATTTGTAGACATTTGATCCGCTGGTTTTTCAGCAATAGGAAATGTAGCAGGAGTTAGAACCAAATCAATTGCTGGAAAACAGAAATAATTTTAAAACGTACACGTTTTTTTTGTACATTTTAAAACCGCCATTTTGAGCCGCCGCCCGTGGCCTAGAGGATAGCCTTCAAGTCTTTTAAGCCAGGGGGTATGAGATCGAATCCCGGTCACGACATACATAGTAGGTACACTTTCGGTGGGTTGGTAGTTTTAGCATTTGTAAGATGCTAGCTATCATATCCTCGAAAAATGTACGCTTAGAGTTGAGGAAAAAAGAATCTCTTCGAGGAAACATCATGTTTCATTGAGATCCTGTATGTGTTTGTGATCGTTTTAAATCTAAGAGATCTGGTTATGGAACGGCGGCGGGGCTTCGCATTTCCGACTGCGTCAACAGTCTCTTCTATTCTGAATTTAATTATAACAATTTTCCAATTCATTGCTAAAAATGTTATTGACCTTCTATATATCACTTTGGTATATCATAATATTTTGAAAAGCAAATTACACGAATAGTATCATAAACAGCTATTAAAATTCCATCAACAATTTTCCAACCCGTTTCTCCAAGCATGTGAAGCCCCTTTTTCGCTTTGATTTGAGGGTTGCCATTTTGGCGCTCTACAGTCTGAAAGCGCTTCTTAGTACCTACCTTTTCAACGAAGCGGCAACCAGAAATGCAAAAAATTATTTCTTTTTTTAAATCTCGAGCATCCTAACCGACATTGACCGTTCAAACTTACACTGGACCCTCGTTGTATAGAACCGGCAGCGCCTTGAGGGATAACTCCCTCCGAAGGGTGGAAGAAACTTTGAAACGTCATAACCAAAAGTCGTTCGCCGACAGTCGCCCCACAATCAGTCAGCCAGTGAGTCGTTGCTGCTGCACTGGGCTAGCAACGAGACGGAAAGGTCATAAAAAACAGGGCGGAGGCAGGCAGGTTTCTTCTACGTACGTACATATATGCATGCAGAAATAATAAATATGTTTGCAGCGTTGAATGGTTGATTGGAAGTCTATCTAAATGCAAAAAAGCAGCGGGTTTATTACGAACGAACGAACCCTCCTTTCGGCCGACCGAACTTGGGGAACCGAAACCGGTTTTGATATGCGGCGCGGTTCTTTGCCCATGCTGATGGTTGGTTCCCTTCCATTCGGCGGGGTCTCTCGTTCCTTATTGCGACAACTACGTATGCGGTGCACGGCAAGTTTTCGCCGTTTCGTCCCTTGGCCGCGACTCTCGCAATAACCATTATCAGGTATGGTTTACAATTTGGCTTGTTTTAGTAGATTTTAAATCGAAAATTAAGCGTTTTATGTGCCCTGGTCATGCGAAGGATGCGAATGGCGGTGGCGGAAAAAGAAGAACAAAAAAAAATGATTAGCGTACGATGTGGAGAAGTTTCCTGGTTTTGTTATTTTTCGAGCTCACACGAACTTCTTTCCCGCAAAGTGGAAAATTCTAATGAAATTCATTGGCTTGCTTTGGGATGAACTTTGAATGAACTCTGATAGAGCTTTCAACCTCAACATAATGATAGCATATTTGAAAGCTTCCGGCCATCTTCCCATCTTCATTATCGATGCTAGCGATTGAAGCCGGAGCTTGCGCTAGCCACCGCAAGAGGTCAGTGCGCTCCATGCATCAATGTGTTAGTTAAGCATCAAAGCGCGGGACATTATCGAAGCTTCCGACCACGTGGATTTTGGAATGAATTTGTCAGTGAAGGTCGTTTGTGGCCTATCAATCAATGGTTTTGTATTTGAATCAAATTTAACAAAAACTAAAAATGAGATAACGCATAGAATTACCTTTTTTTTATTCTACAGAAGCCAAATGTTGACACTCCACAAGATCGATTCAGCAAAACGGTCGTAGGGTGGATCCACCTAGAAAATGGGAGCTGGAGGACCGATCTATGATAGATCGATCTTTCCCAGTGTTAACAAGGGAGAGCTATTTTTATTAACGTTTCAATTTAGGTTCTCACGATGTATCGAAATCTGCATACGAAAACTCCTCAAAAGCCAATCAAACTCCAATATCGAATTGAATAAGGTTGCCACAATTTTCCCCGCGTGTATACGGGACGGGTCATCTTATCTAAAAACCTGGAAAAATCCGGCCAAATAAATTCAAAACTATCAACCTAAATATCCTGAAAACATCTGGACAAATTTGTGTAAATCCCAGATGTTATTCAATAAAAATTAACATTTTTTTCAACGAAGCCTATCATAAGATTTTGAATCGTACATTAGGCTTAAATTTTCGTTTCTTGGAGAAAAATTAGAAATCATGTGAAACTAGGCTCTTGAAAAAATTGCAAAATTAACCCTCCAGAACCTTTATTTTTTCGTTGAAAAATTTACAGAAGTTGTAATTTGTGATCACAAACAACTTTTGTTTTACAAAAAAAAAAACATATTGATGGAAAATATTTGATTCATGAAACAAAATATTTTAGACAACTTATTCAATTCATCATTTTTAACCAAGTTCTAGAAAATTTTTGTTTTAAAAATATCTATCTCAACTTTTTTTACATTTAAGGCTACAGATTTTTTTTTTTTTGCAGAACCATCAACTATATGAAGTTACGTTTTCTGATACTTCGAAAATGATAATTTTTGGTTAAATTCTCGTTTTTATTGGTTTTAAAGCATCTCTTAGGTATAGAGAACGCGCATATCAAATAGCCGTCTCCATTACGGAATCCTAAATTGACATATTTTTGATCATGTAGCGAAATAAAATTGTAGAAATGACTATTCGATGTAGTTCTATGACAATTTTAGTAAAGGCACTAGAGGGTTGATAATGTTAAGGAATACACTAAAAAATATAATTTTTTTTGCATTTTTTTTGTTTCTTTATCTGCAAATATTGTGCATTAAAAATCAATTCCTTGTTTAATATCCTGAAAATGATTAAAAAACAATTTGTTCCTTTCTACAAAACGTTTAAATAAACTTTAATTCTAATTTCTGTTTGGTATTTTCAGCTGAATTGTGTATACAAACTGACTTAGATTAAAAATATAAAATTTTGAAATTGAACATAAAAAATATGTTATAAGTCTGCAATCTCTTGCGATTTGAATTCCCTATCTTGTTTGAACAACTCATTTACGAGCTAAATCTGAAATTTGAATAGGGATTCTGTTTCTAAATTTTAAACCACAGTTCAATTTGAATTTGTAATCTGTGTCCGATTTCACCAATTCAATACGATTTCTGAAATAAAAAAAAGAGTTCTGATACCTAGTTCCAGATCAGAATATCAAATTTGAGCCAAAGAGTGACTTTTATTTCTTGAATCTACGTTCAGATTCTGATGTATTTGATTTCAATTTAAATTCATTTTTAATCCGACTTGTGAATCTCAATAATTATACGTGTTTCGTTGAAAGGATCTGATTTTGAATATTCAATTCTGTGTCGCCAGTTTAAAGCTTCGTTATGTTTGAATGTTTGAACCTTGATTTCAAAAAATTTTTAAATTTCTGAATTCTTTTGATGTTTCGAAATGAAAATCCAGAATTCAGATGTGACATTTGAAAACAGTAATACAATGAGCTAATTCTAATTTAAAATTTAGTATTCTGAACTGAATTTCGAACAACAAGAGAGAGTAGAAGTTGATAGCTAAAATCCTCTTTGAAAAAAAAAACATTCAACAAACGAGAAAATTTTGAACATCTATGACAGAATTCTGAACTTGGATTCACTCTATTGTGTTGTGAGCCTACTTGGTTGAATGATTCAACTGAATCAAAGCAATCGAAGCAATCTTTCGATTGCTTTGATTCAGAACTTGGATTAATTTCCGATGTTTTGGCTTCAGTTCTGGATAAATTTTGTTACACTTGAATAACTTTATTCAATCATTTTAAAATCTTAGTCAAATTTTGAGTGTAAAGTAAAAAATTAATATCTCACTTGCCTTTTCTGGACTCTCATGGGGGGAGAGGGAATTTAACCCCAAACCAACCCCCCCTCCACACCCCCGTTCGTTCCTACGGTTATCAGGACCGTAGAAAGAACTGCCTCATGGGGCAAGGGGTTTTGCTGACAAATTTTATCCTATACAATTTTTGATTGAAAAATGCATACACAAAGCATTGTAAAAAAAAGCAATACTCTTTGTATTTCATTATTCGGGTTTAAGTTCTTTTATATCAATAGTTGTTAATTTAAAATCATTACTTTCAAAAATAAGTCCTAAAAGTGTTCAGTTTTTTTGGTTCTTTAAAAACTCTTTAAACTCTATACATTTAGATTTAAGTTTAAATCTTTGTTTTTGAAGTATCTACAATATAAATTATGTTTAACAACAAACCAATGAAATATATTTTTAGCTGATTTTTGCTGAACCTGCAGATTAAGTACAAGTTATTTGATCACCAATAAATTATCATTAATAATTTATTTCAAAATCCTGTGAAAATAATTAAAATTAAAATTTAGGTTTTTCAAAGAACGCAATTTCGAAAATGAGTTCATATCTTATTTAATAATAGTGGTTTTCACCTGTTTTGTGTTTTGTAATGGCCAATTTTGAATTTAAATTCTGAATTCTTGATTTGAAATGAATTTCTGAATCTAAATTCCAATCCAAAATTCTCAATAATAATGAACAGAACAGACAGAATCCTTAACCAGAAATCTATTATTTGAGTTTTGAATCATTGATTTTCTATATGAATTTTTTCTCCAATTATTTCTTCGTAATTCGACTAGTGAATCTGAATAAAAATTCCGAATAATGAAACTCTCATATTTCAATTTTGGATCACCATCTTGGCAGGACAAATACGGGATTTTTTACCTAAAAAAATGCAAAATCCGGGCATTCGATTTCAAAGTTTACAACTCAAAATTTGAGCAATATCCAGAAAAAATTAGAAATTCTTCATTTAAAATCGTGAGGAAAAAACTCGTTTTTTTCCATCGAAACACATGAGACAGTCTATTCGGATAAACTTTGTTAAAAAAAATACATAATTATTAACTAAATAGCAATTTAAATTTTTCTTTGATTTTGCAAATAGAGTAAAAGTCTAATCTTATTGAAAATTCGAATAAACCTTTTGTATTGCAACTCAAATCTTGACACTTAGAAACCCTGCCTCATCTTTAGAGTGGGATTTAAAAGTGTAGCTTTATTAGCTCAAAATTTGAAACCCACATTTTTTATTTTGAAATTTATTCATCAACTACTATTCTAACACTAACAACTAACAAATTGGTATCCATGTGACAGGTGTCAAGCGTCTTCTGAATGCTCAGCACTACATTCATAAGGGTTTTCTTAATTGAATAAAGCCACACAATTCCCTTTTTTTCGAGGTGCAACGAATCTAGATGCTTATGTTGGCGGCCCTGAATCCAAATATGCACTTTTGAAAATAGATGAAAATTATTTGAGAAGTTTCTGCACATTGTTGCCAAAACTGTAGAATAATGCAAAAATATTTTTAAAAAAGTATTTAACGCTATTAGGTATATACTTTCCAAAAGACCGCAAGTAATTTTTACTCCTTTGAAAATAGTTATAAATGTTTTCTTTTTGTATACTTTTCCCAATCCTGTAAAATACGGGAGTTTTGAGGAGTTAACACGAAAAATTTGAACCACATTAAATTTTAGATATTTCTCGGAGCAAAAATCAAATCGTTAGGCAGACTTCAAAAAAATTATTAAATGAAATAAAACCTTTTTTTTAACTTTTTTTTAATAATGTGAGACATACTTGTAACAATATCTTTTAAATTTTTTGAAAATTGTACAAGTAAACTTTTTAAGATAATTGTATCTCTATCATCGATTCATTTCTAAACAAATAAACTCCATATCTCCGAAACAAGAGGTGGTAGACAAAATCTGACAAATGATTCAAACACAAAATTTTTCAAGTCAACCATTTATACATAGGCACTAAAATGCATTCCCCTGAGTTATCAATTTAATTTTATAAATAGGTTTTTAAAATAATTAGACTTTTTTATTGGATTTTTTTTCTATTCAACTGTTAAAAAACTAATCTGCAGCTCCATATCTCGTTGAAATCTTCAAAAAACACTACCTAAATTTAAAGACTTTTTTTTCCAATTTTCTAAATTTTTATTTTTTTTAAGTTTTGTAGTAAGTGTATGTCTTTCTTTTTCAATTCTGTATTTTTCTGGAAACATAATCTTCTTGGAAGTCTATGAATCTTAATTCTTAATAAAAACATTGCTTTTTATTTTGAGTTTGGCGGCGACCAAATATTCAGAGTTGGATATATTAAACTTTGGGTAATCGTGTTACTAACTTTTATTATTTGATATTTTCTTCAAAGAAATGATCATGATTTTCAATTAATCTTTTAAAAGTTGGAAAATTGATTCAAAGCATCAACTTTGAAGCTTAATGCGCAATATCAACTTAATTATTGTGTGATTTGTGCTACAATATTTACAACAAAACTAAGAATTCCTTATTTTTATTTCTATCAGTTTCTTATTGATCATTCAAGAAATCGAATTTCACAAACTATACTTTATCATATCATCTTCAAACGATTAATTAAACTTGTAAAGTTAATCTTGTTAACTAAAAAAATATAACTTTGTTTGCCTCTTATTTTACTAACTGGAAGAATTTGAATTGGAAAAATGAATTTATATCAGACTTTGAGCACTGGCACTATTGAAACAAAATTTTAAAAAGTCTTTTTTTATCAAATTTTATTTTCAAAATCAACTAGGTATGTGTTTTCAATATTTTTTTTTTTAATTTCAGACAGATATTTTCTTCCTAATAGCAAATTCCCTTTCAACTCGTGGTTAAATATTTTTCCGAATTCGGAATATTTCCGCGGTTTTTTTTTATCAACCCTTCAAGTAAAAATGAAGGAAAGAAATGTTAATTATGATGAATAGTAATTCACAATTATCATCATTTCACTACATCATTTTTGATCGTGGTTAATTGGTTGACCAGATCTTAAAATTTATTTTTGAATTGGGAATTACTATCTTTTTTGATCTGGTACTCAACTTCATATATTCTTTTTCTGTACACTGATTCTTATGTCCGAAAATTTAAATCCTGGTTTAATTCGAAATTTTTATTTGTATTCGTTTTCTGGTGTTTCAGAAATAATGATTTCAAATTATTAAATAAGACTGCTAAAAATTTATTTTTCAATTTGTAGTTCAGTATAAGAAACGTCATTTTGAATAATTTATTAATGACTTATCAGCAGTGTTCGGCATCGCTAATTGAAAAATTAGCGGCGCTAGTAAAATCGATAACTCATTCAAATTTAGCGATCGCTAAATAAAATCGCTAAATGAGCTGAAAAAGTTACCGCTTCAAGCTTAAAGCGCTAATCGCTAATCGCTAACTGTTGACTAACAATAACGTAAACAGCATGGCAACAGCATAGATTAAGGTTGCATCTCAATTCGTTTGCTCAAATACTTTACAAACATAGTGCAGATTGTTTATTGTGCCCAGTCTGATGAAAAATCTTTAACCAGGTTTCACTTTTTTTACAAATTTTCAAAATAGAAATACTAAATTCTTATGATGAGGCATTACCAAACATGTATCTATAAAAACTAAATGAAATAAAAATGCATATTCATTTGATGCTGATATTATCTTATTTTTATTTTACCTGATTTGAAATGCTAGAAAAAACAGTATTGTGAAAAGAAAATATCTCATCCACTTAAAACAAGTTGTAAAAAGTGGATTTTTAAGCAAAGTAATGTGAAATCTGAAAACTCTTGGAAATTTGGAAAAACCTTTGAAAATCCATCGTTTAACCTAAAAAGCACATTTCAACAAATCACCGCATGTGGACGACCATGCTGCAAATGCAAAATATTGAACAAGTGGACTGTACTTTTGCAACCAAAAAACAGTATCTCAAAATTGACCTTTTGGCTTTGAGTTGCATAAAGGATGTTTAAAATAGTTTTATAATGTTCAATAATATTTATTGAATTCTTTGTCTAAGAATGTTGAGAAAAGAAGTATTATAAGAGAAAAAACATTCATCTGTATGAGGCACTCCTGCCCTGAGACCATTCGAAGTGACTTGGAGCGCATATTGGTGTAGGAATGTAAGAATGTTTACTTCTATCAGTAATAATTCGTGAATTTGAAACAAGTAAATGGAAGTTAGCGGTCTTCATTTAGCGGAACCAAAAAATAGCGGAACTTTTTAATTCGCTAACTCAATCAAATTTAGCGGCAAAATTAAACCGCTAACAAAAAGTTATCGGACTAACTAGCGATTAGCGGATTAGCGTTTTCGTGCCGGACACTGCTTATCAGAAATCATCTGTTGTAGAATTCTGGGTCTGCGATAGGATTTCAAGGTTTTGGCATTTGTTCTGAGTCGAGATTGTAACTCTTGATTCGCTTTAGCCGTTCATCAAAATTTGATTAAGAATTTAAAATTTTGAGTTGGCCATGTCCACAACAGGGTTGAAATTTTTTACAGTTTTAATTGAAAAAAATAATACATTACCTTCTTTTCATATTTTCATGAATTATAGTCAGAAATAAATAGTCGAAAATAACACAAAATATAATTTTGGAAATCTGTACAAAATTTAAAAATCTGTGAATTCTGTGAAAATTTAAAAAATTCTGTGTTCTGTGACGAAACTTTGCTCAAAATTCTGTCATAGTACAGATTTTTCTGTGATTTCAGCTAGCTTGCTCCACAGCCCATTTTCAATAAACAACCGCAGATATTTAGAGCGATGAAATCCGCTTTTCCGGCAGAACTTGCACTCGAACGATTTTATGAAATTACCAGAATTTTGCACATTTTCGAAGTAAAATAAAAAACTTCACCTTCGGATGACATGGACTAATTGCGCAAAGGGACGATTGAAACTTCCTGCACATAGCAAATTTTTGCACACCCATACCCCAGTTTAAAACACATCCTCAAGCCCGTCCTCAATAAGGTCCTCAAACTCCTCAAACACTTCCAGCGACTAGTGTTTCTATGGATGTCCGGATACTCGTTGTATAAATTTTCAAACAACTAATCACAAAAAATACTTTAAAACTAGTAACAATCGATTTAAAAAAACACGTGCGATGCCATCAGGTCAACGCCTACTCCCCCTACACTATTTATGTGCATGGGCGGATGTCCAAATTAAATGTGAAAAACCGTTTGAATGAAATTAGTATGGAAAGAATTGATGGGAGAAAATCTATAAAGACTGAAAATAACGTCCTCAAAACTGTTCAGCTATAATAAGATAATTTTACTGACTCAGCAGTTTCTCAACTCATTAAAAATACATCTTGAGAAATTTCCGAATTTTTCATTCCATTTTGTTATTCCAGATAACGAATAAGGGGAAAGGTTTCCTAAATGGGCCTATCGGGTTAAATGACCCTACGGCTGTTTGGCGAAATGGCTGACTAGACAGCTTATCTGACCAATGCATTTTGAGAGTGATACGCTTAGAACATAAGGCAAGAAAGAATTTTATGAATTTATAAACTCATAAAAATTTAAAAAATCATACAAGGTTTTGATACATTTTGATGTAATATTTCGACTTTTAAAAATTATACGTAAAGAAGTTTAAAACAAAAACTAGGATGATTTTTGATTCTTACTCAAATGAACTTAAGAAATTAAACATATTTCAGCTTTTGTGGACGTTTAATAATGATTATTTAGTGGAATAATGGAGTGTTTTTGTATGCCCCCATAATGTTTGTAAAATGCCTCCATCCTAAAATAACAGGTTAAATAGAATAAATTAATGATTTTTATCACTAAACCTTCAAATCTAAGCTCTGAATGACATCTTAAGAATGAATTAAAGATCTAAAGACAGATTTGATAAAGTTTTTCTCATGGATGAACTGCCTCCATAGTATGGCAACCCTAACTTTTATTTTATTCCACAAAATTATAATACACATAGATTTTCATATAACTCCAGCTTTGCCGTACGGAAATTATTACTTTCTAGCAGTTTCAATGAAATTATACGGAAATATTGCCCAAAAAACAGAAATTTTGTTCAAAACATAAATAGGCGCATTTAGCCCGCACGGTTTGAGGTTCGGCATTTTAGACAACACTTACAATAAATTCGTTTTCTTGGAAACAGAAGAAAATTTAAACATAAAAATAACTCCATTGTATAGAAAACAGATGCCTGCACACGTGTATATAGTTTTTGTACACATATTGGACGTGATATTTGATTAAATCAGTGTTCTGCTTAATAGGCGCATATAGCCCGCTCCTCCCCAACATACATAATTTACGATACACGGCATGATATTTTTTTATAATTTATTTAATGGAATTCCAAATGGTATTGTCATTTTTTCAAAAAAAAAAACCACGGTATGAATCTTAAGAGTAACGTGCATTACTGGGATTATTTCAAATATAGGGTGATTTGCTAATCGTTGCACAGCTAAGCACATGATTTTGGTTTTTATGCTATATTTTTGTCATTTCAGCCGAATGCACTCAATTTTTTTGTCAATTGTACTCATGCAAGATTGATCAACAAAATCTAAAAGTTCAAGTGTTCGAAAAAAGTGACGTAAAAATGTAAAAAATAATTTAAAACAGCTTATCTGTGCCCAATAGTTACACAGGCAAATTTTATATCGTGCCTAATGTTGTCCGATTTTTTCCAATGGTTGCACATTTTAAAAACCTTCATGAGGCTTTAGCTGGAGCCATCTGAGTAAAGTGTTATTTGACCCTTTTTGCCCAGTATTGAGTTTTTTCTTTATACGTCCTACCAACATGGAATTTTTTGTCATTGAAATTCCATAGAAGGAACTGAAAGGTATTGCTTCACTCAAATCCGGTTTAGCTCTGAGGCAGATTTGAATTTCTGAGAGAATTGCACTTAACTAATATTTCGGGTTCTCCAACCTTCGACTTCGAGCTATTTTTTATTTAGGGTCGAGGTTTTCCTACAGTACAATATTTTGACAGTACTATTATCAAAATCAGGGGGTTCGCTGTTGACATGAAATAGAGTTCTTTAGGATTTGTCATCTCGAAATTTAAGAAACAGGGATTTTTAGAACAATGTTTAGATTCTTTGCATAAACTGTTGAGTGAATGGTCGGGATAAAGGATTTTAAAATGAATCTGATAAAAAAGTAGTCCCTCAAAGCCAAAGCAGTTTAAGTTACTTTTACACTTTTCACACATTGCAAGTTGCCCGACTTTTAAATACATAGATAATTTTTTCCAAGAGTTTAATAATCTCAAAATTTTAATTTTAATATTTGAAGATAAAAAAATATATTTATGGAAATGTGAAGTGTCTTTGAATAAAAGTTGAATTATTAAAAATCCACTTTGATTGCATAAAATATGAAAATTCCAAGTGGAAAAAAGTTCATCAGAGCACAGAAATTATTAAAATTTATAGTTAAACGTAAAAATCCACATGTTTAGCAAAAAATCATGTCATATTCATAGACAATCCGAGTTGTATGTAATCAATGAACATCTTCAATTTTGTATGGAAGAAGGCATTTTTGCAAATGAAATCATCCAGAAAATTCAAATATACTTGAAATGTAGTTTGTCTTTGATAAGATATTGATTTTACCTATTTTTAAGTTCATTTATTGCCAATATGAGTGGAAGCAAAATATTTCACGAAAAAAGTTATGAAAATTTCAAAATTAAAAAAAATCGGATTCCATTGAAAAGTATTGTAAAATTGCAGGTTTTGCTTGCTTGAGCTTTCAATAATTTCATGACATGTTTTTGCGAAGCTTTCATAAATCAAAAAACGCATTGGCTATGCAAAGCAGTTAATTGTGATTTGTTTTATTTTCATCCTACGGTTAAACAGTTTTCAAATTAGCAATCAAAAACACTGAAATTTAAACTTTCGTTTTGAATTTTTTGTATGACATCGAATAGCATTTCTGGGATATAAGTTAGGATGGGTTTTTGTTCACATACAATGTATTGCAAAAACCTAAAAATATTTCAAAAAACAAAAAAAATAAGTTTTTTAAACATTTAGTACATCTCTGGTGATTTTTCAATGAAAATTTACATTTCCCTTACAAATCAAAACACGTTGCGCCAATTCAGAAATAATGTATTGAGTACTGAATTTTTTCAAATAATTTGTTTATATTTTTGACAGTAAAATCAACCAAAAAAAGTTTTTGGAAGTATAAAAATTTATAAATTTTAAATTTCCGTACAAAGTTTGTAACGGACTTATGTACAACAATGGGGCAGGAGGAGATTGAGCCGACCAATTGTTGCACGATCCGATATTTTCCCTGGTTATGTATGGATAGTATTTTTTTCAAAAATCATGATGTTAAAATTGTCCAACAAACGTTTCGTAAAGAATACCGATACGAAAAATGTTTTGTTCGAACGTTAAACCTTATAGGAATCTTAAAGTTTTGTTTAACAAGCAGAAAAATTGCGCGAAAAAAACAAGAAAAATTAAAACTGTCGTTAGAAGCATATTTTACAACAGAAAATCTTGTAAAATGCCTCAATTCATCAGTAAACACTCCAATTAACATGATTCAGTTTAAGTTTTGGGAAACAATTGAAAAACAGCTAAAATATTGACAATTTAAGTCGTTCTGTGCAACAATGGGTAAGGGAACAACGATTGGCAAATCACCCTATAACTGTGCCAATATCATAACAGTTCGTCTAAACTTACCCAATTGAATCAACTAAGCCTATTTAAACCATCAATTCGATTGTTCTACACCGAAGCCGAATCCCATTTACACTTGATTCATAATATTGAGCAAGTGACTGACACGGCGCCAGAAGTCGCAGACAGGTTAAAGGAACAATGCACCGATCAAATCGAAAGACAAGCATTTCCTATTCATGTCAAATTTTCACTCGGAGAAGGTACCGTCTTCAAGTGGTGGACATCCTCGGAGGCCGCAGAGATCCTTCGGAATTTTCTTCCACCTAAACTCAACCAAACCAAATGCTCAGCTAGTGAGTGATTCCTTTCATTTCATACATCAAACCCAGCCAGGGCGCAGGCATCAAT
Source organism: Uranotaenia lowii (assembly GCF_029784155.1). Lineage (NCBI taxonomy): Eukaryota > Metazoa > Arthropoda > Insecta > Diptera > Culicidae > Uranotaenia > Uranotaenia lowii. The sequence goes on from NC_073693.1 coordinate 167,227,265, forward strand.
CAAAATGCGTCGGCAGTTTTTGACCTCTTCTCGTATGCCGGAGCTACGGCACAGAAAAAAGAGGGAAATGCGTCGGCAGCACACGAAATTTATGCTCTCGTGTGTGAACCAGATTATGTCAATGTCAAAAAAGACAACTTTAAAGGCGGTGACCTTTTTTGATTTTTAGGTTTTGCATGTTTTTCTTGTTTCTCCTGAAGCGGCCTCTTTAGGCTATTGCAATAATTGATGGATTTCTAATTTATTTTCGATGTAGGAAGAACGATCACCTGTAAGCCTGGCGATCAAAATTAGCAACAGGTATGGGTTTCGAGATCACTCGTCCGAAATTTTTTAACATTGACGCCAGTCCGTTTCGTCATGTCCCATGCATGTCGGTAGAATTAACATCACTTGTCAAATGATGATGAGTTTTGAACGAAACTTGAACACCCAGGAGCATCCCAGCATCCTTTCATGCCTCCCAAATATTTCCATCGGATTATTCCCAAAGCACAGCCTACAAGACTGGCCTACATCAGCATTAGCAATCCACTTGAAAGGGCAACTTGGAACAATGCAAAAATCGGAAAGAATAATATAATTTCAACAATCGATGTTGTTCTATGGTGTCCTAATCCTCAAAAGCATCGATCGGAGGGTTAAAAAACGTTAGACGCAGAATTTGTGGTGTAATCGTGTTTTCTGAGAGGCGTGTATAACAACCCGTACATTTTTGCAAAGGCTTGGTAGATGATAATCCCGGCTCTTGTACTCTATTCAGTTCTCTCTAAAGTTATTCGATTTCTGTTCGTATGGATGCTGTGCGGGTGGAGGCGTCAACCGAAGATATGGCATCGTTATGCAAACAATCATTTCAGTTGGCAAATTTAAAAGTCATTTTGGTACACCTTAGAGAAACGATAATCTGTTTATGTTTTGATTCTGAAAAAAAAAAAACGTTTGAAGCTCAAGATATTCGATCTAGTTTGTAACAAGAGTTAAATCGGAGAGTAGAAAATACCAACTGAGCGTTTATTGTTTTCAAGTAAAAATCTAGATTTTTTGCAGGTTCAAAAATATTGTTGACAGTGGCAAATTCACTATTTTGTTGAATAATATCCATTCTTTTCAAACTATTTCAAATTCATTCAATTAACAGTATTTTTTCATTTCAAAGATTTATTTCAGATTGCCATTCACATTTACATGGTGAGGTGTTTTTTTCCCGTAGAGTGAATATTCTTTCTCATTGATAAATTGTAAAGATTTTTTAATTTGACTTTTCTGATCAAAATCAAATATTAACGTTTCATTTCCAACATTGCGATGCGTAAAATCCCTAGTACTTTTTCAACTTATAAACGTTTTTCCACGGTTATTAAACCTGTTTGAAATTGTCAACATGAATCATTCTTGAGATAACTGACATTACTTAAGACGTATGTGGTCAGTCGTTAGATTATTTGATTAACTCGGAGGATATCGCTTATCTCGTTTTTTAGTTTAGCTTGTAACAAAGCAAAAACTGGGTTACTATTTCTTCGATCTTCCAAACGAGATGAAAATGTCAACTCCGCAATTTTTAACATAAAAAAAACTTCTGCATTATCATCAAAATTGAAAAGCGATTTTGTATTGAATTAAATCAATTTTAAGCTATCACCAATTTTGTTTTTTGCATTTTTATAACGAAAATGTGCAATTCATTCAATTCGACAAATTAGGGTTACTTGCTCTACTTTGGATCCTTTAGGCGGTGATTTTCAAATATCTCTTATGTATTTTCTCATAGATGAACTGGAGTTACAGATTTATTTTTCAACAAATCTATTTAAGGATATTGATCTTATCTGCAAGTTTGAATGATTACACTTGGGCACAGCATTTTTGGTATCTTTGTTTTAATAGCTGTTTTTGGAGGAATTTGGCGTCCTAAATTCGGAACATTTGTCAGATTTTGTGTATCAGCTCTTGTTTTGGTGATATGGCGTGCGGAGACTTTCAAATTGATCAATGTTTGGTTAAATTGAACATTCATAACCAAAAAACCAACAACTTTGTTTTAAGAGGTTTAATATTCCGTCGATTGCATATGTGTTAGTAGGTAATAAACATAGGTGTAAAAATTGCTCACGTAGTTTTTGAAAACGTACTTTTTTCCTACCTAAGCTTTGAACTAACTCTCATGAACATAAATTAGATTAAGTTTTTTACTTCAGTATCCATTTACATTGTTTTTAAATTCATTGTTTAAATTGTTGAACTTTTTTTTAAATCTTAATGGCAAAGAAAGTATATAAGCTTTGAAACCTGAATCTAAAATATATAAAAGTAAATTTGAAATCCTTGTTTGAAATATAACTTCATCTGTGGTATTAGTACAAAAATCATCAAATTGTTGGGAAAAATCCTGATTTCATGTATACTTAACTTTAATTTTGCACAAATAACAAATTTTGTTGGCTGTGGTGGACCCGCAACATTGTATTTATCAATATTACAGTTCGTTTATGCATGCAAAGCATAAACAAACTGTATATCGAACAAAGTCCAATGTGAGGGCTCAGCGCAAGACGCTGACTCCGCACTTTCGGACTGTACTATGTTCGGTCGGTCACCGCACGCAGCACTGTAAAGAAAGTAGCAAATAGATTAGTCTTAAGTGACACACGAACGACAGCATACGTATTTTTATTCAATTAACAGATATCACAGGGCCAGAGAATGGGAAATAGTTCATGGCGATCCTGCCCGGTTTTTATTACTTGGTGACACGCGACGTTCGGAAAAGTAAAACTAGTTAAAAGTGCAAGTGTCAAAAAATATTCCCTTAAAAAGTACAAAAACTCAACTAGCACTTTACAATGGGATGGTTCAGCGCGGACGAAATCGTCGCGCCGGTGACGAACAGTGCGTGCGAGCAAAATCAAGTAGCCCAAACAGTGGCACTGTGTGCGATTGCGGCAGCCGCTATCGGATATATTTCAGTTAAGGTGATAATAAAACTACACCGCCAACAAACGGAACGAGTAGCCACTCGTGCGATCCAAATGAACAACTTATCGGCAACACCTTAAAAAGTAAAAAAAAAAAAAAAAATGTTAACGGGGAAAAGAAGTGTGCTAATCTAGTGAGTCAGAAACAAAAGACAATCAATGAACAATGAGTACAACAACAAACTACGAACAGAACGAAATTCTGATTAAAATATGCAAGCAACAACTGGAAGCGATAAGGGAACAACTAATGCTACGGCTGAAGGAAGATCCGTTCACTCAACAGGAAGTAAATGCGTACATCAGGCTGGTGAATAACATTTTCGATATGGCCACAGGAGCATCTGTAGAGAACCACCACGCTAGGAAGCAGAGGAACGTCCTGACCAACCTGAAAGATGAACTGGAAATGATCCTCACATGGAACGTTGGGAAACCATTACCTACATCTATGAAACATATAAGCTAAGTATCTAAAATAAATAGTTAAACAAAACAAGTTAGTAACCTAGAGTTCAAAAATTTTTAGGAACCGCTACAAACCAGGAAAAGAAACGGAATAATGAGTAATGTGAGTAAATTTAACAATTTCTAACAAATATTTAACTTTAAAAATAGTCTCAAGAAACTGATGTGCACTATTAAGGGAAAAGAAACTTCACCGAAACTAGACATTGTTCAGGAACAAGTATAAGTACTATTTCATGGAACTTCGGAAAAAAAATGTTTTAAGTGGTATACCATCCAAAATGGCTAAGCTAGACTTAAACATAGCTTTAAAGGTAGTAAAACCTTTCGATGGTTCCGCAGTTAACCTGCAGAGCTACATCGAAAGTATAGAACTTTTAAAAGACTATGCGGAAGGAGTACCTCCCGCAGAGCTGATAAAATTTCTGAAAATTACATTGACCGGAACTGCCCGTGGGGCATTCGACAGTGTTGCAACCGTCGATGCCGCCATTGAGGCATTGAAACAAAAATTCGGAGTCAAGCTCACTCCGAAGGCGGTGGAAAGTGAGATGCTTTCCAAACGCCAAAGCAACAAGACACTAACTGATTTCGGAGACGAAATCACAAAATTATCGTCCAAATTGGCCGCTGCTTACGTTTCGCAAGGAACGTTTGCCAGCGAGTCAGCCGCCAGCAACCTGGTAGAAACGGTTGCTGTGCGCGCATTTGTTGATGGGCTTAAAGATCCATCAGTAAAATTTTTATTAAGAGCACGAAACCCGACAACTTTAAACAAAGCGGTTTCAGATGCTCTGGAGTGTCAAGCAACACCCCATCAGGAAAACTGTGTTGACACTCTAATGGCACTCTGGTGCACAACCGGAAAACCGTCATATAGAGGCAATGGACAAAATCAATGGAGAGGCAGAGGCCACCCTAGAGGACATGGTTCCTACAGAGGGAATAATGGATACCGTGGAAGAGGTAACAATTATACCAACTACAACCGTGGTTACAACAATAACAACTATGGTAATAACCATAGCAACCAAAACCAAAGAGGGAATAATCGAAGAGGTCGAAACGGTCCACACATGGCAAACATTGCCGAAGGACAACAACAACAAATTCAACAACAACAACCACAACCCCAAAGACAAGAACGAGAAAGGGAAGAAGCCAATCTGATTGATCTTTTTCGCTAATTTTAATGCGAAAAAGGCTCTCAGAGTAAAATTTTTATTATTTGGTAAGGAAGTAGAACTAATAATTGACAGTGGAGCATCTTGTTGTATTTTGGACAAGAGATGTCTCCCTGAAATTTTCAATATAAATAATTCACAAACATTGGAAATAAGTGGTGTAAACGGAGTTACCAGCACGCTGGGATACGTTGAAACTTTTGTAGGATATAATTCTGTAGAATATCCCATTAAGTTTAATATAATAGAGAGTTTACCGGATACAGTTAATGGTTTAATTGGCACAGATTTTCTGAAAGAATTTGGAGCAAATATCGATTTTGTAAATATGAAAATGGAATTGAAACCACCAGATAGTGAAATGTGTTACATAATACCTGCTAGAACTGAGGTAGTAAAGCTCATAAATACAAAACTCACTGAATCATGTATTGTACTAAATCAAGAGATACAACCACATGTATACATCGCGAATACAATTGTTCAACCTTCGAATGGGAAAATACCCATTCACATGGTTAACGTGAAAAACAAGCCAGTAAATATTTCAAATCTGAAACCAATTATTAAACCAGCGAGTGATTATTTGGTAGTGGATATGAAACATTCAAAAGATGCGAAAGACAGAATAGAGCAACTTCTTCAAGAGTTGGAATTAAGCCATTTATCACCAGCCGAAAGAAGGCATATAGTACAAATATGCACGAAGTATGCCGACATATTCTGTTTAGAATCTGACAAATTAACAGTGACGAATATTTACAGTCCAGTTATAAAAGTCAAAACAGAAGTACGACCAATCTATAGCAAACCTTATAGATTGCCTAACTCGCAAAAGGCAGAGATCGAAAAACAGATAAACAAAATGATTGACGAAAACATAATAGAAAAGACGACTTCCGCATGGAACAGTCCTATTTTATTGGTACCCAAGAAAAGTTCTGGGGATACGAAAAAATGGAGACTTGTAATAGATTACCGAAAAGTCAACACAGCGGTAGAGGATGACAAATTCCCTCTACCCAACATTGATGAGATTATAGATGCTCTTGCAGGAGCAAAATATTTCTCTCATTTAGACCTATCACAAGGGTACTATCAGTGTCAGTTAAGACCTGGGGATAGACCTGTGACTGCATTTTCAACACCGTCAGGGCAATATCAAATGACAAGGCTGCCCATGGGTTTGAAAATCAGTCCATCATCGTTTTCTAGACTTATGACAATTGCCATGTCAGGATTGGACATGACGAGATGCCTAGTTTATCTGGATGACATTATTGTCTTCGGGAAAACTATAGAGGATCATAACAAAAATTTGATGTCCGTTTTCGAAAAACTTCGAGGCGTTAACCTTAAATTAAACCCGAAAAAGTGCAATTTTTTTAAAACAGAATTGCTTTATTTAGGCCATATGATTTCTGCGGAAGGAGTAAAACCTGACCCAGAAAAAATAAAAGTAGTGAAAAATTGGCCAAAGCCTAAAGACGCCGACCAAGTTAAGCGATTTGTAGCTTTCGCTAATTACTATCGAAAACACATTCAAAATTTCGCTAGTTTATGTTCACCATTGAATTATTTAACGAGAAAAAACATTCCATTTCAATGGAATGATAAGTGTGAACATGCATTTAATACACTTCGAGAAAAAATTTTAAATCCACCAATTCTCGATTTTCCCGACTTCTCAGAAAATAACAAATTTACTCTGCATACAGATGCATCTGGGTATGCAATCGGCGCCGTCCTTTCTAACAAGAATGGCAGACCAGTTGCTTACGCAAGTAAAACTCTGAATTCAGCAGAAAAGAATTACCCAACCATAGAAAAGGAACTTTTGGCCATAGTATGGGGTATAAGACATTTTAGACCCTACCTGTATGGGAGGAAGTTCGATGTCTTTACCGACCACAGGCCGTTAGTGTACCTTTTCTCAATGACTGATCCTTCTAGTCGACTGACAAAGTTTAGGTTGGCATTAGAAGAATACAATTTTGATGTGATTTATAAACGAGGCAAAGAGAATGTGATAGCAGACGCGTTATCACGTTTTTCATCTGACGAGTTAAAAGGAATCAACATGAAAATTAACCAAGATGCATTCGTAACAACGAGATCTAAGACAAAACAAACAGCAAATGAAACTGCAACACCAACGATGAAGGTGAATGGCCATCATTTTTCATCAGGAGGAATAGCAGAAATTATTCTTGACAATAGCATTTCTATGGAAAGTACCATGTCCGATTGTGGAAGGAGAATTATTGTAAAACCGGCAAAGTCATTGGTTCAGCTACGGCGAACTATGAAAAGCCTAAAAGAAGTATGTAAGAAAAATAACCTAAACGAGCTCGTAATAATACAAAATTCTAGAAGTGCGCACAACTTTTATAACAGTCTCTTGGAAAATAATTTGCTAGATGAGGTACCAAAAATATATGCTTTGAACAAAGGTATTAAAATAATCCAAGATGAAAAAGAAAAACTTATAATTCTCAATGATTTTCACATACTTCCCACTGCAGGGCATGCGGGAATAAAGAGAACACAAAAGACCATAAAAAGTAGATATTTCTGGAATAATATGAATAGAGATATTGAAGATTTTATTAAAAAATGCGAACTTTGTCAACGAAACAAGACCTTACCAAAAACAAAAATCCCAATGAAAATAACAACAACTGCAGAAACTGCATTTGAGAAAATTTATATGGACATAGTAGGGCCATTAATACGGTCTGAAGGGTCTGAATATATCCTAACAACGCAGTGTGAATTATCAAAATTCATAACCGCGACACCAATAGAAAATAAATCAACAGAAACAGTAGCAAAAGCTTTCATCAAAAGTGTAATTTTAAAATTTGGCGTCCCAAAAGTCATAGCATCTGACAGAGGAACAGAATTCATGTCAGGACTATTCACAAAATTAGCAGAAATTTTACGAATCGAAAAATTAAATTCAACAGCATATCACCACCAATCAATTGGTGCGTTGGAAAATTCACATAAGGTACTGGGGAATTATTTAAGGATTCAATGTGATGGTAAACTATTTCAATGGTCTGAATGGGTTCCATTCTATGAATTCGCATATAATAATACAGTACATACAGCAACAGGGTACACACCTTTCAGTTTGGTATTTGGGAAATTGGCTAACATGCCTGCAAATTTGACTGAAAATCAGAATAACGCTTACTATAATCTGGATGATTATTGCACAATATTACAACTGAAACTGAGGCATACACATGAAGAAGCAAGGAAACACCTGCTATCCCAAAAGGAAAAAAGAAAAGAACACTATGACACAGACAAGAAAGCACTAAAGTTGAATATAGGAGACCTAGTACTAATAAAAAATGAAACAGGAAACAAATTAGAAGCCAAATACAATGGTCCATATGAAGTGTTGGAAGATTTAGGAGAAAATGCAAGAGTTAAAATAAAAGACAAGGTGGACGAAGTCCACAAAGATAGGATAAAACTATTTGTAAACTAAATTAGGACGTGTGGTGGATAGAATAAGGACTTAACATTATAAACATCATAAACATAACATAACAACACTATTTTACATTTTATTACATACGAATCATACGTATAATTTAAAAATTAAATCTATAAACTAATTTTTAAATTTATTAAGGAAGGGCGTGTGGTGGACCCGCAACATTGTATTTATCAATATTACAGTTCGTTTATGCATGCAAAGCATAAACAAACTGTATATCGAACAAAGTCCAATGCGAGGGCTCAGCGCAAGACGCTGACTCCGCACTTTCGGACTGTACTATGTTCGGTCGGTCACCGCACGCAGCACTGTAAAGAAAGTAGCAAATAGATTAGTCTTAAGTGACACACGAACGACAGCATACGTATTTTTATTCAATTAACAGATATCACAGGGCCAGAGAATGGGAAATAGTTCATGGCATCAACTGAAAACAACAAAGTTTTTAGCAAAACAATCGCAATTATAAAATGATAAACGGTTCCTCTATTTAAACTAAAAATGGCGTCAAATATTGTATTCCCGAAAAGCGAATAACTTATCTACATGAGAAAAAAAATATCTGAACTTTGATTCGGAATACAAAAGAATATGAACTTTTAAACCTGAATCTGAAATATATGTGAAATAAAATCTGAAACCCTGGTTTGAAATGAATTTTGCAATCTATAAATCTGAATTATGAATGTATAAAGGAATGTTTATTTGAAATTTTAACTTTTAATTTAAGATATGTTTTTTTGAAAAAGGTTCTTAATTTTGAATTAACATGGATTTCAACGAAAATTAAATTTATCTGACAATCATTAATATTGAATGAAATTTTAAATATCAGTTTCAATCTGAATTTGATCTTCGAATTTGGAACTCTCTATCTACTTAACGTTTTTATTCTATATTTTTAATCTTTATCTGAAATTTTATCACGTACAAAAATGCAAACCCCAATTCTCAACATGAACTAGAACGAAAGACAATTTAAATTCCACTTAAGGATTTACAGCATATTTGATAAAGATTGGTTTGGTTACATAAAAATTAAATGCATTATTTTTAAACTCTTCATGAATGTGACGCCATTCAAGAAATTGAATATTACACTACCTTCTTTGAATGTTCCTTACATGTTTGACAGTTCGCACGGTGAACCCGATGAAACTGGTTCATTCTTCTGGAACATCAAAATGTACATCAAGCCCCCGAGGCAATGAACTAGTCACCTAAAGTGAGTCGCCTCTTGGAATACCCCGACTATATCCAAGAAACCAAAAGTCTCATATCTACTTAAACTCGTGCTTCCAAAGTTCGAATTTCGCTGAACAAAGGTTCCAAATAGATTTGGTACCGAATTTCCTCGAATTTGAGCATGAAAGTTACAAAAGGTTCCTCAAAAAGCCTTCTATGAACTTGAAGTTCCAAGAAGTTCCTCATATAGCTTTTTTGTGACATGTCAATCGTATCCACACAGTATAAAAGTTACCTTAGGGCTCAAATAGCCTTTTGTGAACTTCAAGTTCCAAGAAGATCCTCTTAAAACCTTCTGTGAACTTCAAGTTCCAAAAAGTTTCTCGAATAGCCTTTTTTGTGACATGTCAATCGCTTTATTCAGAATCAAAGTTAAAAATTGAGTCTCAAATAGCCTTCTATGGATTCGAAGTTCCAAAACGTTCCTCAAATAGCCGTTTTGAGACATGTCCGCCATTTCATGAATATGAAATGTGAACGAACATCACAAAAAGGCATATAATCAATAAATCATTTGTTGGAGTTTGCAAATTGTTGAAATGTATAATTTATATTGCAACATCAACTCAGAACAACTTAAAGCTAACATTTGCGAGTTGTTTTTGAAAAGAGTAAATATTTTGACTTTATAAAATTTTGTCCAACTGTATTTACTTACCACGAATTTATCACACATTAAAAGTCAGTTGAAGCAATTCAATAATTAAATATCAAGATAAACTCAAAAAGTTGTATAATTTTTAGCTTAACAGTTATAAACAGGGAATTCCGTGGCAGCGTGTTTGGCTATCATCTCGGAGGATCGGGTTCAAATCTGGTACCAGGACTAATTTTTTCCATTAGGTTGTTTGATTGCTTGAGTAAGCGAATCAAATAATTATGTAGGGAAGGAGCGGGCTATATGCGCCTATTAAGCAGAAAACTGATTTTATCAAATATCAGATCGAATATGCGTACAAAAACTATATACACGTGTGCAGGAATCTGTTTACTATACATTGAAGAAATTTTTAAGTTAAAATTTTCTTCTGTTTTCAAGAAAACGATTTTATTATAAGTGTTGTCTAAACTGCCGAACCTCAAACCGTGCGGGCTAAATGCGCCTAATTATGTTTCGAACAAAATTTCTGTTTTTTGGGCAATATTTTCGTATAATTTCATTGAAAGTGCTAGAAAGCAATAATTTTCGTACGACAAAGATGAAGTTTTATAAAAAATCTATGTTTATTATAATTTTATGGAATAAAACAAAAGTTCGGGTTCCCATACTATGGAGGCAGTTCATCCATAAGAAAAACTTTATCAAATCTGTTTTTAGATCTTTAATTCTCTCTTAAGATGTTATTCAGAGCTTAGATTTGAAGGTTCAATGAAAAAATCATTTATTTATTCTATTTAATCTGTTATTTTAGGATGGAGGCATTTTACAAACATGATGGGGGCATAAAAAACACTCTATTATTCCACTATATAATCATTATTAAACCTCCACAAAAGCTGAAATATGTTTAATTTCTTAAGTTCATTTGAGTAAGAAACAAAAACCATCCTACTTTTTGTTTTAAGCTTCTTTACGTATACTTTTTAAAAGTCGAAATATTACATCAAAATGTATCAAAACCTTGTATGATTTTTTAAATTTTTTTAGTTTGTAAATTCATAAAATTCTTTATTGCCTTATGTTCTAAGCGAATCACCCTCAAAATGCATTGGTCAGATAAGCTGTCTAGTCAGCCATTTCATCAAACAGCCGTAGGGTCATATAACCCGATAGGCCCATTTAGGAAAACGTTCCCCTATATAGCAGAATTGGCGTGCGTGCTGGAATGTCTGGAATGTATCGAATAAAGTGAAAAACAAATCAATGAAGTAAGATCAATTGAGGGAGGTGATGGGAGGAATAAAGATGGACGCCAAAAAACCGCCAGCACCACATGGGCTGGTGATGACCAAAGTAAGAGAGGAGAGGAGAATTATTTTTTGTTTTCGCTGGTTAAACGTTTACTTGTGGGCTGAATAGAAGGCCGTCCAGTTCTGTAATGGAACTTCAAAGTTTCAATAAGAACTTAAATTTTGGGCTGAATAAAACGAACTTAAGCACATTGATTATGCTGATTAAGCTGTGTTCGACCATATTAACGAGACTTTTGGTTGCTTGGGATAGTCACGTGACTACGACTAATGTGACTCCGAGTCACTTCATTCGCCTCGCAGAATAAGGCCCAAAGTCTGATTCATAGAACCAGTCAAATTTGAGATGAAAAACTTAAGTTAATGAATTTATTTATATGGTTTTTCTGACAAAACAAGCAAAAACTGTCAAAAACTAGGTATTTTATCCTGTATATTAGAGAGAAAAATTTATTTCGATTTTTCGGCATTTTAGTACCAAAGTAGGCTCTTTGTCCAAAATAGGGTCACTTATCAAACCAGTGCATTTCGAACTATTTAGAGCAAGTTCACTGGTGTTGGGAAAAAGTGGTAGAAATTTTTGTCACTTTTTGCAAATTTTGAAAATTTTTCCATGCAAAAACATTTTCAAGATCTGTGGCCTTCAAGTTTTTTAACAACACGTGTTGTAGATTCGCATACTGTGATGCAAAAATAGCAATATTTCTATCACATACGGCTGAAATAGAAACAGTGCTGTAAAAATACAACGCCCAAAGATCTTGAAAACATTTTTGCATGGTAAAATTTACAAACTGTCAAAATTTCTACCACTTTTTCCCAAAACCAATAAACTTGATCTTAGTTGACAAAAAAATACTTTGATATTAATTCCGGCCTAATTGGAACTGCGAAGGAAGCAATTCATTAATGATGTTTTAAGATCCCTGTTTCAAGGAAACCCGGTTTTATGTAAAACAGCTTTGTGGTAGATATAGGGATCATCATCTCGAAAGTCGTGCTTGTGATATAGTTCAGTTGGCAAGTTTGTTGTCTCCTGAGCCGATGTCCGCGAGTTCGAGCCCAAGAGTAAACATCGAACATAGTTGTACCGGGTAAGTTTTTCAATAACGACCCGCCAACTGTAACGTTGATAAAGTCGCGAATGCCATAAAGATGATAAAACGACTATAATCGAAACAAAAAAAAAATCGAAAGTATTGATTTTATATATTTTTGATGTAGAGATTCTCACAGGTTTAACTCTTCATTTCAATGTATGTCTGTACGTACACATAACAAATGAATCTTAGACCTGAGATTTCACTAACTTCAACCGCGCCAGTTCACATCTGACACGTGGCATGAGTTTCGAACAGTTTGCTTACTTCATCTATTTTGCGTGATTAAGTATAATGATTTGTTCTCCTACTTAGTGAGTTTCAACATAATGAAAAGAATTCAAAGAAATTACAATGGTATGAAAAAAAACATCAAGCTTCAAAACTGCTGCAGGTATGTAGATACTTGATCAACATTTTTCGTTGGAGAGAATAGTTTAAATTCTTGGAAGTAAATTCGCATCATCCATGTGCACCTGAACGTTCGAACTTTACAGACTACATGTTATATAAACTCGCGTCCAGAACGTGTCAGCATGTAGCTCGAATGTAGATACAGGTAGCTATAGTGCAATTTTTTTCCATATCCATATTCCCATTCCGGTGAGTATTTGAGTGCGTTTTCCATACAATATCGCTGCTAGCTCTTCTACTGCTGCTAGACCTGCCGCTTATCCGCCAGGCGATTAACAATTTATCCAGAATTAAACGCATGGCGGTTCATACCGGCCGGATAAAACTAGCCGCGGGCCATGTACTAGGTAGTGGCCAGATGAACGAGTTGATTATAATGTTCGCCCCCTTTTTTTAGCGATGCTCTCCATGTTCCTGGGGCAGATGGCAGACATAATATGGAATAAAAAATTCATACATAATTAACTGTCGCTGTTTTGGAGTCGATTACACGAACCACAATGAACCTAAAAAGATTAAATTTTTAAAACAATGAATGCATCGAGTTAAGGGTACATATTCTGAATTCTGGATCTTAAGTTTCGTTTTAAAACCTGCTTTAATTTGAAGGATTTTGGTTTCAATTTAACAAATAGTGTTAAAACTACAGAATACAGAATGCAGGCTGGTCTCTGGGTTCAAATAAAAACTCGTAATAATAATTCAGAAGGACAATTTTTACCTTTTTGTAGGTGATGGAAAGAATTAGAGAAACATGAGGTATCAAAGAACGAAAGAACATAAGCCGTAAATATCATGAATTTTTCGAAAAAGATACAACGGCTCACCGGCAGGACGACTTGAACCTGCAATCTCCGCTTTAGTACAACGGCGCGTTAGCCAATTTCACCACGGTGAACGAAATCGGCGAACACGAGCAATCGAGCTCTGCCGATCAACTTCTGGACCTTCTATCGAAACACCATGTATATCCCGCATGTGATCTTTCCCACTATTGATCTCTCTTGCCACCCATCGACTCGGGATTTCATCCAAGCGAGCACATAGTGATCATCCTTGTAACGTTTTTCGCGTGCATCAAAACTCTTATAAATATTTTACAGAGTGGTTATTCAACTTTAAACCTTGAAGCACTAAACTGTCCTGCCAAGCAAGATTGTCCAGGTTTATCGTAGAAAATAGTTCCAGTTGATATATTTTTCAAGTTAATTTACTTTTTCCACAAAACCTGGTACCTAGTTATAGCCGAGGAGTAAGCCATGAGTTTTGGACGTCGGACGCAATTTTTTCGTGCTCTGTGAATTTTTTTCAAAATAATAGTTTGAATAGCCAAAAAACATAAAATTGTACAAATATATTATCATTGAATTGCAGTGCAAATATTTGAAGTGATATTAGCAAGTTAAGATGTGGTTTCAAACTGGAGTTGTACAAAAATGCAATAGTGACTTTTGCTGATTCGATGCATCCAGTCAAAAAAAAGTTCCTACTAAGCACTACGGGGCATTTCAATCCAAGAAAAACGTAGACCTTCAAGACAACTGCAGATTTTAAGATAAGTGTTTTTTATTATTATTATTATTATAATTGATTAGTATTATAACTGTAAAACTTTAAATCAAGGGACAAATGAGGAGGTTTCGGAGATAATTGGAAAGACATGTTGTCCGGTCAACAGTCTAGAGATAACTCATCTTTATTTACACTCATATGTAGCACTATCAATTAATATCCCTTTTATGAGGATAATGAAGTACACTATAACATTCATGATTTCACAGTTGGGTGGTTACTACAACTCCTTCCCCCTTAATATTCGTTTAATAAAGCTATTTCATTTCTAAAATATTTATAAACTTTTTTTTTAAACTGTGACCCAAAGATGGGTCTTGACTCAAACATTCAGTCAGCGAAACTTTTTTTGTAGAGAAATGAATCCACCTTAGATGAAATTTCAGGGACTAGATAAGGGAAAATTGATGTTGAAAACATGCGAAAAAAAATTCGCCTTGTCTCCCGGTGAGACTTGAACCCACATCTTGCGCCTCTCCGGGGCCCATGTATTAACATTCTACTACAGGAGACCAACCTGGCGTATGAATATTATACTGGTTGAGTGTCGATGTCTATCGGAATGAAGGGAATAGTTCTCCCATGTGATCATAATCATTTTTCCTGGTCTATTTCTATTCCCATCTTTTCATCTTACGGTAGTTGGACTCAAATTTGGATATTTTAGGCACGGCAAGATTTGCATTGCCTTCTCATATACTGCACGGGTTGTCAGTTATGATGAGAAATGATGCGTTTGCCGTATTTGGATATCCAACCAAATTCGGTGTTTGGCACCGCCTTATTTTCTATTTTTAAACTGTGACCCAAAGATGGGTCTTGACTCAAACATTCAGTCAGCGAAACTTTTTTTTTTTTTTTTTTTTTTTTTTTTTTTTTTTTTTTTCTCTACAAAAAAAAAGTTTCGCTGACTGAATGTTTGAGTCAAGACCCATCTTTGGGTCACAGTTTAAAAATAGAAAATAAGGCGGTGCCAAACACCGAATTTGGTTGGATATCCAAATACGGCAAACGCATCATTTCTCATCATAACTGACAACCCGTGCAGTATATGAGAAGGCAATGCAAATCTTGCCGTGCCTAAAATATCCAAATTTGAGTCCAACTACCGTAAGATGAAAAGATGGGAATAGAAATAGACCAGGAAAAATGATTATGATCACATGGGAGAACTATTCCCTTCATTCCGATAGACATCGACACTCAACCAGTATAATATTCATACGCCAGGTTGGTCTCCTGTAGTAGAATGTTAATACATGGGCCCCGGAGAGGCGCAAGATGTGGGTTCAAGTCTCACCGGGAGACAAGGCGAATTTTTTTCGCATGTTTTCAACATCAATTTTCCCTTATCTAGTCCCTGAAATTTCATCTAAGGTGGATTCATTTCTCTACAAAAAAAGTTTCGCTGACTGAATGTTTGAGTCAAGACCCATCTTTGGGTCACAGTTTAAAAATAGAAAATAAGGCGGTGCCAAACACCGAATTTGGTTGGATATCCAAATACGGCAAACGCATCATTTCTCATCATAACTGACAACCCGTGCAGTATATGAGAAGGCAATGCAAATCTTGCCGTGCCTAAAATATCCAAATTTGAGTCCAACTACCGTAAGATGAAAAGATGGGAATAGAAATAGACCAGGAAAAATGATTATGATCACATGGGAGAACTATTCCCTTCATTCCGATAGACATCGACACTCAACCAGTATAATATTCATACGCCAGGTTGGTCTCCTGTAGTAGAATGTTAATACATGGGCCCCGGAGAGGCGCAAGATGTGGGTTCAAGTCTCACCGGGAGACAAGGCGAATTTTTTTCGCATGTTTTCAACATCAATTTTCCCTTATCTAGTCCCTGAAATTTCATCTAAGGTGGATTCATTTCTCTACATATTTATAAACTTTGGAAGCAGATAATGGTTATGGATCAAAAACCTATTTGAGGTTATATAAAATAAGATTCGAATGGTCTATAAACCTGATTGATTGATTGTTCAAAAATAATTATTTTTTTCTAATCTTCATTTTCTTTCCTGTTAAAGAACTGCTTCCTAAAAATAAAGCATTTTGCTTTCCAAAATTAATCTGATTCATTTCTTGTGATGAAAACTTAATTTTCTTCTTCTTCATTTGTTAATCGTTTTAGACTTATTGATTTCTAAATTCTGGGTTGAAGCTACTTCCTCTCTTTTACGAAAAACTTTCCATTCCGGTTCCGTTTAATCGAGTAAAAACCAAAGCACAGCATCCACACGGGAACAAGAACGGACAGACAGTAAACTTCGATGCGGATTGCTATAGCAGCTATCAAAATTTCAGCATCACATAGATAACCAACAAAATACAACGGCCACAGCAACACGCCAAGGATGATGAATGCGTTACTTGTCGATCAAAATATCTTGCACCGTCCACTATTTTACAGAACTTAAGTATTTTGTAGCGTCCAGTTAAAAACTTTCACTGTTAACCGTTCTCTATTGGGAACAAAACGGGAATAAAAACTTGAAAAAAAAAACTTCCCTGACGGTATAGTGAAAAACAAAATGGTGGTCATAAATTCGTCGATCAAAAATCAAACACGTTCCCAGACCACACAGGGTGGTTCAAAACTTAAGTGAAAAACACGTGTTTCGAAATACTATGAAAAAATATCATCGTCGACTAAATTACTCCTTTTTTGTAAGATGAGCACCACAAAAATGTTCTGAGCCAAACAAATGAACAAACAAAGGACACCAAATCCACAAAACGGCATCAGAACAAAAGAAAAAAAATCGCCATCGTTGTTCCCGGTTGGACGTAAAACCTTCAAAAGCACTTTCTGTTGCAAACATACAACCTAACGAGCCTCTATAATCAAAAGAGACGAAATGTCACGATTGGAATTTTCGATTTTCTGTCAGTGTCATTCCAATCGAGCAAAAGACTTGTCAAACTGGAAAATTTGGAATTGCGAAAGCGGCGGTAGAGGAAGTATTATCATTCATATCTGCAAACAAAGGGTAATCAAAACACATGTTTTTGAATGCTCTATTTCGATTAGAAGCTAAATTCTCAAGGTCTTATTTCTTGGTACTGAATTGGTAAAGTTATAATTTTTTAATGATAAATATGATGGATTTTTCTTAATTTTAAGTTTTCATTGCCAGCACAAGATGATGCCGGATCAGCGGAGTCGAAAGAGAAAGTTTATCAATGAAAGTTGCGGATTCCAGTATAGAATTCCCCGAAAGATGGCAGAATGCGAGCAATTTCTCCCGTTTTTTTGGTTCAGTCGGGAACCGGAAGAAAAATATATTTTTAAATCCGGGGCAGGTTTTGTTAGAACAATTCTTTGCCAAACACTCCTTGATTGACTTTTTTTTCTATTGATGACAATAACAAAAACAGCTTAGTTAAAACAGCAGACTAGACCAAAAACCACTTCCAAATAAAAATAAACGCAACCAGAATTGAAGTCATGTGAAGTTTGAAGCAAAGCAGTGCTGCGCCCAAATGCAAGCGGGGTTGCTGTATGATTTATTCTTGAAAGGATCAGATTGCGTCTCTTTTGTTTTTATTACAGGCTCTTTAATACAACCAATTAAAAATCGGTCAAAACACTATTTTACGCACGAAATTAAAATTCTTTTTTTTACGAACTATTTCACCTCGTCGCCAATTATTATAACTGTAAAACTTTAAATCAAGGGACAAATGAGGAGGTTTCGGAGATAATTGGAAAGACATGTTGTCCGGTCAACAGTCTAGAGATAACTCATCTTTATTTACACTCATATGTAGCACTATCAATTAATATCCCTTTTATGAGGATAATGAAGTACACTATAATATTCATGATTTCACAGTTGGGTGGTTACTACAATTAGAAACTTTTTAACCACCCGGATCATTCGGGTCTGTAAGTGTTTTCTCTGATTTCGTTTTATCTTATTTGATTCATTTGTCATGTTTTCGACAAATTTCTTCGTTAAAAAATTATCTTAAATGTAGGTAATATTGCATTAATATTTCAACTAGGGATGTTTCCCCGTTGAATCTAGGCGTTACCTAAAAAACTTCTTGAATTATGCAAATTATTGTTTTAAAAATCTGAATGTGAACGTGCTTGTTTTTTATAGTTTTATTGTAAATTTATTCTTATTTTTCATGCATAATTTTAACTTTTTAATGTGAATTTTTTTCTTCGATTTATGAGAACAAAGAATCTTCATCAATATTTTTCTATTGAAAGCTGTCAGAATTACATTTCAGGACATGGTCTCTGTAATGTTACTAGATTACTAACATTTGAAAACCGGTTTTCCAAGAATAAATAAAAGTAATAATAAATAAATAAAAATTATAATTTTAAATAAATAGTTGTTTGGAAATTTAGACAATTAGTGATATGAATAAGGTTTAGCAATTGCTTCGGTAGCTTTTACTTAGCTCGAAATCAATCAAAGCAAAAGCCCAAAGCATTTGCTAAGTTTGGTATGAATAAACATTTGCTTAGCGGATGTGTACTAAAGTCTTAGAACATAGCTTTTGCTTCGAAAAATAGAGCTATCCAACCAGCAGAATCAGAAGTTAAAAGTTAAATGTTAAAAGTTAAAGTTAAAGTTAAAGTTAAAGTTAAATGAAAGAAGACGATCAGAAAATTTAAAAGTCCGGCTAAAATAGCCATGAAGTTAACGGTGCGGATGGTGGGTGTAAGAACGACCGGAAAGTTTTTGGTTATTGCGTGCTCGTATGTTGATGCTTAAAGAAAAATGAATACATATTCGAATAAAGTCAAACAACAAATAGCCTAACTTTAACATTTATCATAGCTCTCCCACACGTATTCGGATCGGGCTAATCCGATGTATAAAAAATAGGCAATAGGCAATAAGGAATATTTACTGATTGATTTGTTTAGTTTCATCTTATACGAATCATTTCATACAACGACAGGAATATGAAAAAAAAGCTGGATTATCACTCCGAATTTTTTTTATCCATGTTGAAAATGCCTTTTTGAATTGTATTGAAGTGTAATATTGGTAATTTAATAAATTCATGACATTGCTAAAGAATTTTTTATTGGAAAAGTCTGCTACCGAGCATGCTTAGAAAATAAAGCAATTGCTAGGAGATTTGTCGAGCGATTACTTCAGATTTGGGCTTTATTCATACCAAATTAGCTTGTTCTAAAAGTAAAAGCACCTGACAGAGAAAACAGCTGTCAAAAAAAACTTTATTCATATCAACCGAAGCAATTGCTTTAAGCGACTGCTCGACTGCTCGATTTAGTTTAGCAAAAGCAATTGCTAGGTTTTTTTTCATACCACCTAATGTATCTGCTTCAGTTTTTTCAGGAAGTCTTAGAACAGTTTGAAAATAACAGCGAATTTCCTAGCTTTTTGGAAAAAT
This sequence comes from Uranotaenia lowii, assembly GCF_029784155.1. Taxonomy (NCBI): domain Eukaryota; kingdom Metazoa; phylum Arthropoda; class Insecta; order Diptera; family Culicidae; genus Uranotaenia; species Uranotaenia lowii. The sequence continues at coordinate 167,247,060 of NC_073693.1, forward strand.
ATTTTAAAAAATAGCTATTATCCTACTTCATTTTAATTTTCAACATTGTAATTGACAGTTGAAAATGACAATATAATCGATAATAGCAAAAAATACATTTGCAATACAGATATTTTATAAAAATGCTGAAATAAAGACAAGATTTCTTTTTCATAAAAATAAATCGAATAAGTTAGAAACTTTTGAGCAGATAATAGGTTCAAAATTGTAGTTTTCATTAACTTATTCCTTTCATCATGTGATCATAATAATCATCAGATTTAAAAAATAATGTTGGAATTTTTTTTTTTAATCATATAGAGAATAAAACCAAAAACATCAAATGTTTGTAGCTATAGTAAAAGAAATTAGATAATGCCTTCAAGAACGATATTTATAACTAGCTTACATTTTGATTGATTGAAAATGTATTTTCTGAATGTGAGTTTTAGAAGAATCTTTAGAAATTTCAATAGGAAACCAAGGCTGCTGAAGTATATGAAGCATGCTGAGAGTAGTCAATGTTGGTTATAGTATTATACATGCAGATATAAAACAAAATATGAGCGCTAATAATCATAGCAGCTTTGCCTACTAGCGACACGGCGCATACGTCGCGACGTTGAAAAGCATAATCCAAGGAGACTTGGAGTATGTGAATGATGGCCTAAGAAAAATCAACAGTAAATAACATAAACAAAGTTTATGCACTACATAAAACTCGCCTACTGGACTGAAAAAAAAGAATAACAAGCCTTCGAGTGACAGGAATCTCGCTAGTAAAAAGTTTCGCTAGTAAAACTGTCGCTATTCGGTTTGGTGCTATACACATAATATATTTGCTACCAGTATGTTCACGAAAAATAAAATAAAAAGTTAGTTTAAGTATCGTAAAGGATAAGACCATACCATTACAATTTCGAAACTCAAATCTCCTGAAATTTGGTGATCCACTTATATTTATCAAAAATTGTTTAGGGTTTTAGTTATAACTACATTTGATTCTAGCCAGGGAGTTAATAATGCGAAAACTTGTAATGGTAACTCTTATGATCAAATTAATTGTTATTTATGTAGTTATTAAAAAATCATCTGAATTGAAGAGTTTCAATACGAAATCACAGGAGCTTAGGAGAATAGGATTTCAACCCAAATTGCATAACACTAGTCAAAAGTGTTTCCTGATCATATCCTTTTACCCAATCCACACAAAAAAAATGTTTTGCGAGGATGCAGAGGTGACCTCGGTCCTAAAACGTGAATTACTATTCTTTCAATACTTTTTCTCTATTTCCTTCTATCCATTGACTACTGGGACGTGGCCGGCGCCGTTATTGATGTGTAAAGAGAGAGCATAAGTTTTGTTCATTGTGGATGTGCTGTCAATCCCAGATACCATTCATTTGACCTCTGGACAACATTGATGGCCTCGGTCAATCACGGAGTAGCAACCATTGTACCAAATTTAATAAATTAGTTCCATTTTTTTGATTTTAGATGATTTGAAAAATCGAACTTAAATTACTTTTAATAAAACAGAATTTATAAAAGAAAACTGCAACACTTTATTAATGAATTAAATGTTTTCAACGTTTGTTCTATTAGCAAAATCGGTAATTTCATATAAATAGTGTATTTTCAATCATTCAAATCTCTACTATTTCCACCGGCTAATTTCAAATGGAAATGGTTCCACTTATCATCAAAAATAATCACAAAAAGCTGGTGTTGCGAAAATGTGCACTTTTCGATGAACGAGCCTTACAAAATGGGCAATAAAATACACTAAATGCTTTCTATAGAGCTTCAGAAACTTCTAAACCTATCATAATGTATGAGACAATTGTAGATCGTGGCTTGTTACAACTTTGTTTCAAAGACAGCGGACCATTTCATCTAATCTACAACGTGTCGGGTTAAAAAAACTGTTTTTTAAGTGATTTTTTTTTTCTTTGACTGTAATTCCTGAGGGTGATGTGATAGGATATTGACGTATTCAACAAACTTATGTATTTTGATCAGATAAACAACTTTGTCGAAGACATCAAAGTCCTAATTTGAAGAACAAAAAAGTTAGCATTTTTATCTCGCTATCGGTGGATCCCTTGGGTAAAAATTTTGATACTAAAATATGCTCCATGTAAAACTGAACAATGTTGCGGAAGATATCAAATGTCTATCTCTTCATCCCTGAGCGCTATTAATTTCGTACAGCTAGATTGATGTTCTGCACCACTGTGCATTGGTGATGTGGAATTCGTTCTACTGAGCCACGCTTGCGATCATTGAATTTGAAATTTGTTGTTTCATTATCGGTAAAAAAAAAAATTGCTTGACGAAGCTTAAAAGGAACTGTTGATTTAGAATATTTTTCATGTTGCATTTCAGGTTCAATAATTTAAGGTGGATGGTAAAACCTGGTTCCTAGTTATAGACATTTTTGTCTCACTGCACAATGGGGAAAAAGTGTATAAACAGCGAAGAAATTCAATATATTACCTCCTACACGAAACAAATCCATAAAAAAGTACTTTCCATTAGTGAAAATGTCCAGAGAATCGAGTGAACATAGTTTCAGGCGCCACACGAGCTCACGAATGGAGATATAACACAGAGAACAGACGTACAAGCTCGAAAAAAAAATCTTCAAAAACGTGTGTAAAATTTCAAATGCTGACATCCAAAAAATACGTTGGGAATTTACTTGAAACAGTGCCATCTATTGCGCCGATCAAAGTTTTCGAAAAGGCGTAATCGTATATGAACTAATAAATAATTAATTTAATGCCGCTTTAAAATATACGGGGTCATTTTATTGGTACATAAAAGCAACACGATTTACTTTTGACTGAACAGAATTTCACTTTCTTTTTTTTATACGGTTTTCACTTATTGACTTTTTTCGGAGAGTCAAACAACATTTTTTTAAATTTACGTAACGTTTTAGACTACTTTTCTATACACATCATCAGATGACCCCCAGAGTTACCCGAAACGTTACGTAAATTAAAAAAAAAGAATTGTTTCACTCACATAAAAAAGTCAAAAATTAAAAACCGCATAAAAAGTACCTGTGATAAACTTTTGTTCATTCCTTTTTTGCACTACTGAGGCAGTCGAAAAACTAACAGTTTTACAATAAGTTTCTGCAATTCTTGAACGGTTATCTTCAGAGGACGAATCGGCTATATCCTGTCAATAAGGAACATGCTAGACCAGCGGTCGGCAACCTTCTGAGACAGAAGAGCCAAAAATTGCAAATTAAGGAAATGTTCAAGTTTCAAAGAGCCGCAATTCATTTTATCCTCACTACAAATAATGTTGATCGCTTAGATAACATTGCATCCTGATGTTAACTCAGTTTGGGGCCGTTCACATACCACGTGGACAACTTGAGGGGGGGAGGGGGGGGGGGGGTATGGAATTGTCCACGCTTGTCCACGGAGAGGGGGTAGGGGTTTAGGTCATGTCCACGTGGACATACTTACTTTAAAAATATTTTCTAAAGATGAATAAATATTAAGAAGTTTAAATTAAAATCTTGAAATAGCAAAGCTTAATTTACAAATTTAATATGTATTTAAAAAAATTTGTGATACCAGGAAATTCTTATTCTTTTTTTGTCAAAACCAGCCAATTCTATAACAAAAATGCAAAAAGTGGTGTTTTCTAACTGTCAAATTATAAATAGCAAAAATTAATTCCTGTAAAATTACGCAAATGTCCTGTAACAAAAACGAGCAAGACATTTACCATAATTTTACAGGTCGAAAACATGACTACGTGACATTTAATTTTTTGAGTACAACTTTTTTACAGGACATTTGCTGCAATAATAAATGAATCTTCGTTAACTATCAAGGAAAACAATTAAAAATTACAGGTTTTGTTAATTACAGGTGATTTATTTTAAAGGTTGCAGTTTTCAGTGACACGTAATAGTAAAAAAAATTTCTGTGTAAGTATTTAAAAAAACTATTTCAAATCTGTCCACGTGGACATCCGGGGAGGGGGGTAGGGGTTTGCCAAATGTCCACGCTTGTCCACGAAGGGGGAGGAGGGGGTCAAAAATCTCATTTTTCTGTCCACGTGGTATCTAAACGGCCCCTTTTATTATCCTTTTTCACAACGCCTCAGATTTTCGTTGTTTTATTAGCAAACGGAAGCGATTTTCTTTTTCTGAATCAATACATTTTCATAACGGATACAGCTTAGTAACGTTGAAATTTTGGCTATTTACCATTGTGACCTGATAAAATTTATCATTTTAAACTTTGATGCAATTCTTTCCTAACACCTATTCCCAGATAAAAAATAGACTTTCGATGTGTTCTGTTGAAATATTAGACAGAAGCATTGAAAATTTTGTATCATAAAAATGCATACTACAAGATGTAAATTAATATAAAAAAAACTATATGATGGTTTGTCACTTTTATTTTTTCATCAAATTCTACAAATAAGCCTTAATTTTTTTTTGGTTTTGAACATCAGTTAAAATCCATTGAGGTTCATTTGTTTGTTATGCGCATTAAACTATCATTTTAAATAGATAAATATTTTTCAGGCCTTAGAATAAATAAAACAACAACTTTTCATTCATAAATGCTCATTTTACGGATTGAAAAAAAATAGTCAAAATTTGACAAAATATAACAATCGGTAGGTTTCAAAAATCATATTTTTCGATAACAAAAATTTAAGTTTAAATTCTCAATTCTGTTCAAAATCGTAACCCTTCCGAGTTGTTTCTTCTCCATACTAATGAAATCTGAATAATAATGTCTAAACCTCTGAGACTCAAATATATCATGGGTTCAGATTGATCTTTCTGTCAAAGTTTTTATGAATTCTAATCACAATTTCATATTTTTAATTTTTATGCAATTAGTGGTTTGGAATTTAATCTTTTCGATTTTTTGCAAACAGATATTTCAATTTTTTGAATGAACTCTTAGTTTTTACTTGCGAATTTGTAATGGTAGTAGTTTGTTGGAGGTTAACCAATTTTTATGATATAAGATTCGTTGTGTGAATAATTTATTCTAATTTTTCAAAATTTCAAAACAAAACAATTTCACATATTTCAAACAATCAAAAAAATATTTCTAAAATACTTTTAATTCTTGACAGATTTGCTGTATTTTAGTGTATCTTGGATTTTTGGAATCGTCAGAATAGATTCAACCGATGATGTAGAAATATGCCGGGGTTCAATGAAAGTTTTGATAGCTATCTCGGATCTTCCATAACAATAATAAATCTTACATAATAATAGACATCTAACTTTGGCTTCGCTCCGCTGTATTTCATTTTTCAACGAACCGATTTTTTAACTCATATTCTAGTTTTTTGACGTTATTTTGATCATCACTTCATAGAGCAAACCAAAACCAAAATTCTGATAATGACTTAGAAATCAAAATCAATTTTTCGAACAACCATGACGTTTTAAAAATAATTGCTGAATTATGAATAAGGTTTAAAATTAATAAAAAAAAATGTAAAAGTTGTTAGAAGATATATTAAAGATTGTGGAAGAAAAATCTTCTTTACCAAATAAATTTTTTCCTTCGAATAAATATCTAAAAATAATCAAATTGTACATGAAATTCTAAAATAAGACCAGCACTCAGCTCCCGGTTTACAAAAATAGTGTTCAACAAACTTGAAAATTTGGTCCACTTGAACTCATGTTCAAAATTAGAACGAAAAACTTGATTTTTTTCATGGATTTCTAAAGAAACATTGAGAGATGGAATTCAATATTTGAAAAATTTAAAAACAAAAGGTTTTAAAAAAGAAATTTTAATGCACAAAACTATTATTATCAGTATTCAAAGCATTATTAAAATCATCATCTGATATTCATATTTGATCAGAACGGTGGTAAAGCAAATTTATTTTTTTTAAATATTCAATTCAAGAAAAACAAACTCAATTTCATAATCGTACCAGTGAAGACTTTATTTGACGATTAAAAAATGCTCGGTTTTTGTCCGATTAAATATGAAAATCCAATTCAACGGAAAACTTCCCGTGCCAGCGAAGAAAAATTTCTGCAGGCTTCCAAATGCTATATCAGACTTTTATGAAGAACGTTAACTGATTTCTAAATCTCAACTTGGTTGCAAACTGACAAGATGCTGTTAGTTGGTTCTATAGTAGTTTTTTGGTTTCTTTTTGAATCCTGGGAAATATTATCTGAACTGAAGGAACTTCTGTCGCGTCCGTTTACTCTAGAAAATTTCGAGGATTTTCGAAATTTTCACACATTGAGCTAAAGAGCCGCATGCGGCTCGCGAGCCGCAGGTTGCCGACCTATGTGCTAGACGATCAGTCTTACCCATCAGAACTGATTCTAGACATCTCAAAGCTGTTTACTTTTAACTATCACTTTTACATCCCATTGTCCAAAATTTAGCACTTCTAGCTTGAAGAAAATAGCGATTAACTTTGGAGATATTTCTCTATGCAACCGGATGAAAGTGTTACGAAACTTAAACAGCAATTTTGAGACATGCCAAACAGCTCATACGACCTGTTCAAAACTGATGAAAATTTGGTTTTTTCCCTCAGTTTGGTTTTAACAGTTCTCTTTGGTGTGTTTGGAGACATCTGGTGGCCCAGCCAAAAAACAAGAATTGGATCAAAACAATCGTTGGAAACATTAAACAAGTTTCGGAGGCTAGCTTGTACGTCTGTTCTCTGTGGTTATAGTGCCGTTTTAACCCCTAATTCTCCTTTATTTTGTAAAAAATTCAGAAACAAAACTTATTTCGACTTGCAAATTTTAAACAAAAACAGACCGATCGCGTGCAATTTTATCTGAGGAGTCGAATAAAGGCTATTTTAGCCATCGCTTTCATTGAAAAATAGAATTATGGCCTTCATTTCCCCTATTCTTTTTAATTATTTAAGAAAAAAGCATGATCGGACTTGAAAATTTCGATCAAAATGGGACACATCTTAGTGAATAATCTCTTGAGTGAATTTTTCCGAGGAATGCAATGAATGCTGTTTTAGCTCTCGTTAACACTAAAAGAAGCAGTTTCCAGCAAAAGAGTGAAAATGACCTAAGAGTCACATGGGACACTCTTGCGTAGAACGCGGCAGTATAGTTTGTGTTGTTTGGTTTTACAGTGGTGCCAGAATTAATAAGCATTTATTTTTGGAAATTTTCGCTTTTTCATAGAAAGCTCCATACAAAATTTAAGGAGGGTGACCTTAGAGTTATCCGAATGAGCTAAAATGTTGTTATTATTGTTTCATCATTGACTGGGTCAAGTTTGGAGTATGGGAGCTATTTTTGAAGGAAGTTGGGAAAAAGGGCCAGCCACAAAGAGCAATTTTGTTCTAAAAGGAGAACGAAAGTATTTTAAGATACAAAGTTGTTCGGCCAAAATTCTCGAAAACCAAAAGTGCCCTTCTAATCCGAATGAATATTCATCCGGAGGTTTGATTTGACCTGTAAAGACTGCGCTGCTGCAAATAGAGAGGTGCTTCCAAAAAGTCGGACACCAACAAACAGTTGCCGGGAGATCTGTGCAGCAAATAGCCGAGGGCACTGTTGGCTGGCGTCTTGGCGCCACTGGGCGTGGCTAATGGAGGTTTCTTGGCTGGTAGGATTTCTTTTTTATATCTTCACGATGGGGCGAGGATTTCTTTGGCGGGAAATATGACTCTTCGGACAGTCTTTGATTGGACATATTTCATTTGATCAACATTTTATTTCACACTTTCGAAATTTTCATCGGTATATTGGGTATCACATGGAACTAATGAATTAAAATTTCCAAAATATTCTTCTGAAGGACCTTATATTATCAGGCAGTAGCTTTGAATTTACTTATGGAGGATGTCGCAGTAAGGTTTATGAATCCCCAAATTATTGACTCTGAGCCAAACAAATAGCATCCGTGATAAATCTTTATTTATAATTGTCATATTTATGTCACGTCGTAACAAATATTCCAAGATAATCACCCAAACAGAAGCTAGAGAAGCACCTAACCATGGCAGTTAAAAGTCATTCTCATCAGCATAAATTTCCATATATTATAATTTATATGATACCGCACTAATCACTGTAATTTGCACAGATTTAATTGCATCTGCCAAGTGCTACTGGTTCTGGTGCTAGGTGCTGGGAGCTCTTTAGAAGTAAGTAAGTAAGTAAAAGCCGTGAACGTGTTGTCAGCCAGCCGAATGATCAGCATAAAACCAGTTCCGTCTTCAGAGAACCACTCCGGAGAGCCCTGGCTGAGCCAAGCCATGCTAAGATTCAAGCCGTGTTGTCGGAGCCCCCGGGGGAGAGGATTGTTCAAACCACCAGTTCACAGTTTGCAGGCCGTAGGTAGCATAAAAGTGGCAAAGTCATGCTCCACGATCTAGCCACGCAAGGAGTGCTCCCGCAATAGCTAATTTCCAATTCCGTTCAATGCTTCAATGGGGGAAGAATCGATAGATGTGGGTACACCTACTCTACTTACTATCCTACATACGTTTCGTCGATAGAATGGTTTTGGCACAATTCACACGATTTTCCAGTCCGGACGTACAACAGGTTTTGGACGTTTGTGGTGCAGATCGATTCCCATCGATTCAGATTCATCTATCCAGAATATCTCTGTTCTAAATTAATGATGGTGGATCGACTGGGCTTGAAATTGCATACAAATATTTTGTTAAAATCAGAAATGACAGAATGATATCAGTTAAACATTCTTTAGGTTTTTTTACTGGATAATTTCATTAAAAAAACCACATAAACAAATAACAGGGCATGAGTTGTTTCGAAACGTTTATGATACTCTTCAAGCCAGGCGCGGATCTAAAGATTGCTCTTAGAGGGGGGTGATTAAGTAAATTTTCAAAAAATATGGGCACCATTTTTTGAGTAATTGGGAAAAATAAAAACTGTTATAGAAAAAATGTTGATAATAAAGATGAAGAGAATTCAGCATTATGTAAATAATGTTAAAAATAATTAAAAAAATTTGTTCAAAAAATTCTGTACGTCTGTTTGTGGCTGGCTTAGTCTTATGCAAAAAGCAGACTATGTTTTTTTTTCACTGGTATGAAGTTGAATTTACGTTTTATCAAGTTGAGGATATGGAATGACCTATGGCTGATATGGAATTTGTTTATTTTAATCAGATTAGAAATCCATAAGCAATTTAATTTTGAAAAACGTACTTTATTTATTTTCAGTCAAAAATAAATCTGTTTGTATGATTTCAACTTACGCCAATGAGCATCTAGGGTTTTATGGTTAAAACTACGTCTTATTTATTTTGACTATTACGATATTCGGGTAAAAAGCCATTTACACAAGTTTCATTTATATTAAATCGAAAATTTTCAAAACAAAGTTCCAATGTTAAACCGTACGCTGCTTCATTGCTTATCGAAACCCGTAAATGTATTTATTCGATAATTTTACATATTTTTCTCTTGAAATTCCTTTAAAATATCAATTTAAAAACGTGAATCAAAAACAAATCTAAAACATATAAACATTTAAAACACAAATAAGCAAGAATCTAGACAAATAAAATATAGATTGCTAATCATTATATTTATTTTTCTAAAGAGGTTTTCTGAATAGATTCCTCTCTTTCTATCTTATCGAATACTTACAGCTTTTTTTCAGAGAGTTTTAAAAAAACAAGCCAGTGGCTTAGTAACAAGATTTAACAATTGAACAGTTTTATTAACTCCACCAGTAAGGTTGACTACAAAGAGCAGACAGACTTTACAAAAGTTACCTTGCTCAGTTTTGAAAAAAAGAAAAAACTAGCCAACTTTTGAATGTTTCCAAATGCATTGCACTTGCGTATCGTTTTTCTTTTTCAGCACTTCGACTTTTCAAATGCTCGGAGTATGGAAACGAAAATTGTGGGGGAGTTACCCAGTGTCTTGTTAAAACGTTTGTGATATCATCAATAGTTGAGTAAGGTTTAGGATGAGCCTTTAAAACAGCACCTATATCTATTTCATGGACTAATGGGTCTGCAGTAGATGCGAACGTCTCCAAAATTTTAGTTAACAAAACGTCGATGTTCGTTCAAGGACATGATCGCTTTTGAGGTTACTTTCCCACAGCTAAAAAGAGTTACTGAAAAGGTCAGAATTATGTCACGAATATTTCTAGCCGAAAACAGAACAATTTGAAATTGAAAATTTTCGTCTGTGGACACAATAATTTTTGTTTTTAAGAAAACCATCAAGTATGGTAAACATGCATAAATAAGGAATCTCTTTATGATCAACTTGAAAATAAATGTTGGCTTCTTCCAGGCCTTTTCAAGAAATCATTCAGAAATCGTCACTAACAACCGACGTTTCTGGTACTGGGGCTTACAACAACTCTGGATATCGGTTAATAAAAAAAACAATCTGCTGTCATGCTTAAGGAAATTCCTTAAAGAGTGAGGTGCAAGCTTTATCCTTTTCGTACGCCCGAAGCCAACACGAAGTTATGCATGCGCAATAAAAGCTGTCCCAACGGTGTATGCAAAACACGGTTTTCGACCACGCTAAAACAGTCCGTCCGGCACCGGTGGCTTAAATTGCTGTTTTAGCACAGTTATCGATTTCAAAATTCCCAACAGGTACGCCTTTGTTCCAAATTCATGCAAGTTTGGGGTTCACGGTGAGAAAATTTTAGCCAATGATGATTATTTTCACACATGTTTGGGTAGCATTGGGTGTAATAATTGTTTCTTTTTGAAAAATTATTTGAATGTTTTTTCCCGCCAAAACCGGTCAACACGTAACCTAAATTGAGAAAACATGTTAACAAAAAATCGTATCAAGTATAAACAATTTATGAAACACTATTCTTGACTTTATATTTTAATAAATAGCTTTTGGCCTCAACGAACTAGTTCAATTTCTGGCTAAAAAAGCGGTCTGCTACATTACAAACTACTGATAATCATGAAAATTTTACTTAAGAATTCTTAAAAGGAGTATGTTTGCCAATCTGTTTAGTTTGTAAAAACAAAAGCACAAATATGTTTAATGAATTTTTACCTATGAACAAGAACTGGTGTTTTGTTTTTTTTTGTTTCAATTAAGATTTTTTTCTCGCTGCGTATAATCAATGAGCCAAGCTGGGGATAACCCCCATCACCCCCAACACCCCCCCCCCCCGTAGATCCGCGCATGCTTCAAGCAGCTTCTAGAAATAATTGTCCATTATTGTTTTCCTAGACTAAAAAGCCAGTCAAAGCATTCTGATGGAGCTCAAAGGATAATAAACCCGTTTAAAAAGTTTTTTCAGTTAGTATTCTGTACAAGATAGTAAAGTTTTACTATTTTTTTACAGCTTTTTATTTACTTGAATTTATAAATCGAAATTCAAGATTAAAATCCATAACAGTAGGAAAGAATGGGATACTTGATCCCCTTTTCTTATTTTCATCATATCTTTTTGGAAAAATTTAATAATTCGCCGTCTTTTGCATTTTCTGACAGCGTATAAATTAAAGTTTATATGCTGCAAAAGTCAAATCGTTACATGAACCCGTACACCGAAAAAACTCTTCACATGAACGCTACGTGAAAATGTACATGGATTTTTGCCATCATGAAAATCACGTGAAACCTACGTGAATTTCAGGTAGCAAACAGAGCTCGCGCAGCAAGCAGAATTCACGTAATTTTCATATGAGTTGAATGTGAAATCAACGTAGTACAAATGTGGTTAGGGATTCGTTCTGCTACGTGCAATTCACGTAGATTTTATTGTAATATTAACGTACAGGGAGGTTTTCCGGATATTTTAACTAAAAATAACTTGATTTCGAAAGTAAACTTTATTGTTCGAGTAAATTACAAAATATATGCACTTTCCATTTCCTGACACTATTACAATTCACTTAATTCAATTTTCATTTCATTTCCTGCCACTTTTTAAAATCCACTTGGCATTTGTTTTGCCTCTTTAATGGTTGCTTCTGCATCAATTTGAAATCCTGTGGGAAAAAATAAAAATGTAAATAGCAACCACATACCAAAATTTTATTACTTACGAAATAGATATCAGCTTCTCCATCACTCAGATTAATTTGGTCTTCATGCGCCAACTGTCGGATCCGCGCCATATTGAAAACTGTATTCCTTCACACAGATTTTACGTGAATGTGCCATAAAGGTTTACGTGAACGTCACATAGAATTTACGAAATCTCTCTGTACTTGACGGTTCACTGGATTCTCACGTAAATCGAATGTGTCTATATTTTGACAGCATTCAACTATGTGAATTTCACGTAAGGATCAAGTGATTTTTTACTAACTCCTAAGTGCTTCATGTAAACCAAGCAAAAATTCACGTAAAGAGCGGCTACGTGAAAATCCAGGTAAATTTAACGTTCCTTTTTCGGATGAGTGTAGATGAATAAGGAGCTTTTTCGTGGGATTAAAACAATTGTGATATTTTGAAAGTTGAAGAAGACTTGCCCAAGTAACAATTTAAGTTTTATTCCAACCTTAACAGTTCGCTTAAGACTATTTCCTAAAGCTACCAATGCGCATTCTTCGCTATTAGCACAACTACTTTAAAGCTAACATATGGCCAAAAAGGCCCTGTTTTGTTAATGTTTTTGAAGCGAATTCTATACACTATAATAAAACATCCAACAGAATAGTTTTATTCGACCTTATTGACATAGCCTCAAGAAACCTTTCAGAGCTCTCTTAAGACTATCCACAGCTCTTTTAAAACTACGTCAAGGAATCTGATAGGAATTTTACTGTGGAAGCTGTGAAATTTGATAGATAATCTACTGTGGGAGCTTTCTGTTCATTTTTTTTTTCTCGTGTTATCACTTACTCTCCCAAGCATTTGGTGATTGGTGAAGATTGCATTTAAATTATTTTAAAAATATTTTCATTTTCATTTTTAATATGTCTTAGCTTGAAACTTCCTGCAACCTCAGATTTCTGGTGAAATATATACGAAATAGCATCAAAACATATGCGCGCCTCAAAGAAAATCAAGATTGACACAATTTTAAGATTTTTTTAAATTAAAAAACAATAATTTAAGTGCTCGAATGATGCAATTTTTGTTTTGCATTGAAATTCATTACCTAAACAACGAATAGTAACGCAAACATTGTCAAATTTATTGAAAATGTCTAGTTTTTATTATTATAATATTATTTCCAGCAAGATGGGGTCAGTAAATTCGATTCAATTTCAAAATCAACATGGCATTCAGTAAGTTAATGTTGAACATCTTAAGGCAATTGTAAAAGAGTTTTAAAATTGTTTTTTGCCGGTTTGAAAAATGTTGTAATAAAATAATTTCAACAAACAGTTTTAAAATGATGCAGAGAGAACTTTGTAGATTTAACTAGTTTTTAACTCATTATTTTATTAAGTTATCATTAGGATCAACATGTGATCCGTTGATGTTTTTACACAAATAAACAAATAAACAAATAAAATGGTTTTAAGAAACCCTGAATCACAGCTTCGTTTGACGTTTCTCTAAATGGAATATACGCTCATGATGGATTTATCCATTTTTGAGTAAGATAAGTTTGTCGCAATAAATGAGAACATTTCGATTTGTTGCTTGGCAAAAGGCATTCATGAAACTTTTCGTTATGTTTCCTTTTGACTATGATTAGAGGTTGGTCAATTACCTTTAAATAACAAGTAGGTATTGATATCAAATAATATCAGACTGTTTAGGAATAGATCATTTTCTGTAATCAAAAGCCTGGCCTTAAAGCTTAATAATAACCCGTATAATTGAAGATTATAACCAAACGATTTCTGAAATCGCCAAAAGATGATTTGATGAAGCGCAATAACACGTTTAGCAAACGATAATAGAAATTGTAAAACACATTGCCTGAACCGTGAATTCCGAAATAATTGTATTTTGAATATGTAGTTAGGTTATGTAACTGTTAAAAACTGTTAAAACAGTTGTATGGGAGAACTTTTCTGCAAACAGTATGCTAACGATTTAGGTAACGATATTATTAATAGTATGCAACATATCAAACTATAATGGTTATTGTTTCAATTGGAAGCGATAAAACGATTTTATAAAACCTTCTTCGGATGTTTTGCTGACGATAATCAGAACTTCTGACTATTTATATCATCTGAAACTTGTTGAGGCTGATGAAAGTATAGAATGAGCATTTTCACTTGTAATGAAGCTCAATTTCTCCGTCTTTGCTGAGGAGAAGCCGATGGCTGCAGTCTTCTAGAACTTTTCAAGAGCAGTTGATCCGGAATGAATTTTGTTAACTCTTGATTGGATGACGTAAATATAGATTTACTTCGTATTGAGAGAAAGGGATGGATAAATAAAACAAGTACCTACTTTATTCAGCGTACTTTTATATTAATTGTTTTATACATTTATTCTTATCCATTCTAAAAAAAACGTTTATTCACAGTGTGCTTTTATTCGAACCCCAAGAATTGAGCGAATAACGATTTGCCTGTTGTTTTGATATTTGAATGTCAAAGTTGTTTTTATTTTTCAGATGAATTTAGCTGTGTTAATCTATATCATTTTGATAGCACGATTTTCTCAATGTTGAGTGATAATCCTTTTAAAACTGGTTATGCTATCTCAAATAGAGGTAAAAAAGTATAAGCGTGTATACGTTCTTCTCGATAGAGTATTGTCATTGAAGTTGAAATCCGAAGTTTTCGCGCTGGTGATCGGCAACCTTGCCAACTAGCGACGTTGTGAAATATCATTACTGGCAACGCTTTTGTAAAGTAATAACCAGCGTGCCTATACAGCTACGGGTGGTTGCATATTGAGCAACAGTAGGCAAGGAGTACCAAAAGTTTCTCATTGGTGGAGACGGAGCGCTTTTTGTTCGCCTACCATGCCTATGATTACGATTGCCTGTCACAAGATGGACGATTCCGTGTATTCACGCAGAGTAAACTTGAATTTTGGAACGAAATAAATCTGACTTTGATTCAAAACATTCATTTTTTTTGAATCCAGCTCCTGTTTTCTTTGAATCAATGAATTATAGTTTTGATTGAAAAGAATAATTTTTGAAAGAAAGAATAAATTTTTTGAATTGAATAACTTTGGACTTTGATTTCAAACAAATTCTTTGGTTCAAAAGAAATTTGTTCAATTGCATATTTCTTTAGAAACAAAGTAAATTTTCTTTCAACCGAAGAAAAATGTTTTAAACTGAAAAGAATAATTTTTTGAAACAAAAACTTCAAACTTAGAAGATATTTTGCATTGACTTGCAAGAAGAACAGAAAACCGAAAAATCGAATAAAGTTCGGCCGCTCGTTTTAAAAATCAAACCAGTGAATCGGAGTAAGCTATAAATAAGGAGGATTCAGGATGCAAAATGGTAAGTTTAAGTTAATAAATACTGAATATTTAAGTAAATTCAAGATTTTCTAAAACGCTTGTATAGTTACAGGACCACGGCCGACGGATAGATTTCCAAGTCTCTCGAACATGGAGAAAGCTGCGCAAAGTAACACCTCCCCAAATCCCGCGGTCGTATTTTTTCGGCCCAATCTTCAACGGCAATCACCAGTCGGACCAGCCAGCAGCTGGAGTGGCTTTTGGAAGTTTATTGACCGGCCCACGGAGAATGCGAAACTTTGTCAACGATATCAAGAACCCTACTCGGTTATAGTGAACCAGTGTTTTATGTGTTTGTGAATAAAAAAGAATTTAAGAACTAAAATTGTATCTTTTTATCATTCAAACTCCTAATAGGAACTTCGAAACAACAGGAAAAAAATCTTCCAATTGGAATAAATGGAAAATGGTTCAATGAATAAATGCTTTTAAATCTATTTCTAAATAAACTTTGAGCAAAGATAATAACTTTAAATCAAATGAAACTGGTTTTTGAATCTAAGATTTTTCAAAAGAAAAAATCTTTGAAACAGAGGAAAATGCATTTGAACCAAAGGATTTTTTATTTATACCAAAACCAAAGGAAAAAATCCTTTGTTTTTGCGGCACTTACCTTTGAAATAAAAAATCTTTGGTATAAGAACACACCCGAAGTTGTACACGTCCTGATAATAACTTGTCGCCAGTGAGTGTCGCCAGTAAATATCGCCAGCGCTCATTGACGATAACTCCGGTTTGGGGATTCAGCGACAATATTTCCTGAGACAGATGGTGGTACACGGAAAAAAATTGAGTGGTCATCCCAAAGACGCTGTCATGATAATTTTACCATTTCAGCGCTATAGTATTTTCAACCACGAAAAGTTTAACATCGATTTTGTGAAAGTGAGCATGAAACAATATTGAAATTACTATGTACCTGGTAATTTTCGATAACTCTCAATGTTTGTTGTCGAAAATACTATGGTCATGATAATTTCATCATAATTTCTATTACAACTATCGTCCGCATAGTAATTTTGACATTGTGGCACCAATTCATATCAACAAAATACTACGCACATCGTACTTTTGAGAACAAAACATATTTGACTCAAAAACATAAGTGCGTATGATAATTTTACTATGGTAATTAATTTTGAGCTGCTTTATAGTTACATACCTTTGAAAGTCATTCCAGAGCATCGGGAGAACACACTAACATTGACCGACGTGTGTCGGAAGTGTGTATTTTCATGTTTCAAATAATGTCATAATGCATGCATGCAAATAAACAAACAAACATACATAGTAATTTTACTATTTAAATCAAGCTCCTCGCTCCTCCTAATCTTTATCATAACACATACTAGTTTCATCATGAAACATATTAATTTTACTAGGGACGAAGTAAAACAAAGCATCATTTTATTGACCATTTTACTAGAACGCAGTCGAATTTACTATGCGCAGCCAAATTGAGCACATGGTAAAATAGCTATGCGTAAGGTATTATAAACAACAAAACATATTTGACTCAAAAATATGGTCGCCTGTTGTTCGTTTAAACCACGGATTTAGTAATTTTACTATGCTTTTTTTTGTGTGTAGGGTAGCTTTTTGTTTTTGTTTTGAAAAATGTAAACACCAACTGGCCGCCATTTTGAACTTGGGAGATTAGCACTGTTAAATTTTTTCTTCAAAGGAATTTATTTGTTTAATTTACCATTACATAACATCAACATTACCTTCAAAGTATTTCAAGTCTACAGTTATTTAATTTAGGGTAGTTTAAAAAATTAAAAATTTTGCATAACCATTACTATTGCACCGCCAATTTGGTTTCGTTATTATCCGGCCATTGAACATGCGTAGTGTTGTTGTTATTTTTACCCTACCACCAGGTGCCTAAAATTGTAAACATGAGAAATCAGCTGTTCATTTCGCCTATTTACTGTGAAAGTCGGAGAACCTAGTGTATCAAAAAACCTTGCCTACATCCAATGTTCCAATAAAACAGTTTTTCAACTTGGCTTGAACGCTAGTTTTAAAAGCGCATTGAGCGCATTATTAAAACTGGTACCAAATAAAATCAGGAAAGTATGTGTTTTATTGAATCTTTAGCAATACTTTTGCAAATTTTTTACAACACTCTTAAGATAGTGTTTTATTCATGTTTTAGCAAAACTTTCAGGGCTATTTTAAAACACAATAAATGAAGCATTTCCTATGTTACAATAAAACCGCTTTAAAAATTGGATGCCATCGAAAAGTCTTTAAAAAACAATATTAAAACTCAAAATTACTTTCCTGTTAAATTACGCAAATGTCCTGTAACAAAAAGGAGCAGGACGTTTACCGTAATTTTACAGGGCGAAAAACAAATATCGTGACATTTAATAGTGCACAACTTTTTTACAGGACATTTGCTGTAATAATGAATGAATTTCGTTAACTTTTGAGGAAAACAATTTAAAATTACAGGTTTTGGTAATTACAGGTTGATTTAAATTAAAAGGTTGCAGTTTCAGTCGTAATAGTCAAAACTTTTTCTGTGTGGAAGTTTCATTGACGTTTTTGGCCATATTAATTTTTATTTCATAGTTTGTAAGTGTTAGACAAAAAGAATTCTGAAAGTTTGTCTTCTACCCTAAAGTCATTGCATGCTTGAAGGCGTAATTTTCTAATTTTTAGTTATAAACAGCTTTTTATCAGCTAATTACTGGATAAATATTTGTTATGAAAAAAATATAAGTAATTTCGTGCTGAGCAATGATCACGATCCATTTAGAAGAAAAATATATCTTTTAAGACTCTAGGGATCAATTTAACCCCAATCTATTATTTACCTTTTAGAAAATGTTCTTAAAAAACTATGAGTTTACTTTGGCTTTGAAAGTATGGCGAACGATTAACATGTTGGAATAAATATTTTTATTATATTTTTTTTACGTGGAAAATATTTTGAAATGATATAAAACAGATCTTCAAGTCACATTTTCGTAAATTGTTCAAACAAAGTTCAATAACTAAAAAAAAACAATTTTTTTAAATTTGTTGCGATAACAGCTTTGTAGTTTGTTCTATTTAGGGGCCGTTCAGATACCACGTGGACAGAAAAATGAGTTTTTTGACCCCCTCCTTCCCCTCCGTGGACAAGCGTGGACATTTGGCTTACCCCTACCCCCCTCCCCGGATGTCCACGTGGACACATTTGAAAAAGTTTTTAATTTAAATACCTATAATTTGACAGTTAGAAAACACCACTTTTTGCCTTTTTGTTATAGAAATGGCTGATTATGTAAAACCGAATAAAAATTTCCTGTTATAACAAAATTTAAAATTTTTAAATTTCTCAATTATCATATTTATTACTTGCTTTCAAGTAGCTATTTATCGTTTAAATTTAAACTGGAAAGGTATGCCATTTTAAGATTTTGATTTAAACATCTAAACATTTATTCACCTTTAGAAAATATTTTGAAAGTAAGTATGTCCACGTGAACATGACCCAAACCCCTAACCCCCTCTCCGTGGACAAGCGTGGACATTTCCATACCCCCCTAAGTTGTCCACGTGGTATGTGAACGGCCCCTTAGCACATTTTTCTAGAACATTTGATGTTTGTAAGACATTCCGGTTTCGAGATACAGCGAAGGAATCAAGTATCCTCAGGGATCAAGTATTCCCATTCTCCCCTACTTATTCTCAGAATGATTATCACCATTTATATGGCCAATCAATAGCCAGCATATTTGACTTTTATGATAACGGTTATGAGATTGAATCAAGTCCTTTATAACTATAAGTAGAAGGGGAAAGTCGGGTAAGAGGGACGCCCTCAGATAGAATCGCAATAAAAATCAGATATTTTACAATCGCAGTTTTCGTGTAGATGGACATTTTAGATTGTTTGCTATCGCATTAACCCTTGTAATTAGGAAATTCCACCACATTTTTGAATAAATCTGACCTGAAATTTTTTAATCAAAAGCGACCTATCTTGTGTGATTTTTTCCGAAAATAAAACGAAGGCTGTTTGAGTCACCGCACGCTTCGTAAAATGGAGTTATAGCTAAATATTTTACAAATCTAAGGGAATTAAGGGTAAAACGCCCATAATTCCGTTTTTCCAATGCGTGCGGGTTTTCAATGCCGGACATATTTTTCCTGAACTACACGGAAAATAATAAAAAGGTAAAATTTACCGAGATAGCAAGGTGAACGCTCGAGGAAGCCGAGAAGATGGGTGGAAAAAATCATCTTACTTCTCGGTAAATTTTACTTTTTTTCACTTTCCGTGTATATTAAAAATGTAGGAGAATTAAAGGTAAAAACAGCCATAGCTAGATTTTACGAAGCGTGTGGTGGCTCAAATAACCTTCATTAGATTTCTTTAAAAATATACAAGATAAGTCTTATTTGGTTAAAAAAAATCAATTCTCAACATGCTTTTTTCTAAAATATTTGGAAAATATAGGGGAATGGTAGGGAACACAGTCATTACTCCATTTTCAAAAAAAAAAGCTTTCATTCGATTCCTCGAAAAAAATCACAAAAGATAAGTCTTATTTGGCTCAAAATTTTAAAGTCAAAAGTTATTTTTTTCTGAATTAATTGAAAAATATAGGGAAATAGTAGGTAAAAACAGCCATAGTTCATTTTTTTCAAAATTTAGGGGAATTAAAAGTTAAGAGAAAGTTAAAACAGCCAGAATCCCATTTTCCAATGCGTTCGGTGGCTCAAGTAGCCTTCATTCGATTTCTCGAAAAACAAATCACACTAGCTTTGTATCAATGGCTCCAAAATTGTCCAGTCCGAACAAGCTTTATCTGAACTATATTTAAAATGTTGGGAAACTGAGGGAAAAACGGCCACAACTCCATTTTCCGATGAGTGAGTTGGCTCAAATAGCCTGCAATCGATTCCTCGGAAAAATTTAAATTTGATGCCCGAAGGATCACGATAAACGGTATGAATGAATTGAATTAAGTTAACAATCAGATAGTTTTCGAACTAGGAACACGATCCACCAAAGCAGTGAAAAAAAAATTGCACCTAATCATAAATTCATATGACGAACTTTAAAATTATCTGTTTGAACTACAACAACAATCACAATACTCTTTTTGGTTGAGTTTTCAATTAGAAAGCTAAGTGCTCTATGACAAAAGCTCGGATCGATTGGAATCGATATTGACAGTTCGTTTGTATCGATTGGAATTTTGTGTTTCAGACCATAGTACCTACTTTGAAATATACAAGGTAGGCCATTCCGCTCTCATTCGACGTATTGGTAAGAGGCCCCGAAAAATAGTTATGGAAAAAACTGGCAAATGTATGGAATTTATCAAAAAAACACATTTTTTTTTAAATTGACAGGAAATAAAATTATGAGAAAAATATGCACTGATGCATTTTAATGTAACGAACAGTATTTGGCTTTTCAACACCGCTAAGTGAAATATGCAATGGGCTTTTCCTCGATTTAAAACTAAAATTAGATGATATTTTTGCCTTGTGGGGCCTTTTTCCTTTGTGATTTGAATAAAAATTCAAACAAATTGACTTTTCATCACATAAATATGAAGTATTTTAAATCATTTATCAAATATTAAACACAGACAGAAGAAAATATTACATTGCTTGCTCTCCAAAAAGAGGGACAACGATGAAAATTACTTTTGAATGCTCATTATTTATGGTTCAGATTCGAACATCCAATGCAAAAATAGTTTCCGATGATCCTGAAGAATCAATCTTAAATCTGAAGCCCTTTTCAAAAGAACCGAATGGCTATCGACGGAGAAATTAATATTTTTAATTGCTATTCCATATAAAACTGCCAAATTTTCATAACTATTTTTATTGGTATGCAAGCATGCTGTGTACTTACACGGAGCTTTCGAGTGAGGTTAAGCGCAATGGCCTACCTGTTATTTTCCATGTACTATGGTTTCAGACGTCGCTTCTCTTTCATGTAGGTTCACTGCTTATTACTACAAAAAACAATTGTTATTATCATTAACGTAATTTTTAGTTAATTTCCGACCATTTTCATTAGTTTTTTTTTTAATTTGATGTTTTTGCACATGATCGGCAACTACGTTTAAGGGTCATCAGGGAAGTCAAGTCTCATACCAGAATTTTTAATTTTTAATAAGTAAAAAACTAAGTGTAGATCGCTTAAATTTCCCGCAAATGATTTCTCCGATAAGCTGAAAGTGTTGCCTAGTTAAGAGCAAGGTTGCCGAAAAAAAATACTGTGTTTTTGACAAAAAAAAACTCGAATTCTGTGAAGTGAACCCAAAATTCGGTGACGGTTTTCTGTGACGCTTTTTTCATGAAGATTATTGCGAAATCATGTTAAACTTCAATAAATTCGAAACTACTTACAGTTTTTATATGAAAAAAAAAAACAATTTCATTACCTTGTTCTCATATTCTCATGAATTTGAGTCTGAAATAAAAAGTCGATAGCGACATCTAAATTCATAACTTTGAAAATCAGTACAACATTTAGAAATTCTGTGAATTCTGTGAGGATTTCAAAAATTCTGTGATCTGTGACACAGATTCTGTGACGAAATTTGGCTCGAAATTCTGTGTTAATACAGATTTTTCTGTGATTTCGGCAACCTTGGTTATGAGTCAACATCAAACGCCAAATTTTGAATAGTTCCTGAGCTCGTAAGCTGTATAGCCGGTACCAAGACTATGAGACAGATGATTTCTGATGGACGACAAATGGATGGACGACTCATATCAAACAAATTCCAGCGTTTGAATCCCATAAAATGTCTTCTCGTGGTAAGTTCCCTAACATATTAAAATTTGTATTTGCTGGTTGTTTTGTATAAAATATAATGATTTGCTAAAATTCTGATCTTGTGGGAAAAAAACAACAATTTTCAAAACAAAAACTTCGGTTTTTGCTGTTTTTAAAAGCCTGAAAAGAGTAATCTTGTATGTATCCTTCGCAACCTACGATCTATACTCACCGATTGTACTTCAAGTTGAATTTTTTTTGTTGTCAGATTTTGCCAGCAGAAATTCCACTAAAAACGCTTTAAAATGTCTCAAAAATAATGAAGTTTTATCAATTTCGAAACAGCTGTATCTACTAAATTGCCCTCAGTTTCTTTAAAAAGAGAAGTATTGGACCGAAAAGTTGAAAAAAATGAAGGAGGAGGATGTAGCCACCTAAAATACAGATTAGATGAAGTATAAGTTTGAAAAACTGATCAATATCATGACTGAAAAAAGTGTGCGCCGGCCGATGGGAGGTACCAAGAATAAAGTAGAAATCTGTCTAAAAAAAATGAAAAATATTTTTTTATAATTTTTTTTTATGAATTATCATAAGATAACTTTCATTCCCTTCACAAACGCTACACGCATTCGTAGCTGTTCCATTTCTAAAGAACTAAGCATTATTTCCAGAAACTGGACTAATTAGATATGTTGATTTATTAGCCATTCCATCAATCGGCTGTATGAGCATATTACACGCTATGTGCATTTAGGAACACTTCCCCCTACACTTTTTCAAATTTTTATTTTCTTCGCGTCTGATGCTGCGAATATCCGTAAACCGCAGCATTCAAGTTCCACAAACAAATCGTAAAAACTGTCCATTAATCGCATATTATGGGCTCCTCATAAAACTACCGACATAAAAGTAGCAAAAAAGAATAACTTGAATGGATGTCTGCAATCGGAACGGAGTTATGCATTCCGGGGAACCGCAAAAGTGTTTACTATCGTAAATTCATTTTAATTACACACCTCCAGCTTCGTGCCACATAAAACAGGTAGAAACACTTCGAATCAATTGTCGGTGGGCTTTGGTGTTGTTTTTTTTGTGTTTCGTCGAGTTCCGTCAATAAATCCCCGGATTGACTTCGGTCAAATCCTCCGACCAGGACAAACCTCAAAGATTTAGTTCCGTGTCTAATTCCAGCGTAACGCCCAGCATCTTTGTTTTCCAATTATTGGACCATTCTTTGTCGATTGGCGCGGGACAGTTGAGGTGTGTGAGCGGACGTATTCTATTAGGTATCTGCGTAGAAAAAAAGCTGATACCGAAACCACCCAACAAGTCATAAAAACGAGATATGAGAATGTGATATTTTCCCTAAAAGAAAGCCGGTAGAACAAAATAATTTAGAAGGAAGCCCTCGGGCAGCATCGAGCATATTCGTGTCCATTGTGAGTACCTATACTAGGACGCAGGGAAAAGAGATTTTCGAACGAAATGTCCTCCCACATTTCTTTTATTCCCCGATATGTGTTAGAACTCTCGTAAAACATCCTCACAGGTGAGATCGGGGATGAAATAATATTCTACGGTTATTAACAAGTGTCTCTCGGAGAAAGTTTTACTTTTCTTACCGCTTAAGCACGAAGGACAAATCTGAACGAAAAATTTATCGTGGTGATTTCGACTTATTTCGTATTCTGAGACCGAAAGACCGTCAAATACGGTGTCAAAGTGTGTCAATCAGACATGCCAGCTATAAAGAAAAAAATTTAACACTGCATGGTGTTTTGCTTCTATTGAATATTGCTTCACCCGCTTGTTTTGAGATCCTGGAAAGTATTCAAAAGAATGGCAACAAAAAGTTGAAAAAATAAATCATAAAAATGATAAAAAAGCATAAAGATGACAACCGCCTAGCTAGGAAAACGAGGAAAGACGACTATGAAATAAACGCACTTGAGGCTTGAAACACATTGGCAGGATTCTCCCGTACCTACTCGAGATGATCGAAAACTAGATTTCAGATTAGCACCAGAACAAGATACTCCCTGGGGTCCAGAATAACACTTTAATAGGATTAGCAGTTGTTCTCTGTAAGGAAAAAAAACAGGCCTAAGATAGATTTTACCTGAAGGGTTTATGCATTTTGCATGGGTCAGATTTTGCAATATCGAGGGACCTGTAAGCTTGCATCCTAGACAAGGTCTTGCAAAAGGGTGAGTTGTAAGTTTCTTTTGTCTTCAATTTAGAAATTCGTCCAGCAGTTTGTTTTCTAAACAAACAATAAAGCTATGAGAATAATACAATTGTGGAGCATCATCGATTGATGTTTATGGACTAATATTTTCAAGCGAGTATATTTGAGAAGTTTTCCATGATGTGGATGACAGTTGAATAAAACAACTAATCACTAATCTTCGGTAATTATAAACAACCATAAGTTAAACATATTTTTTATGTTGTTAATTTTTTGAAAATATGTACTTTTGTTAACTTCTACCAAACATTGTTCATTAAGTGTTTAAAGTAAGTGTTTGTGATTTATTGAGATGAAAAATTATATTAGCAGATCAAAATCTGTAAATCTAAAAACAATTTTCAAAGACTGCTTTTTAAAAAGTCGCTTGATAAAAAAAATATCTAAATGTATCGGCTGGTAAAAATTAATACTTATTTTACTTACCCTTCACCAAATTTAAGTCGGACACTCTCCCAACTGATTTCCGTTTGATTTTTTAGCCTTTTTTTTTACAAAATTTCAATATTATTGAAGCATTTTCTACAAAAATGCAAAAGGACCGAAAAACCAAATCGCCGAACTGTTATTTTGCGTCCTTTTACTGCACAGCAGTTCAGAGCAACGCAAAAGATCATTAAATTCAAATTGCACTCGAGAATAAGAAAATCATTATAAGTCTTAAATTCAAATCATATTGTTGTATTTAGGAGTTATTAATAAACTATAGAAAATGAAAATTTTTATCGAATATAGAGTAAATGTTCAACAATCGTTTGCACCTAATCAAAACAAAATGTAGGTATCTTCTCTTATTTCACATTCATATATTTATAATCAACAATACACAAACATTAGGGTGGCAATCGATGTATGGGAAAAATTTCATATGATCAGATTTTGAAAATTGAAAATTCCATATAAATTTTATTGATTGGCTAAAAAAACTGAACTGAGGGGGAAATAAGGGATACCGGAGAAATCTTTTTTTTTTGTTTCGATTATAGTCATTATAATATGTTTGTCATTCGCGACAGCAGATGCAGTTTACGGACAGTTATTGACTGTGATCGAAGTTGGTCTCTAGGGCTCAAACTCACGAACATAGGCTCAGGAAGCAACTGACTTTCCAACTGAAAGATCTGGTTTTAACAGAAAAAAAATTGGCCGAAAATTGACTTTCTGGAATTCGACGTTTTTTGGAAAATCAGTCATTTTTCGGAAAACTGACCAAATCCCAGAAAGTCCTAGAAATTTGACATGATCCATTTGGCTGCCATCCTGATATATGTTTAGGTCAATTTCTTTTAGTTTCTAGGATAAATGAACACAAAGATATCCACGCGTTTCACTAATCACTAATCGTACTTCCACAGCATGAACTCATGTACAGTGGGCCATGCTCGATTAGATAAGACTGGTGTGACAAATAAAAATACTTATTTTGATGCCCTGGAGCGTGTGTGGGAAGAACTCGACCCACAACACTTGCACAACCTTGTTGAAAGTATGCCGAAGCGCTTGCAGGAGGTGTTGAAGGCTAAAGGAGGCTATACCCATTATTAAAACGTTCTTTTTTGTTTCAGTTTGATTTATTTGAAGCTGTATGATCTGGACACTTTATCTTGCCCATTATTTTTTTTGGAATATTAACTGTTTTTTTTCTATCAGAAAAACTTTTTTTTAACAGCGCAACATTAACAAAAATTTAAAAGAACATAATAAACAACATTTTAAAAATGACTACGATGTATTTTCGTTGAATTTTAACCAGAAAAATAAAAGAAATGATAAAAAAATAATTTGGATACCTTATTTGCTATTATTCTTCTTGTCTTTGTTCAGGCTTTTAATTATTTTAACATATTATACGCAGCGCACTAGATTTGACTGTGCACTCATGA
Organism: Uranotaenia lowii; assembly: GCF_029784155.1. Taxonomy (NCBI): domain Eukaryota; kingdom Metazoa; phylum Arthropoda; class Insecta; order Diptera; family Culicidae; genus Uranotaenia; species Uranotaenia lowii. Next base: position 167,273,314 of record NC_073693.1, read on the forward strand.
CTGCGACATTTGTGCGAACTCGGCGACCTGTCAAATCAGTGTAAAATCTGTCGGAGTTCTACACGCTAACCGCTTTTCATTCAACCTTTGTACGGACAACTGCGCCTGGAAAACATTGCACGAAATCCAATTTTTAATTAAAGGGATACCTAATGAAAACATTAAAATGATCAAAAACATGATCCATGGCCTACCGTGGAGCAGAGAACGCACAGAACACAGGGAGAAGCAAGGAGAAAAGTGGACTACCAGTTCCACGTAGGGGTACTGGGTATAAAATGCGCAGTCGGGACAAGATGCGCCACCATCAGTATTTCACAAAACAAACATTGTTCAACATTTTTAAAAAGGCCAGTTTGTTCTATTTACACTTTTATGGGTTTATAAACATTTGTGGACCTTCTAAGTTTTCTATATTGCGTAAATTTGACGAAAAACGAAAACAAATTTTTTAGGAGCTTTTCTTGCAATTTTTCATCTTTTCTCGTAAGGAATTACGGCATCTATCAGCAAAACATTTACCTGGCATCTGTTCCAATGATAAACATTGGTCTTGACAATCATCACACAACGAAAAATTTCCTTATGTAATTATTTTTTTCTGTTATTTCAAACGATTTTTAATAAACATGTCTAGGCAGGGCAAAACGCGCCATGTCCATTTATCTTTAAGCGTGTTTCATGTTTGTTTAAATTTATATGCAGTTTTCATCACAACAATTTAAAGAATATTTATATGTTGAATTGGAAAACATAACTTGAATATAAATGAATATAAATAAAATTCGTAAATTTAACATAGATTTAATTAACTATTCACAAGAACGTCAGGAAATAAATGGTTAAAAATAAACTATACAAATACTAAACAGATTTCTAATAATATTTAATCGACAATTTTGTGCCAACTTTTTTGGCTGAGTAGGCTGCGGCCGTGAACGACGGGTGTGATTTTTTTTCGCTGCCAATTTTAACTCCTGGAGAAAAATTCATTTGTGCTGAAAATTTGTTCAAATGTTAGAGATTCTCAATCTGTTTTCAAGAACGCCCGGAACGATTACCACGATGTTAACAGCAGACAGTAGTGTCCTCTGCAACCAATGCAATCAGTATCAGTAATGCTTCGGGAAGTAACATCAACGCTTCGCAACAGGCCAGTTTATTATTAGCTGACCAAAAGGGCTAGCTACAACTGCTCTCGAATTCCTGATCAAGCCACGGGGATTCTGGTGAGGATGTGCCTCATGCAGCCTTTTTTGGTTGGGTAGCAGAGCACAATTACGAAGAACCTCGGATCGACTTTGACGAGAAGGTGACACTAATCAAGAAATCCAAAATACCGTGTAGTGCAGGGGTGAGCAACCTTTTGAAGCAACGGGCCACTTTTAATTTGAATTTTTTTCTGCGGGCCGCATTAAAAATAAAATTCAGATAATAATAGTTTGCAGAGCTTAACGCAATTCTTATTACGGCAAATTTTTGACAAAAACAAAACTGAAAAAGGATCAATAAAACAAATCCATATACGTGCATAAACATTTTTTTTTCTTAAAACGGAAATAAAACCAACTGAAATTGAATAAGTTCATCACTGAACCTTTATCAATTTTCAATCATTTAAAATTTTTAATTTATGCAAAATGTTTAGAAAATATTCTTCATTTAAAAAGGAAATATCATTTGCTTTCTTTTATTTACTAAAAACGAAAATATTTAAAAGTCTTTCTATGGTTCGCAGACAAATTTGAGCCGTTTTCTGAGAAAACCCCGTTTTGGTTCGAACCGATGCAATGGAATTTTCTGTCATCACTTCCATTAAAAAGTTTCAAGGAGCTTAACTATAGCGATTTTTTCTGTGCCCATTTTTGGAAAGTTTTTTAACAATTTATTTTAATTCTGTCGTGAAATTCCGTATGAAACCATTGCATAAGCACGGTTCATGAAAAATCCATATTTTCACAGTTTTTTAACCAGATTTGTCAATGTTACAGTTTACAATTTTGATTCTAGAAATTTTTAAACGTTTCATAAATTTTCTGATTTTAATTTAAATACAACAGGGATAGGATTTCTAAGGCTGAATCATGAAAATCTTATGACTTTGGTAATGTAGATTGCTAATTTTGAGGTAAAATGACTCATTCTTATCAACGTTTGGCATACTGCCTATGAAATTTCTGTAATATCATCACACATAACATAAGACAACAAAATTTACATTTTTTCCAAGCTGCAAGGAATCTTAGAATTGATTTTGACATATTCGGCGGCGCTGAATCCAAATCTTCTAATTTCCGAGATAACTTTTAAAAATAGGTTAAAAACTAGTTATTCAATTTGTGTACTTTTTGAAAAAACTGTTAAATACAAATACTTATTGACTCTTTGATCAACTTTCCCTAGGACAGCGAGTATTTTTTAAATTCTGCGAAAAAAGTTGTGGAAGTTTTTTTTTCTTATTCAATTTGAAAAACGGAAATTTTGACGAAATTTTAAAGAAAATACAATTGAATTGAATCTTTGATATTTTCAAAACCGTAAGTCAAATAATTTCGCAGTCTTCAACAAAGTCGTTGAATGGATAAAAGTCTTTAATATTTATTATTCAATGACTTTCTGTAATGATGTCAGAAGGAGCTGCAATCTTATTTTTTTGTAATTTCTATAAATTGTAGAATTTAATTTTTTTTTGTAGCCTTATATCTCTGATACAAGAATATCTTGGCAATATCTGAGTCATTAATTGAATGAAGGGTAGTAAATTGATTGAAAATCAGCTTTAAGTTTTTACGTAGGTTTATTGGTTTAACAGTTATGAAAGATCGGTTATACCCAAAATTGATCAATTTAAAAATTTACACACACCATATCACCGAAACTAGAATTGATAGTCAAAATCTGTGATATGTGTTAAATTCAGGACGCCAAAATCTTACAAAATCATTTATGGGAACATAGGCACCAAAATGCGCGCATAGTTACAGATGTTTTTTTTGTGGAGATATCAAAATTTTTCTGAGTCATGTCGATAAGAAATTTGTAATCGTTCACCCAGTCTTTATCATAAAACTTTGCTTATTTCCGTCATCTATCAAAATCAAAAATATTTCACTTCATCATTCAACTTAAACTTTGCTTGAAACGAAAAATAATGACTTTATTAACTCCTATATTACGTATAATAATTGCTTCCATGCCATTGAAAGAACTTGATAAAAGCTTAAACTCCACAAACAAGTAAACAGTTTCGATGATTATGGGACAAATGCAACTGCAAACAAATGACATGTATATATGATCAAGTTTTTGATTGGACTTTTTTGGTTGAGTAGGGACTGCTATTTTATGATAATTAAAAAGCTATCGAAGACAAAAATCGTAAAATAAATTTATTTTGAGAGAAGCTTCGCGGGCCGCACAAACACGTCTCGAGGGCCGCATGCGGCCCGCGGGCCGCGGGTTGCTCATCCCTGGTGTAGTGTGTACCCGAAGAGGTGGTCGACCAACAGGAAATGCTACTGCGGGATGTCTTGGGGCTCGAAGATCGTACGTGGTGAACCAGGTGGCAATGGTGGTGCCGAACCTTCAATTTCGGAACTCGTTGAACTTTTACGCGTCCCAAATGTTGCTGAGCAATTGCTGTTGCTCGCAAGGTGGGTGTTGTTGGTCACTAGCCGTTTCTCAAACCCTTTCACACGTTGGTCAACCCCCGGTAAGTGCAAGAAGAGCGATTGTTGGCAACTGGCGGATTGGGCTGCAGGCTTGCCCATTCCTGTGTTTTAAATATTCCCGGAAATTATCCCTTTCAACATGTATCCTTTTCAAATGAAAAAGAGGTAAGATGTAAAAAGTGTTTTTTTTCATATGTTCAAAATAGCTTAACTCTATTATGGGGTTCAGCGGGGGGTTGGACAGGAAATCAAACGATCGGAAGACTGATATACAATGGATTGTGAGTTCAAGCCAGCCGGAGTATCTCGAGAAATTTAGAATCATGAGAAGGTTACTTAAGAACCTTTTCAGAATTCTTTATTTGTTTCGAACAGTTGGAAGGGAGTGAGATGAGTCAAACCTGTCCCAAGCTAGTGGTAACGGACCCCTTGGTTGTACTGCAATTATTGTTGATGAGTTAAGCATGAACAATATTTGAATATGCGATCGAGACTTCGGTTTTTTTTTATACATACATACATACATACATACATACATACATATTCACAAGAACGTCAGTATATCTGGCAGCACTGCGCGTAGCAATACATTTTTCCATCTGTGAAGTAGAAAATAGGTGTTTTTACCTGGCAAACACTTTCGGAGGCGAATTTCAGAGGTGAATTTATAAACACTTATTAATTGTTAAGCGGCGTTTGGGTACACACAACGAAATGGAAATCATACTTTAGAAAGCCTCTCCAAATTTAACATTTAAAACGTAAATAATTGGTATAGGTATTTCTGGTGAAGAATAGTCCCCTTTTCAAAACTATTGTCGAATTTACTGGATTGCATTCTTCATTTACGAGTAATGAAAGATTCTTCTTAACGTGGGCGTCTTACCCCCAGTTCCGCTACTACGTTTCAAATGAGCAGTACTGTTGGAAGCAAAGCTCCTTGATGAAAAAAAAACAACTGTAATGTAAAGTAACTTCGCCAATCTGGAAAAAAATGGAAACTATTAGTACAACGCATCACCTTTCGAGGTCTGTTTAGGACTCGTTAGTTTTTTTTTTAATTTATCTTTGATGTAAACCCTTAAATTTTTTCTTTCTTATAAAAAAATCGAAAATATAAACATGATTATGAACATAAACATCTATTTGTACTTCACTTATAGAACGAGCTCACCAATGTCGTTGATTGGTACATCAAGACTAAAAATATGGAAACATAGTTTTCGCGCTCGTTTTCTTTGGGCCCGGCTACCAAAATGGTGACGAACGTGTTAAAGCAACCCAGATAAATCAATTCAACCTCATTCGCTAACTATTTTCTGCTTCTATGATCACCAAAAACTTTTTCTGATAATTAATTTTAAGTTTAAAAACCTTCCAAACAACACCTTCCCCCCCTCAGTAACTAATAATATTCAATACAATTTCAAATATGTATGCAGTTACTTCAGGAACATCAGGTTATCGGTAAACATCACAGGTAAAAATTTCTTCTTTTCCGGAGAATAACTGTGTCTATTTCACAACAAAAAGCACTTCCGGTCATCCTCTAATAATTCCTATGGCACAGGTGCCTATTCAGTTTTCTCGTAGTATAATTAAGTCAGTTCAAATTTATTCACCACTTGAAAATTTTCAAAATTTCGCTGACGGAGCAAAAAAAAAATGTTTGCGTTGTCAAGGAATCATCGCATACCTCGTTTTCGAATACTAAGATATAAACGCGTTTGCGACAAAAATTGACTTTTGGTGATATATTTGTTTCCCATATTTTTTAACGACTTCAACTTAAATCCTAGATTTTTTTTTCGTTAGAAATAAGCAGTGTTCGGCATCGCTAACTGAAAAATTAGCGGCGCTTATTAAATCGCTAACTCATTCAAATTTAGCGATCGCTAATTAAAACCGCTAAATCAGCTGAAAAATTATCGCTTCAAGTTTAAAGCGCTAATCGCTAATCGCTAACTGTTGACTAACAATAACGTAAACAGCATGGCCAGAGGATGGATTATTGTTGCATCTCAATTCGTTTGCTCAAAAACTTTACAAATATGGTGGATTATTTATTGTGCCCAGTCTGATGAAAATTTGTTTAACCAGTTTTCACTTTTTTCAAACTTTCAAATTAGGAATGCAAAATTCTTATGATAGGAGCATTGCCAAACGTGGATCTATAAAACTAAATGAAATGAAAATCCAAATTCATTCTATGGCATTTTATCTTATCTTTATTTTACCTGATTTGAAATACCAGTGAAAAACTGTATTGTGAAAAGTAAATATCTCATCCACTTCAAACAAGTTGTAGGAAGTGGATTTTTCCAGCACGATTCGTACATGTATTAAACGAAACTTGCCGGGTGGGATAGTAACGTTGAAATCCAAAATAAAAAAAAACTTGGAAATTTGGAAAAACCTTTGAAAATCCATCGTTTAACCTAAAAAGCACATTTCAACAAATCACCACATGTGGACGACCATGCTAAAGTCACGTAAAATATTGATCAAGTAGACCGTGGACTGTACTTTTGCAGGCAAAAAAAACAGTATCGGTAAATTGACCTTTTAGATATGAATTACATTAAGGATGTTTAAAATAGTTTTGTCAAACGACAAAAAGTTTCCTTCTATCAGTAATAATTCGTGAATTTGAAACAAGTAAATGGAAGTTAGCGATCTTCATTTAGCGGAACCAAAAAATAGCGGAACTTTTTAATTCGCTAGCTCGATCAAAATTTAGCGGCAAAATTAAACCGCTAACAAAAAGTTATCGGACTAACTAGCGATTAGCGGATTAGCGTTTTTGTGCCGAACACTGGAAATAAGTCTATCAGGAAAGTTTAGAATGTCAGAGAATTCAAAGAAAATACAAAGTATTTTTTTTTCGTAAAAGTCATTCTTGTTAATTTTTTGTAGTTTTTGTAGTTGTTGTTTTTTATTGTTATCTTATCTGTTATAATTTTTATATTTTGATATTTTTTGTTGATTCGACAATTTTTGTAAATGACTATTTTCGTATTTTTTTTAAATTTTAAACTTTAATAATTATTTTGATCTTTCAATATTTTGTAGTTTATTGGTTTGCAATTTCTGATATTTTCCCCATGTTCGTAAATGTTTTGATTTTTGCGATTTGATTCTCTTCTGATAATTTTATAAATTTTTGTAGTGTCTCTCATTTTTGTAATTTCTTCAAGTTTTTATATTTTGAATTTTAATGAAAATTCTGTAATTTTTGTATGTTTTGTAATTTTCCTAAATTGAATTTGATTTGACCTTTGTAAATTTTGAGATTATTGTGATTTTTGTTTTTTTTTCATTTTTGTTATTTACATAAGTAATTTTTTCCTTTTTGTTAATTTTCAATGATTTTAATTATTCATTTTTTTTTGTAATTATCGAAAATATTGTTATTTTTGCCATTTTTGTCTTCATTTCCAATTAAATCAATACCACAACACAAAGGCTAATCAGATTTCCCACGTCAATTAGAACAGAATGTTTAAATTTTTCTTATACGATCCTCACTAAGAGTTATCAATTTATTATTCTCATATTTCATATAGATTATATTCCAGATTAGCGGGTTTATATTTGAGATTTAATTTTTCTTCAGGTACTAAACGCTCGAACTTATTTTTTATGTGTGGATTGAAGTACAATAGTTTTTCATTATTTTTTCTTCTATGAAAAATTAAATGATGAATGTATGTATGTATGTATGTATTATCCATTCAACGACCCCCTGAGCTGGCAGGTATGTTATGCAAAAGAGCCAATGTTAATCTATTTGATTAACATTGTTCAATCGCGGGTGCTGATGGTGTTAGCTCTATTGAAATTCCAGTAACCCATTTCAGAATGGCAGCTGCACATCCCGAGGCTACTTTCATTGCCAATAAGCCCCGCCCAATCATAGCCGCATGACCAAATGGGTCATGTAATTATGATTAGACTTTCCATCTTTTATTGTTGACATATCTAGGTACTTATTATATACAATTGGCTAATTATATACAATAAGTACCCTAATACGCCCAATAAAAGATTGACTCGTATTTAGTTTATGGTTTGATTTATTTGTTTTTATTATATTACCAATCAATATTGATATTATGGATTGCAAATACAGGATAATATGTTTAAGTTGATCTCAGGAGCTGAAATATAAATATCGTTAATAAACTTTGATTTTTTTTTTGAAAAACAGTGATTTGAATATCCATATATTATACAAATAATGGGTTAAATTACAACAGCTTGTCCGTTCTGCTTCATCTTATTGGACATGAGATATTTTCCTAAAGTAATTGAGAAATATGTTTAATTAAGCAAATGAATCTAAATAAGTACTTATAACAATATTTTGTAGAAATCTTCTATTTTTTTTCAAAATAAACTGCACTCAACAAAATAAACAGAAATTAAAATTTCAAATTATAAGTACACTATACAGCAGTATAACCAATAACAAACGTTTCTGATTGAGTATATCTGTTTCTCGAAATTTTTCTGAAAGGATGGTATGGTATATATAAATTGATAAAAACACACAATTTTAGTAATTTCACTAAAACATAAGCATACAAATCACTGAAAAAAACAAAAAGTATAAAAGAATATTCAATTGAATGACAAGGATTGGCTGTTAAACAATAAATTGATTAATTTACGATTTATTATACGTTATATCTTTTTTTTAGATTCAAACTGCATTGTGGATCAATATTCTGGGAGAATTATGATTTGATAAAATATAATATAATATCATAACACATAATTCGATATAATACAATATAATACCATATAATACAATATAATGATGTAAGCTGGAAATAAGGTTAAATGTAAATAAATTTTAATGTGTTTATTTGCGAACGTTATTAAATAAACGATCGATCAGTGGGCGAGATATGTTAAAAATTGAGCTGCAGTTGATTGCAAAAAAATGTAGCATTTGAGATATGATATGACATAAAAACTAAGCATTTTTTAAGAAAAGTCTGCTTGCTACGAAAACGAATATAGTTGTACAGAGGCTGAGAGCTGCTACCAAATCAAAATTAAAATAAATTAATGAAACTTGTTTAAACACAAAAAAAAAACATTTGAGTAACATATAACATCAATAAACAGAAAAAAAAACCAAATGATAAAATAATCAATAACAATAATTTTTATCAAATATTTAATAAAATGAAGGCTGAAAAGGAATCAGTCAAAAGATTTAATGATGTTATCACATAGAAAACCATGAAATAATCGATTCTCAAAATGTTTTGTAAAATTAAATATAGTATTCAGTATTCTGTCATTATCAGATTTGTTGTTGTATTAAAATCTTTTTTATTTCAAAATAATTTGATAAAAAAGGTAATTATCTAATTTCTTATCACTGCTTACAGGTCTTGAATTGCATTTATGACGTTGGGATTATAATTAATGCTCTAAAAATAAATCAAGAGTCGAACTTCAAACAAATAAAATACAAAGCCAAAGAAAATACGATAAATTTTCCGAATATTACAGAAGTAAGGATCAAGAATGGACTAATACTACGTCAATAGAAACTGCCTAAATATATGCCTATTGGATGCGATGTGTTTAGCTGAAAAAAAAAAAACAAACTCAAATTTGAAATAACAAAATTATATTTATTTTATATTTTTCCTGAAGCAAGAACATATTTCACATCAAGATCCTGAAAATTTAATCAAAAGGTACATAACAGATATTCGTTTTTCGCCATCCACTTGATTGAGCTGTTAGTTAAAAGTTGAAAAAAATATTACATGAGATGTTATGATTGATATTTGATGAATTATGGACGATTTATGGATGCTGAAAAATCAAACAAACAGCTAGAATTGTGAACAGGAACAGTAATCGGAGGCAAAATACAACAGAATCTTTTTTGAACGGTATCCACATCCACATTCGCCATACGTTTCGCTATCCTCCGCTGCAACGAAGGAAGTGCAGTCGTCGCCTAGGGTTGACTTTATTTTAACAATTACAACGAAAAAGTACTAATGTTGCAAATATTACGCATTATTTGCTTAGTAACGATGTTAGAATATGCTTCTACCTTTGAATATATGAAAATTTCAATCAATCAATAACAAAAATGTGGTTGTTAGTATTTGCTGTAAAGAAGCATAAATATGTGGTTGAATTGTTATTGTATGGTTTATGATGATTTTTGTTATTTGCAGTTTATACAGATTGATAAACTTATTTATCTTATTTAAAAAAATCGAAGCTTGAATGAATAAATAATCAAGAAGAAAAATATCTATGCATACTATTGGGGCCATTCCATTTTTATCAAACTAATATTATTTCTTAAACTTGATAAATACACACATGGCTACATCCCTTTCTTTTGCCTCAATGCCAAACGAGACGAAAACGAGACGAATACATTCTGCCTAAATGGGCCCGGTCTACCTACACTCTAACAAACGAGAAGGCACATCACCGTCCGCATCCGCGTCGATTTAAAATTTTCTCAGCGATTGCTGCGATCCTAAATTAAAGTACGGCTAATAGTTTATAGGGTATGGGTCATGATAATTGCACTATGTGTGGGATCGAATTTTAAACATTAGGTTTTTTTATTTTTTTTTTTTAATATCATTCAATACAAATGAAATTAATTTTCTTCTCATCAGTCTAAGCTACCTGAACTTCCGATTGAACTAAAACTTAAGAAAGTAAATCTCAGAGACGACAAGTATGTTGCGCTTTGTCTGAGCAGCATAATTTATGCACCGTTACCCTACTGTTCAAGATATCTAATTGATGAATCTTTACACGAAAATACAAGCAGTAAAATCTAAAGCAAAAACCCCTGACTAGAGGAAAAAAAAACTTTAAATATGAAGATTTTAATAGAAAGACACAAAGCGTAAAATATAAAGAAGAAAAAATTGACAATTTGGAATGTCCTCACCGATTTCCTCTTGTTCCGGTCTCGTCCCAGTGCTCATCTTCTAGAAGTCAAGCGTTCCTGAAAATTTCTGGCCCAGACAAATTCATTATTTTTTACTTGTATTTCTCACGAAATCCAAAACAAGCACACATAATCTGGCCAATAATGTGAAGTTCGTCTCTCCGTCACAATGCGTAGCTGTTCGCTAATATGACGCCCCACAAACTTGTTCGGTCCTGTTCTAGAAACTGACTTTCCGCGCTGATAAATAGCTTCAATTTTCCCAAGTTAGGGGAACATGCCCTAATATGCGCCACCTAAGCGAATCGCTGATTTTCTATGTATGCCACGTACAAATTGTGTTGAAAATGGGTGAAATCGTTAAAGAAAAGTGTTTTCTACAAATTCCTATGATTTTTTATTACTCAAATTGCTATAGTTTCTTCAAAAACTTGATTTTTAAAAACCATATTCAAAGCCACAGAACAAAACTGTGTTGCGAATGCGCGCCGCTGTGTATTCAATACGCGCCTAGCAGCCGAACACACCCGAGAGCAGCCGAAGACCGAAAACACACCAATACTTACAGACACTTTGACTGAAAAGAAAATCAAAATGGACTAATAGAAATTTAACAAAAAATGAAAAATTGATTTTTTGGGCTGAATTAACGCTCAAAATATGGTTTTAGACTTTTTGTTCATTTTCAATGAAAATTGGCCTTTTTGAAAAATTAATGCTATTTTCAGCCTACTGCGATTGGCGCGTTATAAAGAGCGCATGGGCCGTGATAGAACATACCCATGAAAAGCACACCTTATCGAGTTCAGTGTGATTTTTTAGCATAAAATTATAATTTAGATTCTCCTCTAGCGATGTGTCAGAAAACATTGTCTTATTCGTTTTTCTCTGCTTGGTGACACCTTATTAAAAGTGTTTTAAAATTTAGATCGAAATGAAGAAAAACCTAAATTGTGAAATTATCACGACACAGTGGCATTTTAAAGAAAAAATCATACTTGCCATGACCAATCACAACATTTAAAACAAATTGGTAATATTTTGCTGGCTTAAAATGTTTCAGATTCTTCAAAACAAGAGTGGCGCGTTTTAGCCACATGGGGCGTTATATGAACTTTTCCCCTATCACTTTCAGCTGTTTGAACCGCTCGTAAAATTAACACGCATCACACGACCGAAAACCAAACACTACCGCACACGATCAAAGTCAGCGAGCAACTCCATGGATTTTGGGCAGCTTCTTCTGAAAAATTAAATGATGAATGTGTCTAAAATTCAGACTAATGAATCCTTGAGCAATGACCTGAAAGGGTTAAATTTCTATAAAAAAAAACAAAAAATTAAACTTCATTTATTTCAAACATTTAATTCGAAAATATAAAAATACTGAAGTAGGAGGGATTACAATCGAAATAACCCGTGAATTCAAAGCCAAAGAAAAAATACAGAGTCTTCAAACAGCTTCACAACGAAAACAAAGAAGTCAAAACGAAAGCAAGGCAAGATATAAATTTAGGTACATAAGTATCCCTATCAAAAGCCCTAATATAGACAATTTTATCTGCATTTAACTTCAGTTAGTAAAATAATCCTGCACAGACATTGAGTCGTTTCATACATGGTCTAATTGCAAACTTCTGCGACCAACCCAGATTGCAAGATCGTCATCGGTTCTTTTGAAGTCCCTAGATTATTGTCCTCAATTTGTAGCCGTGCAGGCAGGTAGGTAAAAAGGAAGACCTTATCGATGTCAGTTGTAAGGTATTTTTTTTTCTTCTCCAGCCTAGTCAATTGGCTCATTGCAAATGCCGACCAATTGGTTGTAATTTTAGGCTATAGAGATGTTCACCAATCGCGGTGATCTTTTGAGGGCTTTGGTCTAGATTTGATCTTCAATGTTTCAATAGACTATGAAATCTGGTGACATCAGGTCACAGTTGGTTAGAACCAGAAAGGATTAGCTTAAAAGCCCATCGGAAATTGTATCGTAGAAAAATCTGTTAAGCAATTTCAAGACAAATTTGTTCTAATCTGCATACATGATTATTTTTTTTATAGAGCCGGAAATTGTTCCTGATAATCATTATTCATTTTTCAGGTTTCTTTCCAACACGTCTCAGATCAGCAACACGCCAACATTTCTCGCAAAACGGTGTGTCGGCAAACTCTCCTTGATGTCCATTGATTGGAATATTTACTCTTTCATCGCCATTTATTACGCGGCCCAGCCATACAAACCTACATTCTAGCCTCCAGCATTGTTCTCCAACGAAATCCACTCCACCCCCAACGGCGATCGACCCAGGCAGCGGAAGACAGCGAAATCCCGAAACCGAGGCAGCACACAAAAATCTTAATTAATAAATTACCAGTCGGAACCTTTTCTCCATTTCCATTTCGGTCCCGAAAAAGAAGCCGCCAAAGGAGCATAAATCAAAATTTATTTCTGAACCCACCGCAAAGTGGCGCTTATTTGGGTGGTTTGTGGCTCTTTTTGTCTGAAAGTTGTTGGCTTGAGGCCTTCGAGGTAGCTTGTTAGAGTGAAAATTGAGTTTTTCCAATGTTTGTACGTATTTGGAGGCTGCCAGAGTTATTTTACGTCAAGTTAGTCAGCTAGTTAAGTGGATGCTATTTTCATTAACTTAAACCTATTTAAAGGTGAAACAGGATCACTTTTTGACACCAGGATTTGAGTTAAGATCCCACTCATTACTTTAAGCCATCTTATCCATAATTACAATCATCAGATAATCACGCCATAGATCATACCATTCAATCAAAACACGAGTAAACATCGAGAGGTGTTAGCTCCTTTTGTTGTGCCTTGTTAGTCAGAACATAATAAAAATTGATTGATTTATAACTCGCTCGGACTTTTATGAGGGGCTCATTCTTCCTGAGTGGCTAAAGCGTTCAGGTAATGGTTGCCAGGAATAGATCGATCGATCGTTTACCGAGAAATTCATGTCTCAGCTACCTAAAACAGGCTTCCGTGTGCTTCATCACCCTCGACGATCCTCTTAACGCCATTCTCAGAAAGCTCAGACCCAGGCAGCTCAATTAAAATTTTCAGCATTGTCATTCGAGCTTCATTTGTCATCTTGTCTCTTCCAGAGTACGCGTGGAGTGCGTTCGTCCGTTTGTCGTAGTCCAAATCCGAAGCGCCATCGGTTTTGGGAAGGCTGCCTCGCTCGGGTCGTGTGCCTCCTTTTTCACACTTGATCAGCTTAACCCTACCTGCCAAAATCAAACAAGTTGTCATCTCGATTGATTTATGATCTATCGAGAAAGCTGTTGGAAGTTTTTCGGAAGTTTGACTGGATATGAGGCATTTCTATGGTTCAGTCGATGAAATGGTTTTGAAATCAATACGTTCTTGGTTAAATTCAAATGTAGTTTTAAAACTCTTTTTTCAATATTTCTTCTCTTTTTGTAAATTGACCTTAACAAAGTGTAAAGATTATTAGAAAAATAGTCTATTTCATAATGGTGAAAAGGATCTGTGTTGTATATATTTTGCTATACAAATGACACATGTGAATGAATTGATGAACAAACCCTAGTAAAAGTTCTAAGTGCATCACTGGTGATCTCTGTCTAATGTACAATACACGAAAACAACTTTAAATGAGTTAAAAAAACGGCTCTAATTGCCGCCCATGCATTTATGATGATTCGATATCGATCATAATCCACAACAAAAGATCGGACCTCGGTCTCTCGGTGAAGCCTCAAAGACAAATATCGGTCGGCAGACCGAAGCCCAGCAAAACGTGCCGAAAAGAGGTGAAATAAGAATCTATCATCGTCCCTCCTGCCTGGCGCCAGAGGTTGGATTCGGTCGATCGGACGATCTGCTGATGCTGGCAGGTCTTCCCTGGATGGATGGATGGATGGACGCAAGGCAGCACGTTTCCTTTTATTTTCTCCTAGATGGGTTTTCTACCGGCCACTCCCTGCGAAATTAAAGAAAAAAAATCCTTGAGGAGCTGAGGGTTTTAAGTTCCTAGATTGTAAAAGGAAATAGAACGGAAATTAATTTTTTCCAGGATAATTTATGTTTAGTATAAACTAGCAGACCCGGAAAACTTTTTTGAGCCCTTGAACTTTGCAAAAATAATATACATGTAGATTAGCAGAAGGAAGGTAAAAAATTATCTATTTTCATAAAACTTGATTGGTGCGATTAAAATGGGGTGAATCGGGACATTTTTTGGACTGTTCATAATATTCCTGTCATATTATTTTAAGTAGACCTTAACATCTTACATCACCTAGAACGTGAATCAATGCGTTGTTTTTCGCTTCGCAAATATTTTTAAGCAATTTAATCTATTAAGGTTAGGCTTCCTCCTTTTTTTGTTTTATCCAATTCCCTGTGTCAACCTTTTTTCGTCAGCCGATTATATTCAAAGAAATGTTAATGGTAGTGCCTAACTCCAGGGGAAAAAATCGAAAAAGAATGATTCCAGCGAAACTTGAAAGCGAATATCTTCTGTGTTGGACTCTAAAATCAATTATCTTCCGTTTTACATTATTTTCTCCGTTTACAGAGGATCCTAGATATGTTCATTTTCTATTAACCAAAAGATAAGTTGCTAAAGAATATTTTGTTAAAATGTGTCGTCATTTTAAGCAATGTTAATCAATTGTCTTTCTTTTTTCGCCAAAATCATGTTAGAAGTATTCTTCACTGTATACCAAATTTGCAGATATAACACATCACTATTTGAAGTGTTTATTTATATATTTTTGAATTCTTTGTGAGCAAATCTCCATATCCCATTGTAATTTTCGTTACATTTGCATTTACATTTGAATGTACTCTGCATTAGATAATCTATTCTGATTTTTTGATTATTTTTTTATTACAATTTTATCTTTATCATATTTATCACGATATGGATACCTAACATTAAATATAGTCATTAAATTTTTACTTTCAGCAACTTCAAATCAAAGGGATATGAAATTTTATAGATTGTGATCTTGAATTCTAATTTAGAAATGAAATTCAAAACAATTTCTTCGCAAATCTTAATAATTCTTATTGAATCAAAAAGTTGATATCATTATTAGCTTAGCTGGATTGACTACTCACTTCCACCTGAATCATTTAACCAACATTAATGAAATATTCAATTGTTTTTTTTTCATTAATTTTCTACTACAAATGCATTTCGAAAACCAAGATCACAGGCGTAGCTCAGGAGAACGAGTTCAACATCGCCAATGGTTGCTGCTCCGTGATTGACCGAGGCCATCAATTTTGCACGAAGGTCATAAGTTCAAAAGAATGGTGCTTAGGATTAGTAGCTCATTCTTTTTATACAAAAATGATGCTCTCTTTCCTTGAACATCAATAACGGTGCCAGCCACGTCCTAGTAGTCATTAGATAGTAAGGGAAATAAGCAAAAGGGATGAATGATATAATTTTGCGCATTAGGACCGAAGTTCCTCTGTATCCTAATAGAATAGCAAACAATTTTGGTTGAGTGGAAGGATTCGATCGGAAAACACTTTTGACTAGTGTGATTTAGTTTTTTAACCCGATTCTCGAAATTGTTTTTGATGGAAATACCTTCCTTGGTTCAAGTATAATCCTAGAGCTTATAATCACATTTCTTTGTTTTTCTTGATACTTTACAACACATCTCTTTATCAGAAATTTTATCGCATTATTTTCACTGTAAATATTCATAAAATAAGCTTTTGTATTTTTCTACTTCTATTTCTAGCTACAAAACCCTCTTGGTTTCACCAGTTATTTTTTATTCAACCAAAACATGCGATTTTAACCCTACTATGGAAAAGGAGTAATTTAAAATCAAATGGAAACGTTCGAATATTTATAGTTTTTTTTATATATTTGTTAAGTCAAAACACATAAAGCACCAATTATAGTAATTTTTGGTATCGTTCGAATTAAATTTTACATTTCTTCTCTCAATAATGTTTTTAAAGAAAAGCATAAGAATGCTGCATACATTTAGGGGTAAAAAAATACAAGAAAAAAAAATACTAGCTGAAATCATACAAATTAATGTTTGGATGAATGTGTAGAGATTATAGATGATAAGAAAGGAATTAAGAAAAAAAAAATTATATGAAACAAATAAAATATAAATGTTAATCTTCCTATAAATCTACGAATGTTTTTTTAGTGCGCAAATAAGTTCAGAATCCATCTATTATTCGAATCCATTTCGAACGAGAGAGTTACTTAAGAATCAAGGTGGGGAGAAAGCTTAAGCACAATGAGTTCAAATATGTACCTAGTTTCTCTGAGAGGAACTGAAATCGAATCCGACTCGTAAAAATAAGGTAGAAAAGTGTTGTTGTAAAGTACGGCTCGTTTTGCGAGATTCGCGGTGATCCAAGTGAAAAAGTGGTGAGTGTTGGAAAAGTCAAAATAGGCAAATGAAAGCGTTGAGAACCATCAATCACGACAGAATCAGTGATGATAAATTTCGCCCGTCACGCTTGACTCGACTAGTTTTGTTTCATCAAACGACTGGCACTGTTCTCAATTGACGGAGCCTCACTACTCGCATGACGGATAAAGCACGACAACAATCAACATTTCTCCATCATCGACTGGCGAAGCTCCTACACATGGTCAAAATTTCTCCTGAGAGTGACTGGCAAATCTCTTCACACTTCGATCGGCTGCTGACCCTGCTGACGGCAGGTACAACTAATTGAACGACTTGCTGGCAGAGAGCAACAATAGCAATAAAAAACTGAAAACGAGCTTGCTGGCAGGAGCAACAATAATAATAAATGCTTTTCTTGTTCGTCTTTGGTCGTCTTCGGCTTGCTGGCAGGAGCAACAATAATAATAAATGCGTTTCTTTTTCGTCATCGGTCGTTTGAATGCGTTTGCTTGACTAGGTTATTATTTTAGCTTCAAATGACTGGGGAATGAATGACTGGCAAACGAAGTGACTGGTCGTTAAGGAACAGTCAATTGAGTTTGACGGACCAAGATGCTTCACAGTCACAGCTTCACGCCTCATGACGATGACTTTTGCCAAGCCTGGACAGAATTAAATATTGAAATTAATAAACGCGTGATGCAAAACAATCATATTCCAGCATATAGACGTGAGATCTAAAAAATGAATCTTTGATTTGCATTTTGATGTATTTTAGCCCAGACTGGTAACTGAATTATAAAAATATTATTTCATAAAAATTGCGTGACTGTCCGCAAAACATTTTTGCACGAACAGTGTTGGTAAAGGATAATGAAAGCAATATGAAGTTTGTAGATCAAGCATATTATCAAGCCAAGTTTTAAATTTCTTTCATCATTGTTTGATTTTTTAAATTTTCTATGCGAATCAAAAACTATAAAAACACTATCTCACGATCTACGGTACGTTTCTGCACATACGGAAGTTGCCTTACAAGATAGCCTTTGAGAGTTTTCTGTGAAAATGATTACGAAATACCTGAATATCAGGGGTTGAAAATCGAGTCGCTAGGTAGATGCCCGAATGGATCAAAACGCAAACCATTCCGAATCATTCGAGAGTAGAATGATTCCATTTTGTAACATTATGGAATGGAATGGATTGCCGAACAAATTATCCTGAGCCTTCGCATGAACGAACCAAGTTCGATGAGGAAGCCAGTGAAAATGAAGGGCAGCTGTAAATGGTATCAACATAGAATTCATTACTTATTGTAGCAAATATGTATTACCAAGCAATGATCGGTGGCATTAGACCTCCATATTACGGGTATTGGGTAAAAGGGCTCGACGGGTAGGAATCAAATTTCAATTTCTGACGCCATCATGTAATCAAAGATGGCGGATTCCGCTTAACTTCAAAATGCTGTGAATGACTGAAAACTGTCTTAAGCACCCACAATATGGGTATTGGGGAAAAGGGCTCATCGAGTAGAAGTCAAATTTCGCCATCCGATGCCATATTGTAATCCAAGATGGCATCTTCCACTTAACTACAAAATGCTGTAAATTACTGATAATCGAATGAACCACCCACAATACGGGTATCAGGTGAAAGGGCTCAACGAGTAAAAGACGAATTTTGTCATCCAACGACATATTGTAATCCAAGATGGTGTCTTCCACTTAACTACAAAATACTGTAAATGACTGATAATCGAAAGAACTTAAAAACTTAAAAATGCTGTAAATGACTGAAAATCGTATGAACCACCCACAATATGGGTATCAGGTGAAAGGGCTCAACGAGTAAAAGACGAATTTTGTAATCTAACGCGATCTTGAAATCCAAGATGGCGTCTCCGCTAAACTTCAAAATGGTGGAAATGAAAGAAAATCATATGAATTACCCACAATATGGGTATCAGGTGAAAGGGTTCAACGAGTAGAAGTCGAATTTCTTCATCTGAAGCCATCTTGAAGTCCAAGATGGCGGCTTCCGCTTAGCTTCAAAATGCTGTGAATGACTGAAAAATGTATGGAACCAACACAATATAGGTATTGAGTGAAGGGCCTCAACCTCAAATGTCCTTGGTTTGCATCAAGATAGCAATATTCTTTTATCTTTTTTAATTTGTATTGATGGTATTGAAAAGTATTGCATTCGTTAAATAAATTGTATTCCAACGAAATGATTTTCACTTGTTTTTATTTTCCGGACAGCGCATATGCAGAAGTTTATCAATGAAGTGTGTTAGATGATATGGGCTCCACGATGAAACATATTAGATCTGATTTTTCAATTTCCAAGGTGTTTTATTAACTCTTATTTTTTTTAGTTGTTAACTATTTATTTAACTGGTTCATATGAACATTATGATCTTCAAACTGCCACGAAGTCGAATAAATTTCAAAATGAAAACTGTTCCCCAAAATAAATTGGTACCCAACTCACGAACGACAAGATATGGCTGTATTTTATTGTATTGTGTGGGTTTCATACATTTTTCAGTCATTTACAGCGTTTTGAAGTTAAGCGAAAGCCGCCATCTTGGATTCCAAGCTGGCGTCGGACGAAGAAATTTGACTTCTACTCGTTGAGCCCTTTCACCCAATACCGATATTGTGGGGGTTTCATAAATTTTTAGTCATTTACAACATTTTTAAGTTAAGCGGAAGCCGCCATCTTGGATTCCGAAATTCGACTTCTACTCGTTGAGCCCTTTCACCTAATACTTATATTGGGACATAAAACACGGGGGTTAACTTAACCATTGTATAATTAAAACGTACTTTTAGGAACTTATAAAAACGTGAACATTAGTGTGTCGCGACGGTAACTAAAGTGTGGATATAAACATAAACATAAACATTAACATCTCTTTCATTTCATAACATTCATTTCATTTGTTTTAAGAAGGTGTAGCAAAGCACACCGGGTCAGCTTATAAAATAATATATACTTTTAGACTTACACAGTACCAGAAAGTAACAAACCAACAACGGACCAATAGACTTCAACACTCCGATTCCTGCGCAGTTGAAAGCATCCGGATTGCCCCGAGTCAAGAGGCAATCGCATTAGTCAGACTGAGTCTGGAGGAGGAGGTAAACAAGAGGAATAGGAAATCAAAAACCGCCAAATCATCCTTGACATTGTTGTGCAAGGAGTTAACTTCAAGTGACTTAAAAGCTCCCTGGCTGGACTTGAGTGGATTCTGACTTCGCTACTCTGCTTCGGGGTTCGTCGTCTCTGGAAGCTTTGTTATGGACCGCGTGACGCGACAAACGCCGGCTTCATCGTCGGTATTCTTCTTCCCTAGTTATTCCCAATCCCTTCTTATCGCTGACGCCACCAAAAAAACCCAACCTCTCTCGAGTGCAAATGGAATCATATTCCATCAGCAGAAACATATAAACTTAAATCCATTAAGAAGACCGGGTCGCCGTTACAAGCGCGCCGAGATCAAGAGCGATACAAATTCATTGAATCTGCCTTCCTCCCTCCAGTGGACCATTTTCATTCACGATTCCATTCATGGATGACCGCTTGCCTGACGTTCGTCGCCTCTAACCACCGCCACGCCAAACGTCTCGGCGACGATCGATGGCGACGCTTTTACGCGAGACGCGATCTCAGATTCGAAGTGGACTCCCAGATAATTATGACGATAATAAATTAACCTTGAAAAGGGTGCATTGGAAATCAGTCTGATGCTGCTTAGCGACGATCCACTGTCTGTTGTAGGTAAATATGCAAACTCTCTCCCCCTCTTCCGCCATCATTCAACACCATCAACTGGGGCGACTGTGCTCAACTTGACCAAGCCCTTTGGATCTGTGCCATCTTTTTCTGTAGGTTCCACGATCAACGAAAGAAAGAAAGAAAGAAAGGCGCAGGAGGAGGAGTTGGATCTAGCGCGCTAATTGACAGAAGCTGGATAATTTTCCATCGATTTCTTTTCAGAAACGGCGTATTGAGTGACTAGACAAATTTCGCGCCCAGATCAACAACAAAACTTCATAACACATCAAACTACTGGTAAAGGGTGTGTAGGGCAGCAACAGCAGCAGCGTTTTAGAGATGTTTCAGCAGCCAACATCAACGCTGTGGATGAATATTAGAAAGAAAAAAAGAAAAGTTGTCCATCGCAGTAATGGCAGCCCTGGGGATCGACGACGGCGACACACCGATGATGATGACGAGATTACTCCTCAGGCTTTAATGTAGTTTGAATGATTTCGTAGATCCCATGGAGGCGATAAGTGATTGGCTCATCCTGCTACTGGTTTCATTTTTTTCCCACTGGAAATATTAATCTCAACTACATGCAGACGTTGAAAGAAATCAATAACCTGAACATTTATAAAAATCTGAATCTTACACAGAAAATGCAGATTTTTTTTTTGAAAATCGTTTCTCTATTTTTCTTTTTTTTTTGTCATGCAGTGTCAATAAATCTTCAAAATCTTCATTGGAAAATTCTTTGGATACATAATATTCAGGATTCAAATAGAAAAAGCCTAATGAAAAATAAAATAAAAACACAATGATTAGTTTCATTGGACATTTTATTCAAACAAGTCATTAAAGGTAAAATAAAAACGTTGACCACATAATGTGCAGCGCTAAAAATTGCATCAAACGTTGACGAAGATGTCCTTTTGGCGATTTGCAGCTTGAAACCACTCTCAGGAGGCGCTGCGATTAAAATGATGATATAAAGGATTGAAACGTCAAGGCACGTAGTATTTTTTTCAAAACAAACGGTAAATTTCTAAAATTTCTGAGAAAGTTTTATGAAGAGATTAATCACCGTAATGTATATGTTTGTTACTTCATTTATTGGCCTTACCGGTCAAAAGAAATGTGTTTTAGTAGGAAAATCTTAAGATTATGAAATTTTATAGATGGGTAGAAAGTTAAAAGAATTGAAAGATGGTGATAATGAGCACTCATAGGCCTCACCACCGATAAAGCCGATAAATTAAGTTTCTGAGAAAGATTAATCGATTCACTAGGTTCCGCTCGGCAGATCAAAAGCTGCACAGAAGTCTGATTGATTTCGAATTTTAATCAAATCATGATTTGATGTTCAATAACTTGACAAGTTTGCATAATGATGTTCAAATAAAAAAAGCGCCCGCCGAAGGTTGACAATGTCAGCAGAATCGAATGATGGTTTACTTAGAGCAAATTCACTCGTGTTGGGTAAAAGTGGTAGAAATTTTGACACTTGTAGCACATTTTGAAAATTACACCATGCAAAAATGTTTTTAGGTTCTCTGGGCGTTGAATTTTTTTACAACACTGTTTCTATTTCAGCCGTGTGTGGTAGAAATCGAGCTTTTTTCGCATCACAGCATGCGAAAATAGAACACGTGTTGTAAAAACTCGAAGGTCGCAGATCTTGAAAATGTTTTTGCATGGTAAAGTTTTCAAAACGAGCTACAAGTGTCAAAATTTCTACCACTTTTTCCCAAAACGAGTGGACCTGCTCTTAGATTTCAAATAAAACATATAAATTTTCGGATAAGTAAAATGGATCACTGGTGATACTTTTCTACTTGTGAAGCTTTTTATCAATACTCATGAAAATCATTTCGTCAAAAATGATTTTCGCTCCAGGATTTCAACCGCACGAATGGCCACATGTCTCGAAATATTTGTAAAAGTTCGAGATTTTTTCGAAAAAACGGCATGTTTTGTTTTTCTGGCACAAAGTGTCATGGCGGTCATTTTTCAAGGCAAAAATGAAAATTTTATAAATGTCAATAATTTGACTTTTGACTACTTGGTTGAATAATTCTACTGAATCAAAAAAATCGAAAGATTCCCTTTAATTCAACCACGGTTTAAAAATAGTTCAGATATCGGTATTTCTAAAGAAGTTTATTATCTTTTTCAGAGAGCGGTTTCAATTTATCGACTTACGCCAAATTAACTTAAACATAAATACAAAGATTACTATTGTTTGTGTCTAATGGAGATTGGTAATTAAATCAGATTTCTCATATATTTTTTTATCATTTAAAAAGAAACTGACACCTACATAAAGGATATAATTCAAACTTAACACTATGGCGTACATCTTTCAAGGACATGATGGCTAGCATCTTAAGAACGCTAGAACCACCAGCCCACAGAAAGAGTATATATGCCGTGACCGAGATTCGATCTTATGACCTCTGGCCTAGAAGAGGTCTATCCTCTAGGCCACGGTCGGCGGCCAAAATTGTACGTGAACTTAAGTAAAAAGTGGAAATTTGTTCGGACGGCATCCCTGAACAACACCTTTGTTGTGATGGTCCAGCAGAGGTGCCAGGTGGTATTGTCAAAAAACCGGATTTGGCAAGATTGCATAAACGAAGCATTAACAGGCCTTAATATATGTAGCAAAAATATGCATCTTCTTGGCTAGATTGCAGTTCATATCGAAAAACACCATTGAAATTACCATCGGTAAAATAGGTTCAACTATTTTATTGCATATTTATTCTATGTTTTCTTAACTTAACTACAAATTCGATCCTAATTGAAATTTTGTTTTGAAAGTCAGGACAATTCATTACATTTTAATGACCATTTTTCAAAATTCAGGATCATTCGAGAGTTCTTCAAAACGGTTCTCAAAAATGAGGACAAATTCTTTAAAATCAGGATACCTGGCATCTCTGATCAAAGCGAAAAAAAATGTAATCCAGTGTAATCCTTCCATTTCTGTCGCCTGATAGCGCTATTCGTGTCTCCCATTTTCTCGTAAAGTGGTGTATAACGGTTAAAGTATATCTTCTCAAATGGTACTTAGAAGAACCAGGGAGAATGAGCTGAATTTGGTGAGATTGTTTAATTTTTAGGAATTCATGAACATATGAATAAGTTCTACTCGCCATGTAGGATTCCCCATATTTCAAACTCTCCGCAATCCTTTCTGAAACAACTTCATAGGTCGTAAAAGTTTCCTGCACCTATAGAGTTTATTTCGCAGTTTCAGAACTACCCTATCATGATTACATTGACTTGCCGCGGTGTGCATTAGTGTACCTAACTAAAACTCAAATCGGCACTTGAAATATCGAATCTAGATACTTATTTGGCATCTCGTGTTGGTTCTGATTATATGTCGTACTTTGTGTATCAGTTTGTACTGTTGTATATAATGCATGATGGGTGTAGTTACCTTAAAGGGTGATACGGTCAAAATTTGGTCAATATCCTAACCTTGACGTATTTCTTTCAATTTTGCATTTAAAAAACCTGATCACCCCTCATTTTGAAGGTGTGTGTGTGTAGAATGTTGCTCCTATTTTGATTCTGGAATTCACTCTTCAGTTGTCAAAATGCCGTCCAAGGAAGAAGAGCAGCGTATCAAAATTTTGCTCGCGCAAAATTGCTAAAAGTTGCCAAATCAACCGTTACAAATGTAATTAAAGTGTTTGGGGAACGTTTGTCGACAGCCAGGAAGTCTGGATAGGGGGAAAATCGAAAACCGGAAGCCGCTGAGACGACAAAGAGGGTTGCCGGTAGTTTCAAGCGAAACCCTAACCTCTCTCTCCGAGATGCCGCAAATAAGCTGGGTGTATCGTCTACAACCGTGCATCGAGCCAAAAAAACGAACCGGACTATCGACTTACAAGAAGGTAGTGACTCCAAATCGCGATGATAAGCATAATACGACGGCTAAAGCGCGATCCCAGAGACGAAACCTACGTCAAAGCCGACTACAAGCAGCTTCCGGGACAGGAGTTTTATACGGCAAAAGGAAGGGGAAAGGTAGCAGATATTTTCAAGCACATGAAACTGTCAAAGTTCGCGAAGAAATATCTGGTTTGGCAAGCCATCTGTACCTGTGGCTTGAAAAGCAGCATTTTCATAGCTTCCGGGACTGTCAACCAAGAAATTTACGTGAAAGAGTGTTTGAATTAACGTCTGCTGCTTTTCCACTCCAGGCCATGGAGTGGTACGCCGCCAACAACGTGCAGGTGGTTCCCAAGGAAAGAACCCTCCCAACACGCCAGAGCTCCGGTTAATTGAGAAATACTGGGCTATTGTCAAGCGGAACCTAAAGAAGATAAAAAAAACTGCTAAGGACGAGCAGCAGTTCAAGGCAAACTGGCTTTCTGCGGCGAAGAAGGTAGACAAGGTGGCTGTACAAAATCTGATGGCAGAAGTTAAGCGTAAGGCCCGGTAATTCGGATTTGGAAAAGCGGAAGCCTAACTGAATATTTTCTGATTATTTTTCTGAATTTTAAACTAATTAAACTTGAAAAAGAAATTTAATTTGATTTTTTAAATAAACGATTTCACCGATTTACACGCGTTTTCCCGTGACTGAATTTTGACCATGTCACCCTTTATGCTATGCTTCAGATGTCTTTATTTTGGTAATTATTTGGAAAAACTTTTTATGCTATAAAAGCTTTGGTAATTTATTGCAGTTTACTAGCGAGTTTTGTTTCAACAACTATGGCAGTCAAAAAAAATTGATTTTTAGAGGTTAAGTTTCTTATTTGGCCGATATCTCGGATAATAATTATTTTAGAAACTTGGCATCTGAGACAAAGTTGTAGAAAATTTGATTTTTAACAAGTTTGTCGAAGACATCAAAGAGCTAAAACCTATAACAGAGAAGTTAGTAATTTTATCTCACTTGTAGGGGGATTAATCAGAAAAATAATAGTTTTTTATTATAGAACTAATTTTACTGACAAACTTCTCCGAAGACACCAATATGGTAAAATGTGACCTAAAAAAGTTATAAGCGACGATCACGTTTTTCGCATCTTGGACCACTGTGGCATTGCTCGCCCTTGAAAAGAAACATTGATAAAACCAAGGTCTTTTGATACACTAGGTTCTCCGACTTTCACAGTAAGAAGGCGAGGAGTGAGCGGGGCTCTCAATGAGTTTGTTTATTTTTTGCTCAGATTTTCGGTGGTTTGTTGGTAAACAAACTTCATGAGTTCCGCATAGTTGCATAGCCTATATAGCCAAAATGGCTGAATCGGGAATTCGATATTCGGTAACACCTCCTGAATATATACACACCTTGGATAAAACTGAAAAAGGGGTTATTAAAACTTCCGTAGAAGCATTTGACAAATTTAAATTTTCAAAATATTTTATGGAAAAATATTCTTCATCTTCATATAGGTATATATCATTTATTGAATAAATTTGTCGAATACTCTCAAGAAACCAGTTTTGACATTAATTAAAATAACAAAGACGAAAAAAATGCCAATTACAATTGCCTTTGCCCAAAAATGAAACTGATTTGCAAAAATTTAATTATGAAACTTCAGATCATTCCCATTATCATGATAAAAAAATTGTTTAGCAAGCCTTGAATTTTCCACGCCTGATTAACAAAAATCAATCAACAAGAATTCATTATAATTTTTTTCTACAAATGTATTGTTCCGCAATCAGTTTTAAACGTATTTCCTGATTTTATTCAATACTTGTATTTTGATGAACTGTATTTTGATGAACACGACTCTACGGCGAACCCAGTATCCAGAAGGTGGTGAAAGCTGGCCGGATACGCTAGGCGGGACATGTTGCGAGAATGCCGGACGACTGTCCTGCAAAACAGGTGTTCGCTACGAATCCGGTAGGAACAAGACGAGCGGGGGCGCAACGAGCGAGGTGGTTAGACCAAGTGGAGCGTGATCTGGCGAACGTGGGGTGCCCGAGGAATTGGAGAACGGTTGCCATGGACCGAGTGAATTTTAGGAATTATGTTCGTCAAGTTATGTCGTAAGATGGATGTATGTAACTATGTAAATAAAAAAATAAATAAATTTTGAAAAACTAGAATATGATAATTCATGAAAAAAAAAAACCAATCACTTAGCTTTGTTTCCTGATGTGGTTAATTTCGGTTCGAAAGGGAGATTGAGCGAACGGATGGGACTGTAATAAGAATATAAAAAACACGGATAAAAGTTTCATATTATTCAACTTTTAACATCTTTCACAACACTTGACCACTTCCACTATTTTCCCAAGTAAAAACACAAATGCTCGGGGATCTGTCGGATATTTGGCCTTGCGAGTGAGATTCCAAAAACATAACAATTTCACATCGAACTTTTTCGGTACGATGCATTCTAATTTTAGTTCTGTCAGAGAAGCCTTTAATCGGAGTTGCACTGAAATTTCAATATAAAGAATATTTTTTATAAAAATTTCTACGGTCAAAAAAAAAACGCGTGCGTTGCAATCAAGTCAACGCCTACTTCTCTTCAGCTTGCGGATTCTCATGTAATCGTTGACAAATTTTTAAAACTTTCTTTCTATAAACCACGTGTAGACTAAAATAAAAAGCGTTGTTCATACAAATAATTTATAATCTAAGCAAACGCGTTTAAGTCCATGGCAAGTTGAATACCGTCAACTGATGCAACATGCAACACAGATAATAACACCCTTCATGCATTAAAAGTTTTAAGGTTAGTGGGACATCAAACTGACGTAGTCTAAAAAAATATTGGTTTCTTCAGTTATGTGGGTTCCGGCGGCGCCCCAGAAGTAGTCTCTAAGGAATTCGGTCGTTTACCTGGAGGAGACTTCGCGCAACACGGGGAGACAATCTTGACATGCACCGAAAAACACTCGAACGACGCTCGTGCAGAACTGACGGTTGAACCGCGACTGACGATGATGGAGCGAGATGATGTGTCCGAAAGAGATGGATGAATGCGTTAGCTGTTCGCCGAGGGGTGTCTTGATGACATCATGGAAGCGTTATGTATTAGCTTATTTATATTTATCTTGTTACCTAAAAGGAGTCATCATATGGTATCCCACATCTCCCGTTTACTCACAAAAAAAAAACAAAAAAAATATCTCTACCTATCACTCTGAATTCAAATTTTATTTGCGAAAATTCAACTTGAAGACTAACTCACTGTAATGGTGTAGAATTTATTTACACCTTTTTCAAATGTGTTTCAAGCTTAACTTTTAAAAATTTCTTGATAGTTCAGATTCAGCGTGCATTTCTCGTTTGTTTGTAAACAAATCATAGCACCTTGTTGTTGTAAGTTGTACAGCTCATAATCTTTGCATAATTCAGAATCAATCGCAGATAACGTCGGGATATATCGAGTCAATTTTGGAACTGTCGGTAAAGGGACACTCACGGATGACTGTTTCTTCGCATCATGGTGCCTATTCCAATGGACGATGATCTGTACAACAAGGAAATCGAACAGCAGCACACTAACTACAAGAAACCGATATTCATTTATATATACTTCCTACATATTACCTATTCACATTACAATTCCGTTTTAGGACACAAAATGATGTTTTCCAACGCGATCAGGGTGTGATACAAGTTGCCCACTATGAAAGAGGTTTTCCAATTAAGGGCGTCAGGCATTTGGTCCCAATTTTCACATCTCGGTCGTGCTACAAGCCTTCACGACAGAATCTTACGTAGCTTGAAAACTTTGTTCTCGCTAGCGTTTAATGAAACTCAGTAAAGTAAACTCGATTGAAATGCGAAGAATATCGAGAGCACCACGACACTAGAACGGGTTTTAGAGACCGACTAGGGACAATGTTCTGCGGCTTTTTGGAAGTTCTAAAACTCGGTGAAACTGCTGGAAATAAAACGGAATCAGAAACATGGTACGGATCTCAACCAAGAAAACATGAGCAAACCAACTCAATGTGCTTAAATATGTTGCCCACGAGGGCGAGCCACTCCATTCGGGTGTGCATCCACACCCATAGAAGAGGTTGCAAAAATCCAATGCCTATTTAGCACATCTCTGTGCCGATAATGCGCTGAAATGTGCACTGTGCCGAAGATGATATGTTTGAAAAACCGTAACTGGCATAAGGACTCGGCTCCCAACTAAAATGATGCATGACCACTACATTCAAGCAAAACAAGAAAAACATTTTATGGGATTTCGTTCCTATTGGATAATTCATCCCAGAAACAAGAAAATAAAAATATAAACCATAGCGCCCCGTAGGGAGAATCGAACTCAATTCACTAACCAAATGGTCTTGCCAGACCGACATCTTAACCAGTGTACTATTTGAGCTTCATGCAGGAAGAGGGATATTTGTCATAGGCATTCTGCCGCCGATCAATCACAAAAGAAACGCACGACAGTGGCTTCCCGGCGTTTGGCCTCCTTTCAAGGTATTCATTTGTCTTGCGATGAAAACGGGAAAGGGAACGGGAGTGGAGGAAACGGGAAACCCATTGAATGAGAACTGTGCTTTGCTTACTGCCTGCTATTACATACACACGCTACATATACACAGCTGCTAAAGCCGGGCAGCTTGGCCGGTGCTTGTTTGCCGGTAAATTGAAGGAATATATTCTTGTTGCTTTTGCTACATACACACGCACAGCTTAGCCGTGGATGTTTGCCGGCAATTGAATTGAAGGAATGTTTTTTTTGTTGTTGCTTTTACTGCATACACACGCACAGCTCGGCCGTGGTTGTTTGCCGGTAGATTGAAGGGATTGAATTAGAAGGATGTTTTTGTTGTTGCTTTTGCTACATTCACACGCACAGTGCTCGGTTCGCTGGCTGCCTGGTGTTGGCCGGTATTTATTTCCATCCTTCTTCGTCTTGTGATGCGATAGGGAGGGACGTGAAAGCGTTTTTATTTTGTTTCTTTCAGACATACGCAATTCGGTTAACTTGGGAGATTAATGCCGGTGGGAGCAAATCGAATCAGCACCGATCGCGTTATCTTCTTGTACCAATGACGCTATGTAATTGACTACACGCCATTGGCACAGAGGCTGAATTTTGGGTGCACTCAAAACAGACCCGGAACAATACTTCCAGTACCAGAAACGTCTCAATGCCATCTATTAAAGGCTACTACTTCCCAACACAAGTGATAGATTTCTTCAGAATGACAAAATTTGCCAAACTTTTCTTGCGTCGAAGGCGCGGCTAGCTTGGAGTCAGACTAACCTGAGGTTATGGAAACGATAATTATCGAGGTGAGGAGGTTGTTAACACCAGACCTGTCAGAAATAGGCTCTGAATCACGTGGGAAACAATCGCAGCTGCTTATGTAACATCCAGTGGATCCCAAACTTAGCAATTCGGAACCGTCAGGCATCAACTACCGACATGCCAATTTTCTGGTCAATTCGTTCACCGTTGAGACATTCGTTCATCATTTGAAACAATCAAACCGTAATGAAGAGCCCACAATTTTTTCAACATCACGGATCAATATTCATTTTATAATTCTGTAACAAATACTGCTTGTTGATACTATGATATTTCCTCAGATTCATTATGAAACATTCAAAAGGACTGGATCAGACAGCATTATTTGGAGATGCTGTATGAAAAAGTACGAGTATTTATGGAACTTCTTCGAACGGTAGTCAACCAATTTTCTGGGAACTGATCTGAGTTCGAACTGCATGGACGGAAATCGAGTTAAATATATTGTGTTCTCTTCATAGAAAAAAAAAAATGAAATCTATGTACTATCTACCGTGGTCATGAACCAAAGAAGATGAGACTATTTCGTTACTGAGGAAAGATGTAAAGAACAAGCTATCAATGAGTACAACCCGTGCCAAATGGAGTGCTTCAGCTTATTTTTTGCTTCAGGAAAGCATTGGACTGGGGCAATGTTTGAACTTAAGGTGATATTTTCTCTGGATGTGCCAAAGGATTTGAATTGACTTCCCTGTTCTAAACCAACATAAAGACTCTTCCGAAGTATGCCAACTATTTTTTAACTGAACTTCTTGAAAGTTTAATGAATTGTCGCACTCTGTGCCTACTCAACCCCTTTCAACTACTTCCATCGATAAGAGTTGGAGCAATATAAAGATAATCATCCAATGTAAACTGTTTTTGACACAAAACACTAAAAAGGTAATGATTTCCTTCTGAAATCACCCAGCCACTGCCACCGCGTCAAAAAGATTTCCTGTACAACCACTTCGAGCAATCTTCATGCCGAGAATTGATCGCTGAAGAAACCTGAAAACCAAACAACATTTCTGACTTCAAGCGGTCCATCTATGAAGCGATTTTTCTTCAGCAGTGGACTAATTCATGTTCAACGAATAATGATCAGCCTTGCACCTGTTGTATTCTGAAATCGATAGGAATCCCGAATGCCAACCTAGCAGCTTCATCTGTCCCAGAGACAATAGTCTTAATCCAAGGAACACTTCTGGAGAAAGAAAACGTGCTTTCGCAATCATTAATGATTCGGCTTCACAAAAATGATTTCACTAGAATCTACTTCTCGAGAAGAACATCGTGAAAGATGGATCAGGCGGATGAGATTCCGAGTTATTTCAAGAAAATCGAGCTCTGGCAATTGAAGTCATTATGAATTACCTTATTTTGAAGCTTCGTGAGCCCAACAAAAAGCGCCAACTGCTGCACCACGGGCTCAGCCACCGAATAAAACCAGTTGAGTAATTGCAGAAGCAACCGGTGCTAGCGGTCGTGGATCGTTTGATATAAAATGATCTTTGTGAATATCTTACTCGAGTTGTTCAAGTTAGCCCAATCGGATGGTATTCTTTAGACATCCTGAAGTAAGGGACACAACACCGAAAAACTAAATATAAACATCCTGGATATTCTAGGAAATGCTTTGATTATTCTTGACTCATAGGAAACTCCAATAAGCACCTGCCACCAAATCCAAACGTCAACATCGTTTGCCCTTTGTTCTTGGAATGTTATTCATACCTCAGATTAATAATTCAAAGGGTAACAACGGCTTAAATCATGCAATTTATAAAGACGACAATTGTGTAAAATTATATCAGACAGCTGATAACCCATATAAAAATCTTGACATTTATCAAGCTGGTACTTTTGAGCTATATTGTGACATATTCTCGCTTGATCGATCGCATTTATTAATTGACAGGTATTTGGCCGGAGGTCGTCGTCGCGCCCTGAAGTTGGCATCTACCAAACTATAAACTTTCTCTACTATTATAGCGGAGGTCTGCGTTGCGCCTTACAGAAAACTGATACTTAAACATTAGAAAAAAAATAAACAAATATAGCATTGCGTCAAGTTGTTGATATCAGACATTTCTCCTGTGACAAAAGCATTCAACCCATTAGCACTCACCCAAGCGGGAGTATGCATCGCTCCTAACTTGAGTTCAATCAAAGTTTCGAATATTCTACATTGTGCCAACAGTATTATTATCTAATGAAGCAGCCAGATTTACAGGAAAAGTCCTTCATCAGTTTTCATTCATCAAACTGCGAAACATTCAGCATTGTTGATGTATGTCCTTATCGGGTCATTTTTCAGGCGGAAGTCTTCATTGCGCCAACATCAATCAGTTCAACTAGGCGGAAGTCTTCATCACGCCAACAACAACCAAATCAACTAGGCGGAAGTCTTCATCGCGCCAACAACAATCAAATCAATCAGGCGGAAGTCTTCATCGCGCCAACAGTAATCAAATCAACCGGGCGGAAGTCTTCATCGCGCCCAACAGTTGATAGCAATCAAACTATTTCTTTTTTCCCTGGCGGAAGTCTTCATCGCGCCAACATCAATCTGTCCAACTAGGCGGAAGTCTTCATCGCGCCAACAGTAATGCAATCAACCAGGCGGAAGTCTTCATCGCGCCCAACAGTTGATAGCAATCAAACTATTTCATTTTTCCCGGCGGAAGTCTTCATCGCGCCAACATCAATCTGTCCAACTAGGCGGAAGTCTTCATCGCGCCCAACAGTTGATACCAATCAAACTATTTCTTTTTTTCTCTGGCGGAAGTCTTCATCGCGCCAATAGTAATCTAATCAACCAGGCGGAAGTCTTCATCGCGCCCAACAATTGATAGCAATCAAACTACTTCATTTTTCCTGGCGGAAGTCTTCATCGCGCCATCATCAATCTGTCCAACTAGGCGGAAGTCTTCATCGCGCCCAACAGTTGATAACATTCAAACTACTTCATCGCGCATAAAAGGTGATATTAATAAACCATCAAAATAATCTTATACTTGGCATTCTCTTCAGCAAAAAAAAATGGCCGTTCGTTCGGCAAAGCCTACGCAGAAAAATATTGAATTGAACATTTCACCAGACGGTAGCCTGCCTGCATAAAACACTTATCGAGTAGTTCCAATTTAAACAAAAACCCCTACCGGATGTCCTCAACAAACCAGAAAAAGCTATTTCTTGTTTCACTTTTTTCGCTATGCGCCTAATTTTAAAAATGGCTACTCATCTGCTACCCGGAAGCTTACCTCGAGTTTTTCAAAAAATCATCAGGCTCTCAATCCGTGGCATCGTTTAAACATCCAGCAGGATCGCCAATTGTGGGTTCCGGCGGCGCCCCAGAAGTAGTCTCTAAGGAATTCGGTCGTTTACCTGGAGGAGACTTCGCGCAACACGGGGAGACAATCTTGACATGCACCGAAAAACACTCGAACGACGCTCGTGCAGAACTGACGGTTGAACCGCGACTGACGATGATGGAGCGAGATGATGTGTCCGAAAGAGATGGATGAATGCGTTAGCTGTTCGCCGAGGGGTGTCTTGATGACATCATGGAAGCGTTATGTATTAGCTTATTTATATTTATCTTGTTACCTAAAAGGAGTCATCATATGGTATCCCACAAGTTATTTTTATTTTTTTTAAACATGCGATTTTCACTATATTTAATTAATTGTTTGATTAGAGAGACTTTAAGTTTAAAAGTTCATTCATCTCTGTTCACTATATTTAGAAAAAGGGGCAACTTGCAACAAGCTTTGATATTAATGAAAAATCAAATGAAAACGTATGCAAACTTAAAGTTATCGATAAATATTTGATGCCATAAAAGCCATTACGCATAAAAACATCAATGTCAGTAATTTCTGGTTCTGTTGAAACTAATTTTTTTTTTGTGAACATGAGGATATTGAATATATTTAGGAGCAAAAAATACTACAAAAAATTCTACTAGTTGAAATCATAAAAATAAATGTTTGGATTAATGAAATTTTAATGTTGATAAATGCGTGATGCAAAACAATCATATTCGAGCATATGGAAACGAGATCTACAAGGTGTCTCTTTGATTTGCAATTTGTTGCATCTTACCCAGGCATGTAACTGAACTATAAAAATATTTGTTGGTGATTGTTCGAAAAATATTTCTACACCAACAGTGTTGGAATAGGGTGATTAAACCAGTTGAAAGATTGTAGGTGGTATCATTAAGCCAATCCGTCATACTGGGTAAAGTTTTTTACGGTATAGAATCAGTGCTGTGGTAAACAAATGTTGCATCTAACCCCGCTGTTTCATGATGCCTCGTTTGACGGTAGGTACATCGCTGGATGATATTTGACAGAATTAAAAGTTCTTAATTAAAATCAGAAGTCAGGTAGATAGTAGAAAAACTTTAGATTCGCTGACATAGTGTATCAAAAATACTAAATTCATCAACTATTTAGTCAGTGATATCAGTTCAACAGAAAGAGTTGTTCTATTTAAACCAAAATCGTTTTAGTATTTGTCTCAGTGTGCTGATATAGTGCTTATGCTTTAAAAAATATCCTTGATTAAGTTTTGGTTGAAAATTCTAATATTTTACCAAACAGGAAATAAAGTTCTCGCATTTTCCGAGAAAGTTGTTTATTGATTTACACATTTAATTTGAATATTTTAATTTTTTTTCTGTCGCCACAAATATTGTCAAACATTTTTCTATTCGTCAAAATATATCAATAAGAATAGGTGGGATTTTTAGAAAATTTATTGAATGCTGTTTTGCTTTAGAGTTTCAAGCTATTCAACATGAAGTCTTCCTTCATTGGACTCAGATCTCTTTAAAAAAAAAATGAATCAAAGAAAAATACGAAGAATTGTTTGCCGTAATGGATTCAATAAGATAAGAATTACTTGTTCATACGCGTATACCGTTGGTTCTGAAGGTCTCAAGTGTGTTCTAAATCGTGTAAAACAACAAGACTCCAATAGACCTAGAAACGGCCAATTCATTGATCCAACACTCCCTCGCGAGCCCTATCGTGTCTAGCAGGTAAGTGCAGGAAGGAAGAAAGGAAGGAAGGCAGGTAATCGCCGACCAATGGTCAACGCCAAACTTTCCACCACCACGCAGCATCGTAGCCGCGAGCGTAAATTCCTAAACCACAGGACAGCCGGGCGGAGTGGACCATTCACATCTTCCGCCGAATCGTTTGAATCCGTTCTTTTATGAATGAACCGCCACGCCGTGTCGCTTGGCCGGTATTTGGTTCAGCCAAAAAGATAATTAATCGCATGTCGTTTAGCTGATGATATATGAGTCGTGTTTCTTCTTTTCTTCCTTTATTGGTAGATGGTTGACTTGCTTTTGTCCATTGATGGTGTTCAGGTCATTAATGTAGTTAAGCGTTGAGTTGATCTAGACCGAATCGCGTCGTTGATTGACAGAAAAGAAACATCGGTGATTAATCTTTTGTTTTGACAGCCTTGCATTGCAAGAAAATGCTTGTCATTATTTACATTCGCCATTTAGTGTATTTAAACAGTTAAATTTTCCATGAATGGTGAATGAAATTAAAGCACTAATCGATGAGTCTGATTATTACTTTAGGGTGTAAATATGAACGATTTCAGACCAGTTTTGATACCGAGTACCTACAAAGATTTTACGAAAAAAAAAGTATTTGCCTAATGGATTCAGCCAGACGGAATAAGATGTGTGGTAAAGTCTGAGAAGATGATGATGATTACGATGCTGGTGCTTCTGGCAGGGAGGAGAAGCACCGCGCCAACCTTCTTCGTTTTTCGTGCATTTGGTCCGGGTTAAGGTTTTCCGGCTATGCCTGGCTGCTGTGAGGGTGAGAGGGTTTTTTTCTGCTTACCTTTAGTGGCCTCAGACAGAAAGAACTTGCCAGCATCGTTCCCATTATATAATGGCGGAAGGAAATGGGATGTGCTTTGGTATTTTAACTTTTTCATCCCATTCAGTGAAGGTTTTATTCGGCGCGGGGTCCATTTCCAGATCTGCCCCGTTTCTTCTTCGACGGATAACAGAACCTGTTCCCGAATACTGGGGATAAAAATAGAACAAGAATAAGAAGCACGCCTTCATGGCTAAAAGCAAGTGGTAAAAGTGCTTCCGATGGTTATCTACGCACAATATTCGATAATCATCTGGCTTAAAGTGTCTAAAACGATCATAACATTTTTTTTAAGTTTTTAGCCCAGAAAAGAACAGGATTCATTAATTTATTAAAACGTAGAATGACAATGAACTTAATCAAAAGTGACAAGACATTTAAAGTTTCAAGTTGGGTTGATCGAATTCAACTAAAAAGTCGTCAATTGTTTTTTATGTTTTTTCCTGTTGGGGAGAGTCAACTGCGAACACTTAGTTGATCTGTTGTGGTATTACCCCGCGTTACTATTTTTACTTTGATATGCTACATGACAACTCTGCACTATTGGTTGAGGTTGCAGTTGTTTACCGGTAGCACTACGAGCACACACATTGACATCAGTGATGTCAATTGTTTTTCAAAAATGTCTGAAAATTTTGAAAAAATGTCTGGAAAAGTCTGGATGGTAAACTTATAGGTGATGACCTTTTTTTTTGGTCGCCAGGTCGCAAAATTGTAGTCTTGGTAATAACACTCATTCCTTGATAATAATCATACATTCTATACACTATCGATGCCTGAAACTTCCTGTTTTACTAACATCTTCGTGGCATTCCTCACTCTTCAATAACCTACTAATTCGAACCATTTCCTGCCATTTTGCAATCAAAATTTTGAATTTTGACTGTTTTGTATAAAAATCCATGCCCAGTCTCAAAAGTTTGGAAATGTCTGGAAGAAATGGCAAAAGTCTGGAGATCTGGAAACCTAGAAAAATGTCTGGCAAAAGCCCAAAAAGTCTGGAGGATCCAGACAAAATCTGGAAGGTTGACATCACTGATAAAGATAGGATATTCAAGTGAAATCTAAGTTCTCTTGAAAAGATCCATCCACATGCATGAGGTGAATCATCCAGGCGTACAATTTCAAGTTATATTCGGCTAGCTTTTCACTAATGTCAAAACCGCCAACCTTTATCATACTACGTGTG
Source organism: Uranotaenia lowii (assembly GCF_029784155.1). NCBI lineage: Eukaryota > Metazoa > Arthropoda > Insecta > Diptera > Culicidae > Uranotaenia > Uranotaenia lowii. Next base: position 167,310,456 of record NC_073693.1, read on the forward strand.
CCAGGTTATTTCACGACCGGGATTAGATCTCATGGCCGTTGGCTTAGAAGACAAAGACGCTATCCTCTAAGCCACGAACTGCTGGCTTGTTATTTGCTAAGCTCCAGTTTGTTCAATATCAAATCGACTTAATCACGAAACACGTGTCAAACGAAAATGGCGATGATTCATGAAACCACACTTTGTAGGTAACATATTTTTTGAGTTTGGTTTTTTTTTGTAACTTAATGCATCTAGGTTCATATAAATTTTTAATACAATACTGCTTGGGAACTCTTTTTTTTATCTGAAAACTTTAATTTACGTTTCATAGTTTCGAATTTGAAAAATAGTTTGGTGGTTTGGTGACAAATTTTTCTAAAGCATGAATCACAATGACACCTTAAAACGGGTCTATCTCGGAGCTATGTGAACGAAATAAAAAAAAATTTGTACTTAAAATGTAGGGTTTGTTGCACTTTAATGTACAAATAATAAAAAAATTATTCCGAAAGTGTTCTGAAGAAATTTCGAACTTTTCGTCGAGTACCATTCATCATAGTTTGGACACCTTATTCGCTGACCTCAGCGGCCATTTTATTCCACAATCTCTTCATCTCTGTTCCATCCCGGCTCGTCCTACCATTCTTCTTCATCTTCTGTTTGACAATTGCCTAAAATTTTTCGATAGGGCGGAATTGAGGGCAGTTGGATGAGTTGATGTCCTTTTCGACAAAATGCACCCGTTGGCCCGATACCGATAATCGCATTTCACGGTTTATCTTACAGCCTCTTTAAAAAATTAATCACGCTATTTCTTTAATTATTACCTCGTAATTTATGTGCAGTCGTCAAATCCATAATTAGGGATGGATTGCACCTTTTTTGCAAAAAAAAAGAACAAAAATATATTTAAAAATAAAGTGTTGGTATATTAAAAAAAATTGTTTAACATAACACCGAAGTTTTTTACGTAGTTTTATTTTGCACGGTGATTGGAAGTTCGAGTAGGTGTTGACTCTCGTGGATGTCAAAAAATGTTCAATCCGTGGATAAGTCGTTGTAACGGAAACAGCTTCAGAAACTTTGTTTGCAGTAGGATCCGCCTGCCTGGCTCCTGCCAACTTCAGATGTACTGTTCCGATTCAGGAAAGCATGTGTGTGTGTGTGTGGTTTTTTTTTTTTTTTTTTTTTTTTTTTTTTTTTTTTTTTTTTTTTTTTTTTTTTTTTTTTTTTTTTTTTTTTTTTTTTTTTTTGGTGACCCAGGTGGTAATTCCCAAACCGGTACCTGCCCTAAGGCAATACTTCGGTAAGGGGGTGTCTAATTCACGCATAGCGCTACTTTCGCAACACTCGCCAAGAAGTTCATATTTTAATTAAATATCATCCTGACCGCCCAACATCATCTTCACGTCCCATCGGCTACGCTGATTGTTTTGCGTAGTTCATTTCATAGCTTCGGACTCTTTAAGCTTAGTAAAGTTAACCTACGTTATCCTGCGTCAATTGCAATTTGCGTCAGTCTCCAACTCCTTTGCAAAGCAGCCATTATCCGGGCGAGCCCATCACTGACTGCCTGCCATGTGTTAATGTCATCACACATCTTCTGCAACATGTTGTCCGCTGTCGTTTCTGGTCCGCAGGCGGCGAATATGTTGGCACGTTCCTCTTCAAATCTTGGACAATAGAATACCACGTGTTCGGGTGTCTCGTCCACGTCACCGCATGTTAGGCAGACCGGCGAGGCCGCATGTCCGAACCTGTGGTGATACTTCATGAAGCATCCATGACCAGTCAGGAATTGCGTCATGTAGAAATCCACTTCGCCATGCTTTCTCTCCATCCACTCTTTGATGTTTGGGATCAAACGATGGGTCCACCTCCCTTTTTCCGAGCTGTCCCACAGCTGCTGCCAGTTAGCCATGGAGCTATCTCTGGCTCGTGTTCTCACGTTTTGAATGCCTCTATTTTCGTAGCAATATGAGTCCTCCACCAACAAAACCGAGATGGGCATGATTCCCGCTACAACGCATGCAGCCTCCGACGAAACGGTGCGGTATGCACTGATGACCCGCAAATTCATTCGCCTCTGTACACTGTTCAGCTTCTGCTGGTTACACTGGATGTTAAGACCAGATTTCCAGGCCGCCCCTCCATATCGAAGGATTGACGAAACTACACTCGAAATTATCCTTCGCTGACTACTTCGGATCCCCGAGTTGTTCGCCATTATCCTCGTGAGTGCGGCCGTTGCTGTTGCCGCCTTCTTGCACACATACTCAACGTGGTTTTTAAAGCTGAGCCGGTCGTCAATCATCACACCCAAATATTTAAGCTCACGCTTTGATTCGATAGTGCATGATCCAACTGTAATCCTGCCTGCTTGCGGTGAAATCAGGTTTGATATCAGGACCATAAAAAAATTGGGTGATTGTTCGAAAAATATTTTTACACCAACAATGTTGGTATAACATGAGGAAACCTGTAAAAAGTTTGTAGGCAATTTTACCACGCCGATCCGTCATACTGGGTAAAGTTTTTTTGGACTTCAAAACATGTTAAAATTTGTACATTTGTTGCTCGATTTTTCAAATTTTACATTAAAATAAAAAACTTTAGACAACTAGCTTAAGATGTGAGAAATTATGTCATCATCATTTTGTTATCATTAAAAGATAACTTTATTATAATACATTAAATTAAAAATTGATTCAATGTAGTGTTATATAAATGTTGCATCGAACCCCGCTGTTGCATGATGCCCCGTTTGACGGTATGCGAAAACGTTTCGGCCGCAGCATTGGGATTCAATAGATTTAGTGGTGCCCAGGATATGGGAGATAGCATCGAAATCCGCTTTCTTGAAGTCTAGATAGAAAGGTGCTGATTTTTTGACAGAAGCATGCAATCCAGTGACCTCGAGCGAAACCATGAGAGCTGGATGATGCTGAATTGCCTTAACGAACGGAGCAGGAGCCGATTCAATGGTCGGAACGCGAGACCCATCGCTAGCAAAGCAGAGATCCAACATACGGCCGTTTTCGTTAGTAACTCTGTTAATTTGACGCAAGGTTGCCGTACTCAGGGAGTCTAGTATGACGTTTGAAAACGCCGAGAATGTAGAGCGCACAGGATCTGGGTACAAAAAGCTACCATGGTTGGAGTACCACTTCAAACCGGGCATATTGAAGTCACCAATGACGAGAATATCGTCTTCGGGGGCGCAGAGAGAACTCACTTTGGATATGCAGCGAGAAAGAGACTCCGCCAGGGAGACATCTCGTGTGCGATCAGGGGGCAGGTACAGCACGCATACGTAGAGTTTTCGGTTGCCAAGATCGATGCGGGTCCACACAAGTTCCAAGTCGTGCCAGGAGTCATCGTCAATAAGCAGTGCATGGAAATTGGATTTAACAGCAATTAAAACTCCACCTCCAGTGTTCTTCTTGCTATTCGGGGACTGCGGTCACAACGAAAAACAACGTAATCTGGTCCAAATATCTTACTCGAGATAGTACGGTCGTTCAGCCATGTTTCCGTGAAAGCGACAACGTCGTAGCAGGAACAAGAGCTGGCGAGCAGATAATAATGAATCGACAATCATAAAAAAGGCTCCGATTTGTGGAACAGTTCTAAGAAAACATCGAACAAGTTAAAGTTTTCAAAAAAAAAAAAAAACCGCACGATAGCGGGAAATCTCAAGCAACCAAAAGTCACATATTTACTTGAATGAAGGCTTTGAAAGTTACATATTGGCTGACAAAGAGAATCAACTGCCCAATTCCCTTGAGTGAACTTTATGTGCTCATTGGCGAACTTGAAAGTTGCAAAAGTGATTAATATGTACGTTGTATGTGACTTATTTTGCTAAATTCCCATAAGTTAATTATATGTACTCAATAATGGACTTGAAAGTTTCAAAAGCTGTTTATATGTACTTAAGGCACATAAAGGGTACAAAAGTGCTCAAAACGGGATTTACTAAGTCACAAAAAGTGCATTGAGGTGCTTTCTTCCTGGCTGGCTGGCTGGCTGTCTGGTTGGATGGGTTTTTTTTTCATGTTTTCTTAACACATTTCACATCAACTTTGAAAATTTGATGATATTTTGTAGCGAACATTTCAGTCTCAACTGTTGAGCTCGGTAAGACGAGAAACTTGAGACCTGCGACCTGGGATCTGAAACATGAGATATGGGACTTTAGACCTGGGACATGAGACCTGAGACTTGAGACAGAAAAACCTTGGACCTAGGACGTGACACACAAGTCGTGAGATATGAAGACGTGAGACATAAGACGTGAGACATTAACATTCACTTTAAGCTCACATTTTATCTTTCAATCCTTAGAACTAAAATCACTTTCAACTTTAAAATTTTTGCCATTGAATGAACCGCGCTAATAGCTAATCGTGAAAAAAGTCATAAAAAACCGATATAAAACCCGATTAAAATGTTTTTAATATCTTAGAATTTGAATGCACCATCAAACAAATTACTGAAAGAATGGGATTTCAAAACAGTTTGGTTTTATAAAAATATACCTCTAATAAAACGCTCAAAGAATAATCTATTTTTTATAACTAAGGCAAATCTGGATAAGGACGTCAAAATTTTCGCTCCATAAACAAAGTTCGTCCAGAAGTAAAAAAATAGTGTAAAAAAGGTTAATCTAACTAATAATCAAAGGTTTGAAGAACCTCTTAGCTGAATGAAACTATTATTTCAAAGTAGTCGAAGATTCCTTTGAATTCAGCTACAGTACTGTACTTCGACTACTTTGAAATAATAGTTAATCTAACATCGAATCGAGCTGATGCTTGCCGCAAAAGTGAACTGCAAGGTGTGTTAAAGGGAGAATCCCGTGGATATTTCATATACCGGAATGATCATCAGCCCTTCTGCCAACTAAAGTCGCACGGATCCGTATCAGTGGAAATTGTTTCACCTCGATGACAACTTTTTTGGTGAGATCCAACTTTTTTACAGCTTAAGAATTTTAAATTGCATTTTTTTTTTTTATAAAAACCTATATGAAGCGTTTGGGACGCGTTTTTTCTCTGTCCGCGATTTTTGTTTATGTTTTTGATAATTTATAAGTTTTTGTTTTAATTTCGTTGGAAACTATTGATTCTGTATTTCTTTTCAAAAGTGAATATAGGCGCTTTAACATTGGTCATTGACTTGAAATGGCAGTGAAAAAGAATATCAGATTCAATATTAAACAAATAAAAGACTCATTGAAAGTGTTTTGAAAGCTGGAAGTGAAAATTTCACTATTTTTCTGATTTTGAGATCTTTGTATACAAAATATGTCATTTTCTACCGCTTGAAGACTTCACATAAATGCCTCAAAAATGTTATAAAACTCTTTACTTCATAAATGTACCTACTATATCACAATTACTATTTATAAAATAATGTCAATTGTCTTGTTAAGTTTTTTATGCAAACCTTGAGTTTTTCGGTTGAATATTTTCATTTGACTTTTAAAAGTATAACTTAATCCGCTACTTGAGAGTGAATATCTCAATTGTATATATTGAATAACCAACTTATTTGTTTGATTTGTCGTCCACGTTCACGTCGAAACGTGAAATCAATATGAGGCAAAGAATTGTATTGCACTTATGAGTTTCCAAAAACGATCTTAATCAGTTAGAACAACCTACAATATAATATGCAATAAATATTCTTCGAGGTTTGATGGAAGTATCTTTACTCTGAAAGGTCGTTTTTGAAAATACATTTGTGTATCAGGAATAAGACTTAAGAAACCAAGCTAGTTTGAAGAAAATTTAAACACATTTTTTGCTTTTTATCATTGCCTCAAAGTTATAAATAGTAGTTTCCTTGAGAAAAATCTAGGAGCATAGGAGGTGTAGGAGAACTAGATCGCACCATTCACCAAAATGGATCCTGATCTATAACCTTTCCCCTACTAACACAACCCTTTCCTTGGATATTGAAATATAGATTCGCAGACGTATAGACGGTTTCTATAGTTGGTGATATTGACTTACCTTTGTTTCTGAATTTTTCAAAATTAGTCTTTGGAATATAAAGGTACAAAGGGTTGTTGATTGATCCTAGGAAGTATCCTACTAACAATCCTTCCTTCATTCCTCATTGACTACTAGGACGTGGCCGGCGCCGTTATTGATCAGAGGAGAGCATGAGTTTTGTGCATTGTGAATGAACTGCTAGTCCCAAGCACCATTCTTTTGGCCCTTGCACAAAGCTGATGGCCTCGATCAATCATGGAGTAGCACCCATTGGCGAGGTAGAACTTGTTCTGCTTAGCCATGCCAGCGATCATGGAATTTGAAGTGCGTAAGTTGAGCAAAGTCTAGTGAAATATGTTATCTGAAGTTTTAAATGAATGATCATATCAGCACTTCAAGTTGTATGATTTAAGGTGGATATGAGTAGTCAACTAAGCTAAGCTAAGCTAAGCTAAGCTAAGCTAAGGCAAATCTGAATAAGTTAATTTTTTTCAATATTGCATGTCCTATACCGTTTTAGCCAATTGATACAAAAGAAAACAATTAATTTTGCAGAATCGAATTAAGCATTAGAAAGCAAATGGCAAATTTTCGCGGAATGCCTACATGAGTTTCTATAGTTGAAAGTTATTAATCACAAAAAATTGAACTATTTGTTATAGTCGAACTGTCGAAAATTGGAATTGTATCACCTTTTGTATTCAAGTTTTTTTTCGATCTAAAATGAATCGATTCCCTCTCGATTCTGGCATGCTTAGTTTTGTCCAACTCGTTTTAATTTATTGAAAATTTTGATTATCCCTCCTACCTCGTGATGTTTCCACTCCAAGTGACAAACCCTTCTTTGTCACTTGGAGTGGAAACAAATTATTCTAGCCTCAACCAGAGAAATAAAAATTTTAAGTCGTTTTTTGAAAAAAATATGAAAGAAAAATAATCAAGTTTAATAATAGTTCATATCAAATGAAAAAATATTTATTTCAAAAAAGGTTAAAAAGGCAAAATTTCCACGGAAAAAGTGACCAGTTTAAATTTTTCCCAACTCCTCCTTTCCAAATCTTGATTGAACTCGAATCGTCCGAGTTCAAGCTCGTCGTGGGAAAAAGTTTATCGGAAATGCTTCCGAATTGAAAATCGTTGCTGATGAGAAGCATGATTAGAAAATCTTCCAAAAAAAAAAAAAAAAAAAACAAACGGTTTACCTGGCCGTGGCAAACCAGCCCGAAATATGTACGCCAGCCAATTACCTATTGGAAACGCATTGAAGGGGGGTTGGGAAAAAACGGAAAAGAAGAAAAAACGCACTCGCAAAACCCGTCCCGTAAATGGTGATTTCCCTTTAATTGAGCCTCTCGAAGAGTCGGAGTTTTCCGTTACTATTTCGGTTGGGGAAATGCTGCAGAGAATGGTAGACTGTCGTCATGACATGATTCTGAAAAAAGGGAACAAATGAGTTATATTGCTAGCTTTGATCAGATTAGTTACATTCCGAATCTGATCTACAAAAATTCTCTACAGTTTATTTCCTCACAACGGAACAAAAATAAAAAAAATTAACAATAAAGAATGATCTGGCTATTTCGAAACTAACAGACAGATAAATAGTAAAATTCAGTAAACGAGATGCCTAAGATTTCATTGAAATTCCAATATAAACATAATTAAATACATATTTTCTTAAAAAGCGTATCGTTTTGAAGCAGCGATTCTTACCTGTTATTGGGTCAATGAAATTAACCCGTGTACAATCGTGTAATTTGCACGACGCATCTATTTGGCAGCCCATAGACATGGGATGGATCAGACACATTGCTGATATCTCTGTATGAAAGCCGTTCATCAAATCAGACGAAAACTATATGGGCCCCCCGAAAGTACACGGAGCCACGCCAGAAAGCTAGAAAACTCGCCGAATGAAAATCGCTAATTAAATCAATTTGAAAATGGTGTGCTGGCTACGGAGAAAATTTTCTCACGCAGGTTGAACATATGAAATTATTGTCTGCCACTCTGTCGGGGGATGATGACTCTTGGCCGCATAGGCTCCTCACATTGGTCGAATCGAGTTGTGATGGGCTGGCTGCTACAATATTCCAGTCAGCCTGCCAGCCAGATCCAGCTACTGGATTGTGTGTTGCCTCGATCGATCAAATCCACCCAAACCAGAAGCAGTAAGCACCGTTGAATGGGCTCAGCCTTCCATCCAGCGAATAGAAATGCAGGCCACTTGAGATGACTTTGCCTATTGGAGATAATCAAATGAGCAGAGTCATTCTTTCCAAGCTTTAGGGATGGAGCTACAGACTTTTTCTGCATCTAATGTGAGGGCTTTGTATTTTAAGAAAAACCTAAGTTAGCAACTTGTGAAAGTAAAAAAAAATACCGTCCATTTTTCCTTAATTTATTACGAAGGTATAGAAAATATTTAAAACATACGTACGTAGGTTCTTTTCCGGCAATTTCTTACTATTCTGTGGAAGCGTCGCCAAAATTTCCCAGCACTTAACTTCAGAGATAACAAACACAAAATCGAATTGTTTCACGTTCGGAACATACTTATTGGCCACATATTTTTTTTTAAATTTTAATCTTAGAAAGATGCACTTATTTAATATAAACTTGTTATCTAATTCATTCGAAATTTAAATCTAAAGTTCATATAAGTTTGGTGAATCCTGACATGAAACATTTATATACAAGCCTGTCAGTTAGGGTCCTCTGAATTGAAATACCGTTTATATTGCGTTTATATTCTAAAAAAATGCATTTAGAAAGCAATGATCTTTGATCGTAAAGTTAATGTAAAGGGCGAACAGGAAATTATTGCAACACATTCAACAGGGCATAACTTTTTTACCATTGGCTAAAAATCAATAAAAATTTGCACACTTTCTCATTGATGTGTATTGTTTACATGCTGTCAAACTCGAAGTCGTGTTTTTCGATTCAACGAAAATGGAGGGGAACCAACGCGAGTGAGAGAACAAATTCATTCCAAACACCTGAAATATCCTGACCTGTCGCACAGCCAGATGGGAAAAAGTTGAACATTCACCATTCAACCGTCTCCAGAATGTTGAAGAGGTTTCAGGAGCGGTTGACGTTGGACCTGAGCTGGAAGAAAACCGGGACCGGAAAACAAAAAGACGGAGGGAATTGTGAAGCGGATGATTAAAGCAAATCTCAACGTCTCAAGTCATGATTTGGATAAAAAGATCGGCATGTCGCAGAGCTACGCCCAGAATGCAAAGAAGAGTGCTGGACTACATACATACATACAAGGAACAGAACTTCCCAAACCGCGATGAGCGGCAACAATCGACGGCTAAAACTCGGGCACGGAAGCTCTAGGAGAAGATGCTTACAAAATATGGCTGCTGTGTGATGGACGGCGAAACGTATATAAAAGCCGATTTTTAGCATATTCCGGGTTGAATTTTTTCACTGGCAAGAGCAAGTTAGATGTGAACAATAAATTTAAGAAGAAAATGTCGAAGTTCGCCTCCAAATATCTCTTTTGCAGGCCATCAGCTCTTGCGGGAACTTCGGAAGAGCAAGAAGACAGTCAAAGACAAGAAGGAAATGTTGAGAAAATGGAAGAAAAACTGAGAAACTGGCACCGGATGACACTGTAAAGACTTGGATGGAGGGAATCGAGAGCAAATGCGTTCAATTTTACAGGCAAGGCTCCACCGATTATTTTTTCTTTTGATTTTTGATGTAAATATATGTATAAAACTACCATAAAATGTTGGCTTGAATCTAAAGATTATAAGAATATTGACATGACATTTTCGGAGTCGCAATAATTTCGTGTTCGCTCTTTACTCAGTATATGACCAGGCTGTAAAATCAACATTCCCATTATGCCGGAACAAATTTAAAATCCTTCTTCTGTCACTCGTAGTTGAAACATCGCGAGGGGAAGGGGGGATTATAAAAAATAATGCGAAAATTAAATAAATTGGAATAAACTGCACTAAATATTGAATGCAACTAATTTGCATACTATATCATTGCACACAACCTATAAATCAAGTAATTTTTTAACGAATAATTCAATAAAATCAGGAAAACAAAAGGTGATAAAATTCCTATCTTCCACAATCTGTGTTTTGCTCTTATAATCTTTCGAATATTTGATAAATTTTTCAAAATTTCTATAAAATACATTAAACTTTATTTATTCCCCCCTTCGGTTTTTTTGGAAATTTCGAAGGGGGGGGGGATTATTTCTGAAAAATATTCGAATTTTGGAAAGCATTTTTTCTAATGTAGTTGTAATAATATGCTAAAAAATATTTGTTGCAACTTGTAATGAATGCTACTAAATATATTTTAGATCCTATAAAATTAAAAAAAAATCAGTTGGAATTTGGCAAAAAGCAATTTTTTAACTTAATAAAAAATCCACGTAAAAATAAAGTTTTTCAACCGCATAAGCGCCTAATGGATTGCAAATACTTTGGTTAAAATTTTATTTTATATATTTTTTGCAGAATCTTAAAATTAGTATTTTTTTGGGCTTGTGATATAGCTCAGTTGGCAAGTCTGTTGTCTCCTGAGCCGATGTCCGCGAGTTCGAGCCCAAGAGTAAACATCGAACACAGTTGTACCGGATAGTTTTTCAATAACGATCCGCCAACTGCAACGTTGATAAAGTCGCAAATGCCATAAAGATGGTAAAACGACTATAATCGAAACAAAAAAAAAAGTTTTTTTTTTTAGAAAATATATATTTAAGAAATGGAAAATGTGAAATTTCTAAAAATATTTTTTGGTTGGCCTACTAATACATACCGTCAAACGGGGCATCATGCAACAGCGGGGTTCGATGCAACATTTATATAACACTACATTGAATCAATTTTTAATTTAATGTATTGTAATAAAGTTATCTTTTAATGATAACAAAATAAAGATGATATAATTTCTCGCATCTTAAGCTAGTTGTATTAAGTTTTTTATTTTTACGTAAAATTTGAAAAATCTAGCAATAAATGTACAAATTTTACCATTTTTTGATGCCGAAAAAAACTTTACCCAGTATGACGGATCGGCTTGATAAAATAACCTACAAACTTTTTACAGGTTTCCTCATGTTATACCAACATTGTTGGTGTAAAAATATTTTTCGAACAATCACCCAATTTTTTTAAATGAATATTTTTAAAATTCAGTTAGGTGTCTGGGGTAAATGCAACAAAATGCAAATCAAAGAAATACCTTGTAAATCTCGTTTCCATGTGCTGGAATATGAATGTTTTGCATCACGCGTTTGTAAACATTTAAATTTCATTCATCCAAACATTTATTTTTTTGATTTCAGCTTGTAGAATTTTTCATAGTATTATTTAACCCCTAAATGTATGCAGCAACCTTATTTTCAGAAAAAATGTGAAAATTTGTTTTTACAGACCCAAAACCTACTGCAATTGGTGTTGTCATGCGTAAAAGTCTGTAAGGCATCGCAAATATATTAAAACTATGAATTTTAAAATGAATTAAAAACAAAGTTTGTTGCAAGTTACCCCATTTTCTAAGGAGTGTGAAAATCGCATGTTTTTAGAAAATTAAAAATAACTGAAGAAACCAATAATTTTTTTAACTACGCCAATTTGATACCCCAGCATCCTTAAAACTTTTGATGCATAAAGGATACGATTAACTGTGAACATAAGTTTTTTAGAAGCCATTGAAGTTGAAAATTGTTGCATGTTGCCCCAGTTGACGGTACGCACTCAACGGAGTAGTATACCTAAGGAATCTGTAGCTATCCTGATCTTTGTTTACAAACTAGCAGTGTGCTAAATTGAAAAGGCAAGCTTAGGTCTCAACTGTTCTATGGATAAAAGGTAAACAAACGCAACGAAGCTATCAACATGGCTGATTCTGGAATTTGAGAGATCCTATCACCTTCCATTTACCCCCCCTTCACCCTTCAGGGATGGTTATTCACTAAAGTTCAGTAAAACTTTTTTCCTGATCACCTGGCTCATTTTTTTCTGATTATTGAAGTTAGGTACACAAAAATCAAGATATAAAAGATGCTAAAATAGTTGGATTTTAAATTTGAATGTAGAGAAATTGGCTGTTTTTTAAAGTTCTCAAATGACAATTGCTTTTGGATTTGATTCAAGTAAGCTATGCTTATTTGTGTAAAGGCGCCCGCACAATAGCACGTCGGTCGTCACGTCACGTCAGCTGTCAACGCCGTCGTTGAGCAATGAGGTACATAGAGAGGTGATGAGATAGGAGGTATGCAACCGTAGTGGTAAAGTTTTTTTTCATGTAAACAAAGTAACTATGACAATGTATGACGTCACTGCTGACCCAACCAAACGACGAAGTCGGCTGCTGGTTATCAAACAACATTCGACAAGTCAGTTAGTGAAAAAGTGTTCTTTTATTTTCCTTCGGTTCGAGTCCGGAAGCTGAAACTACTGGAGCTGTATTTGAAGCGCAAGAACCTGCTGATCATTGTCAGAATCTTCGGCAACAATGAACTTCAAGCTGTACGTTTCGTAGGTGAACCCGTTCTGCTAAACTGTCGGACCAGGCTTTAAGTCCTTTGAATCGTTTGCTGCTTGGTTCGATCCTATGAGCGCCTAAATACGAGTACACAGTTCCAGTTCGTGGTAAACAGCTGGTAATGATGGACATCCAGGTTCAGCTTTCGGACGGAGAAATACATTGGGCGGGCTCCACGTTCCGAGCTAGTCAACAAGAGCTCAATCGACGTCGGGCAGGTGTCGTCGATAAGGACTATCGGGACAATCCGGGAGTGGTTCTGTTTTTTTTTCATTCAGTTCAAGCTGGCTCGAAGTGATCGAATCGCACAGTTTATTTGTGAGCGAATTTTCTACCCGGAACTGGAAACGAGTCTGAGTATACAAAATTAATTTCTGATTTTAATATATGTTTTCAATGCGAATAAATTGTATACAGTTATTTAATCAAGTTGTATTGTTTTTTTGTATGGTTGTCTTGTTAATTGATGGTTGATTGATTTTTTTGTCACTATAAATTTTATAATTAAACACCGAGCACAAATGCAAAAGTTTAATAGAAAAATAATGATTATTAATATTATTTGTTTCATTTTACAATATTCTGAATGATGATAGTACAAAGTGCAATAGAAAACAAACGGCAATGCCAATGGAATGATAGTAATTAATATAATGTGAATATTATTTTTGTTATAAAATAAATCTTAAATCTTGTGCAGCCCGGCAGGGCATCCAGAATGCGGAACTTCGTTATAAGCAATTGTTTCACTTTAGTTGTTCCTTACAACTTATTAGGAAAGCTAGCAGCTGCCAAAGGTGCTGTTTGTTGTAGAAATCGCTTCAAGGTAAGAATTCAGATGCCACCGGTTCAATCAAAACTGCGTTACGCTGCATCAATCATCTGGAAATCAGTTTGAAGCAATCGCCTGCAAGATGCTACAAGAGGATCGTATTTTCCAGCTGGTTCATGTCCTTGGAATGCCTTATGCACAGGTACCGTAGGTGGATAAAAACAAAAACGGATGGCATATAACACAAAGGCTTCAGCCACTTTGCCCTTCGGCCACGTTCACTAAAAATGTTAAACTTTAAATGAATTTTGCCACCGGTGATAAATAAAAAGGATTTTTACCTTTGGGAAAGTGTATTTAATTTAAAAGATTCCGTTAGGTTTTTTCACAACCGAAAGCTTCCCACCGCGTAATGTTTTGATGTTGAAATTTCTCATAATAACAACTCACCAACTGTTACCTAGGATACTTGAACATGGTCAGTAGTGACGTAGGATCTGCGCCACCTTTATAGAAATTTATACAGGTTGGTCGTTGAGTACTAAAACGCTGACGCGACGCATCCGACGATTTTTGCATCACAATACCGTGTCACGAATCATAGCAACCAGAAGTTTGTTTTGATACGCTTCTTTCGTTCTGTTTTCTAATTTGTTGTCGCTAAACGATACCATACGATACAGAGTTTAATTTCCCCGGAATTTCTGGTACTTGAAGGACATCGGAAGGCAAGTTTGCGTGGAAAAAATCCATAGGAAAGTATTGCGACAACGACTGAGGACTTTGTAGGATAGATTTACGCCAATCGAATCAAACCTGTGGATGAGGGAAGTGTTCTGACAAGAACCTAATATAAATTGGAAAGGAACTGCTGTTTGTTACAGGTGAGGGATCTGAAATAGTATTGAGCATTTTAAACCGAGTTAAGTTTTAAAACTGCATTTCTCTTCTGTTTCAGGGTATGCTATATATCATAAAAGTCGGCCTCCAGCCGATTTGCGAATGTGTTCAATGACCGATCGCGATCAGTGGCAGGGATTGCTCGTTAATGATTCAAAACATGAGGAGGAAAAATCAAATTTGGAATAAATGTGTGTTGAGCAGTGTAGTAAGAAGTGTATTGATTCTAATAATTAAGTAATATATAATATGAATATTATAAGTAATTATGTTTTAAGATAACCTTCATATCCGAAAATCCATTTACTTAAACATAATTTTGTCATATGAAGGTGCCATATCAATATGATTTCCTCAAAATGAATTCTCAACTACATGTTTCGAAAATGTATTTAATCGAGCATATTACAAACTAATTGGATGATTCTTTGATTTTTGGGTCTATTAGCAAAACTTTAACATAAAACATTAATTGGGAACATTCAGAAAGTTGCTGGCGCGCGTCAATTTTGAATATTTCCGTATATAGCTTTCAAGTGGTCAATCGCTTAACAAGGTAACATTCCATGCCACATTACCCTTACCCCCTTACCCCCAGCACCTTTCATTCATTGTGCAATGTTGATTATCTCGAATCAATCACGGAGTGCAAAGATTGTGTCATTGGCCAGGAGGGGCCGCAGGAGGACTATAGTTGATAGCAAGCTCAAGCACCAGCTCAACATTCGGTGGTGCAGACATGTTTAAGGTCGTTTTCTATCGTAGGATTTCCGTTGAAAAATGACAGAGTTATTAAGCTTTGAATCAGTTTTTTTTATTTACAAAAAAATCGCAACAAATCTAACACAAAAAATAAAAATGTTTGAAATCTGGAAAAATACATGTGTTTTTAAGTCTTAAAAATGATCCAAATTTTGAATTTTAGGGAAGATCTGGTGCAAATTGCCAGATGATAGAAAGAATCCCTAGTTCTCTTTGGTGTTTTTGGAGCCATCTTGTGACCTATCCAAAAAAAAAAAAGTTTAAAAGGTCGTTGGCATTTTTACACCAGTTTCTTGGCTAGTTTGTACGTCTGTTCTTTGTGGTTAAAAGTAATCCGCTCCTCCACTAGAAAAAGGGATGAATCATCCTAAGGGATGAATCATCCTAAGGGATGAAAATTTCGGAAAAAAAACTCTACTAGAAAACTATCCGATCCAATTCAAACTTTTTATCGAAGTTTTTAACATCCAATTTTTGTGTCTACATAGTTGAAATTATTAATTCCTATATTTATTCGAAGACAACATTTTAATCAAAAACAAACAGTGAATAACAATGATACCTGTCTTGAATGTCTAGGTTCGTCACCATTGCGTCACTTAGCTTCTGAGAAACAAAAATCACAGCTCACAGGCAACGGATATCTTTGTTAAGCATATTCCAACCGCCAGCGCGCCGCAGCTGATTATCTTATCTCTCAAGAAATAAACCAAACCAAAGTTTACAACTTATCTCTAGAATCCGCCACACGCTGCTACCTGAGCTTTGCATTTCTTCGCTCATTTGCGGCAGTACATTTGTTGTAAGAGCATCTTGTGCATTGACTTATTTTTCCGTGGTTTTGTTGTTGAAGTTGAAACCAGTTGATTTCCAATGATTATCGAGTGGTGATTGTAGCATTAGAATAATGAACCCAAGGTTGATAGTTGGACATTTAGTATAATAAGAAACTGAATTATTTTTTTCGATTTTCAGATGGAAAATTTTAGCTTTCTGGATTCTCGCGATTTTACTGCAATCTGTTGCTGAAGCCGACGATAGCGCCGTCGTTGTCTTATCAAAGTGCAATCACCTGGGTCAATTGGGACAGTCGGAATGGTTGACGCTAACCGGAGTCAAGCGAGCTACGCTCAAATCAAGCGTCCTGGGGTGTATTCCCGAGGTGAAGGAGCTCACCATTACGGATAGTGAATTTTCGGCTATCGAAGCGGATGTGTTTAGGATGATGCCTTCGTTGGAGGTGTTGAATATGAGTGGCAATATGCTGAACACGCTGCTGGATCAAGGAGGATCTGTGCTGGGTAATTTGGAACAGCTGAACGTGCTGGATTTGAGCTTTAATCGTTTCCAGCTTTTGCATGGCGAATACTTTAGAGGACTGCATAATTTGTCCGAATTGATAATCACGCATAATGATTTGGACATAATCTATACTAACAGTTTTGATGAGCTTTGGAATCTACAGATGTTAGATCTTTCACACAACCGAATTGATTACATTCCAGTAGGAGTGTTTGATGGATGCGAGCAGTTGAAAATGTTATCTTTCAAAGGAAATAAGATACAGCAGTTAAACCCAGAGAGTTTTAGTGGAATGGCATATCTTGAGGAATTAGATATTTCTGAAAACAGCATCTCAAAGATAGCGGTACAATCTTTAAAGTCTCTGGTACGGTTAAAAGTTCTCTTACTTAAAGGAAATAAGCTACACGAACTTTCTGATGATGTCTTTCGATCGCTGGAAAATTTGGAATATTTGAGTATTGCTAACAACAATATTGCTGCGCTTGGTGATTCTCTGCTGAAGACGCTGAACCATTTGAGATTTTTCAATGCGCAGGGCAATAGAATTAGAAAAGTTTCCGACAAACTTTTCCAGAACAATTCCTGGTTGGAGGGAATCAGTTTTGGTGAAAACAAAATCAGTGATTTTGCTGTGGACGCCATCGAGCATTTAAGCCACTTAGAGATATTAAATTTGGAAAACAATTTTTTGAGCGCTAATTTTGAAGTACGAGTTAGCAAGGAGAGCCGTGCAAATCTTTATCTAACTGGTAACGATATATCCCACACAAACTTCAGTGGTAGCTCGTTGATCTTGTCACAAAACAATATAACAGCGCTTCAGAGTAATGCACTTGATTCGACAAGAAATATGCGTAAAATTCTATTAGATCATAATTTAATAAGCTCTGTTTTGCCAGACGCGTTCGAGGGGTTAGACCAATTAGAGGAACTAAGTTTAAGTTACAATCCGGTTATCCATTTACCCGACACAACGTTCAACCCTCTTATCTCTCTGAAATCATTGGATATCAGCAGCATAGATTTGTTGGAGATACCGGGAGGATTTCTGTCTGCTCAGACTCGTTTGAACTCGCTTTGGATGGATCATAACCTGTTGGAAATTATTCCAGAGAGCACATTTGAAAGTATGCAACAAATACGATTCATAAACTTGGAATCTAATCGGATTAGAACGATAGATCGGACTACATTCAATAACTTACCCTTACTCGAGGAATTGAAACTTAACAACAACGAGTTGAACAATCTTCCGGAAAAGATGTTCATCGGATCGGAACAATTGAAAGTTTTGACACTTCATGAAAATCAAATTCAGCACATTGATAATAATGCTTTCATTGGACTGGAAAACCTCGAAGAACTCATTTTGAGCAAGAATCGCTTAATCTCAATTGATGAAGATATTTTCCAAAGTCTAACTTTGCTCAAAGTCCTACAATTCGAAAATAATTATATCGAAACGTTGCCATCACTTCTATTTAGCCAAAATTATATGTTGGAGGAAATCAGTTTGAAAAACAACGACATAGAGTCAATTCCTTCAGATCTTCTGTTGTGGTGTCCTGCCTTAAAAATGATTGACTTGTCAAATAACGAAATTAGAAATATTCAATCGAATACCTTTCAACGCAGTGAAGAACTCAAAGAAATTCGAATCGCAGGTAATCAGATCGATGAAATCCATTCGGTCATGTTCAATAACAACACCTATTTAGAACTGATTGATTTGAGCGCCAATGTTATTTCATCTCTACCGGATGACGTGTTTGAAAATCTGACACGTTTGGAAAAGTTGTTTTTGGAACGAAACAACCTAGATCAGATTTCATCGACTCAATTGAAAGGAGCAGTTAATTTGAAAGTTCTATCTCTCTCCGGAAATAAATTGACTGAGCTTGGAAATGGCGTATTTCGAGAGAACGAATTCCTCGAGGAACTGTTTTTAGATGGTAATCAACTCTCCAAACTGTCCGAGCAATCATTCTTCAACCTGAATCGACTACGAACTCTCCATATTTCAAATAACAAACTGAGACTCTTTTCAAGTAATCTGTTTAGTCCTCTTCTATCCCTGGTAGAGCTAAAAATCGACAACAACGACCTGAAACAACTTCCTGAACTCATCTTCAGAAACCAGTTAAATCTAGAATTTATTTCATTATCCGGAAATAAGCTCCAAACCCTCCCAGAAACCTTATTCGAATTCTCCGGAAAACTGAAGATTCTGGAGCTCAATAACAACCACCTCACCACAATCAACCAAGGACTGCTTCTTCCATTGAGCCAGTTGGAGGAACTATACCTGGAATCAAACCATCTCGAAAACATACCGGAAATAATCTTCATGAACAATGCCAACTTGCAAATACTCAACGTCGCCAACAATTCTTTGACAACCTTCAATCCAACGATTGCAACCTTTAAAGATAGTCTATCGGTATTAGACATTCAACAAAACCAACTTCAGCTTCTTCACATCCCCAGGAAGCTCAAAAGTCTCTTCGCCCAAAACAATAACATTGACACAATTTCGATCGAACAAGCTGGACCTCATCAGCTCGAAAACTTGAACGTCGCCAACAACAACATCACCCGTATGGAAAAGCTCTTCAAACTTACCCAACTTCGAAGCCTCAATCTCTCGGGAAACTCCTTCCAAACTCTTCACCTACCCAGAATCTACAAACTTCCCCATCTTAGCTATTTCAGTGTTGCCAATAGCGGACTGCAGAAGCTAACCGGAATACTCTTCAAGCAGCACGAATCGCTGAAAGAGTTCGATTTGTCCAGCAACGAGATCTGCAAGTTCGACTACAATGTGTTGATATTTTTCACCGGCCTGCAGCAGCTCGGAATTGACGGCAATTGCTGTGACGATGAGGAGTTTCGAGATAACGTTAAACTGCTGGTTGAGATTAGTGCTGTTCAGAAGAATTTTGTTGTGTCATAGAGTAAGGAACCTTCAGTAAAATGGTGCACAATATAAAGTATTCATATGTTTTGACCAAAATCTCCTGGAGAAAAGGTTGAAAACAACTTATCATACCTACAACCCTACAATAAATTATACCTACCTACATGTACATTAAACCTGATAGAATAAGTTTTTTTAAAGGAATCTAAAAGAAATCCAATCAAAACATATCGTTTAGGTCACGGAGACCTTTTTGTGGCATGTTCCAATTTTTCCTAGAATTAAAGGTCGTTGAAGATTAAAAAATTACAAATTGTTTTCACTCTATGAGTCGCTTGGAAAAAAAAAATCAAACAAAAATTGAGTCCTTAATTAAAAAGGTGGCTCACCCCTGGTTTAGGTCATTCTTGAAATTGATATGTTTGCAGTGATGTTACTGGACGCATTTGTCTTGTCTCACTGGTGTTTCACTTTGAAGGGCCTAGGTTCATAGAAAAATCAGGATACTGGAATTGAATTTGAATTCCAAAATTCCTGAAGTCTATTAAAAGGTTTACCTTTCGGTCTAAATGGACGAGAGTAATTTTTCCGACTTTTTGAAAGGAATAAAGATATAAGGATTTAATTTGATTTTGGCATTTGAAATTAGAAAAAAAAACTAGCTGACTCGATGTGCCTTGCTACCCTTTTTATTGGAAAAATTAAGTTTGCTTAAATTGTTTTTATTAAAATAAACTTTTCTTTAAATTATTTTAATATTGGATAATCGAAATAATGGAAACTGAGCTTCTAGTTTTGTGCCTTAAGTCTCAATGTAAGTTCAAGCAATAATAATCTAGTTAATTAAAATAAACATCTCATATACAAGCGTCGTGAATCGGGAATTTTTTTTGAGCATTTTCCTTTCATTCTGCCTGGCACTTAGCACTTCCAGCACTTCCGAGTAGATTTAGATGGTACCTATATTTTATGGAACCGGGAAAAAAAACAAGCTGAAGAAAGCACAGAAGATATTTTGTTAATCATTTTTAAACAACTTTTTTGTTCAACATCCTCACCCTTTGACGCAGTTTGAATTAATATCCATTTTTTTCCACCAAAACCATGTTAAAAATATACCAAACTTATGGAAATGACACATTCAACAAATCTTTTGTTATAACAAAGGTTATAACAAAAGAAAGCTTGGAACATAAAAATCAGTGCACTTAAAAACAATACAAAAATATAACACCAAATTTCAAAAGAAATTAAATCCTAATCCTGAAATTAACTTCAAATCAGATCAACAATTAACCATGATTAAAGCTGTTTAGCAAAAAGATAATACTTGTTCGCTCTATTGTGTTGTGAGCCTACTTGGTTGAATGATTCAACTGTGAGCGTTTTTGATTGATAATCGATTGATAACCGAAAACGCTCATTGAAGAAGATAGTAAGTTGCTATCGAAATACCGAAATATGAACTTTTCATTTACCGTGGTTGAATTAAAAGGAATCTTTCGATTGCTTTGATTCATTCATACTTGTTAATTTTTTTACATCTCAATTTACATTTCCTTTCTTTATTTTTTTTTTATTGAAAATCACTGTAATATCATTCCACTTGAACATCAAAAGTTTAATAGGTAATGGGACATCAAGTTGAAGTAGTCAAAAAAAATTATTGATTTTACCAGTTATTTTTAAATTTACAAAAACATGTGATTTTCACCCAACTAAGAAAACGGGTAAGTTGTAACAAATTTAGTTTTTAACGAAAAGTCAAATGAAAACGTTTGAAAATTAATAGCTTTTTTTTGGTGGAGGGGAAAAGCCCGCGGGAATGGAACTTCAGTCGGGGTCCTTCTCCAGTGGGCGCTAAACCTCCTCATCATTCTTTATTTTTGTTTTTTGATTTTTTCGATTTGTTTACAATTATGTTCATTCATTTCATATATCACACACACTTAATTTTGAATCACTCAATGTCGTTGAACGTTCAGGATGGCGGTGGCAGCTGGTGGTGGCGGTTGGAGGCGGCGGTACATGGCAGAAATGAGATAATTGAAATGAAATTGTTGGTATTAGTCGGATGTGATTGACCGTTTTAGATTGGCGAACTAGTCGAATGGTGGGGAGGTTATAATCGACTTAGCTTCCAGCGAGATAAATCTCTGTTAAGGAAGCGCTTATCGATTATGACTCAGTTACGAACCATCGGGTGTTCTAACATAACAGCATGTGTTAGTCAAAGTAAGATTCGACTTTATTCCGGATGTGTTGTTTAAGCATGGTTTTGATTTTTTTTGGATTTCTTTCTTCCCTGAGTGTTGTTTTTTTTATATATTTGTGGTGTCATAACGCATAAAGCGCCAATTGCAGTAATTTTTGGTTTTGTTTGAATTAATTTTGTCATTTTTTCTGTCAAAAATGTTTTTAATTGAAAAAGCATAAATTCTTAATTCTTAAATTTTTACACCTACCATATCTCTTTTTGGATATTTTTGCTGTCAGAAATCGCAAAAAAAAATTAAAAACGATCTATCCAGTCCTAAATTAGCGCAACGAGTTTTAATTTTGTAAGGAAATTTGTTTGGGAAAACAAAATTTTAATTCAAAAATCCCTAAAGATGTACTGAAACTTCCAAAAAAATACTACTTTGTATGAAAAAATGTTTCTTGATTCTTGCAGTACATTCCATATGAACAAAGCACAAACCTAGATTGTACACCACCAAATTGCCGCTCATAGCAAGTCCGTCCCATTTGCGTTTTTGTTGAAATGAGAAAAACGGCATTGAAAAATCGTAAAAAGTCAAACGGTAATTCGGCACTTGTATGCGTTTTTAATCGAAGTAATCAACAGAATCTGCCACTGAAACGGCTAATGAAAGATTTTCGCTTTATAAGGATTTTTTTTTTGTTTCACTTCATTTTTTAATTTTTGCTTTTTTGACTGCTTCTTTCAAAGCTGTGTAACCGTAGGATGAGAATAAAAATTCTCTAATAACTGCTTTGCATTGCCAGAATTTATTGATTTATATAGCATTTGCAAAAACATTTCATGAAATTATTTAAAGCTCTACACAGCAAAAATTATTTTCTGTAAAATTACGGCAAATATCCTGTAACAAAAAGGAGCAGGACATTTACCACAATTTTACAGGTCTAAAAAAGATCACATGACACTTACTTTTAAAGTGACAATAATTTCTACAGCTTGCTTCAAAATTACAGCCCGCTTTAAAATTACAGGCTTCATTCAGATTACGGGCTGTTTTCAGATTGCATGCTGCTTTCAAATCACAGGTTTTCAAATTACAAGCTCCTCCAAAATAACAGGCTACTTCAAAATTACAGTGCTGTAATATTGCCTTTCCAGTACTAGCTCGTACTGGATTCGTTTAGCGGTTTTTATTTAAAAAAATATATTGGAAATTTAAAAAAAATATCGGATTAGAAATAAAAACACAAAATGTAAGATAAACTGTTTTAATTCTTAATATTTATAGTTCATTTGCTACGACACAACAAAATTCGGCATGCTTATGCTGCTTGCAGCAGTAACAAACGAATTCAAGTTGAACTCGCTATTGCAGTATTAAAAAAATATTAATTAGACATGAACATGCTCATAAAATATCTTCATCGGAAGATGCTTTAGGCTCGTGAGCAGACAATTTGGCAATGATTCTGGCCACATTTTTCTGGACAGACCCGACCCGTTTGACTGGTGACCTCAATGCTTTATCGTCGATAACCTCCTCAAAGTATTGTTGAATGAGGAGCATAAATTTTGAACAATGATCATTGTACTTAAAGTTATGTACAAAGTGAACCGCTAGCAAATCAGTCGGAGCTGTGACTAAATCATCCGTACCTTCGCTTAGTCGCGATTTTCTGCAAAGCAGTAATACACCGATTTCTGATTTCCAAGGTCTGAAAAATAGATACAAAAAGCATAAGTTAACGCTCTAAAAGCTTTCAACGGTTGTATGAAACAGGTTTAAATTATTTTGAAAAAAAATTCAAAAATACACAACAATAACTGTAGTCAACTCGCAGTTTATGGAATTTATAAACAGCAACAACAAACGGTAAGATCATACTTTTGGGGTTTTTGAGAAGTAAAAACTTAACATTTTAATTCTGCTTGTAGGTACGGAACCGCAGTTCAAACGAATCAAGGTGCACTTTCTTACCCACCCCATGTCTCTTCCGATCATCAGCAGTCAGCAGCATCTGCATAATGGTATGCAACATCACATTGAGGAAGTCGATGAAGTGGCGAGCAGAGATGACTAAGCTGCTCCGTTTAAGGTCTTGTTGCTGGTGGACACCCAATGGTACAAAATCAAATGCAAGGCTTCCAGAAAACTGAAACTGAGGGGCCGAACCTGGTAAAAGGAATCTCCCAATACAACTACATACTGGTAAGTTTTATATTTCAGAAGACAACTAATCAAATGGATTGAAATTTTTGTTTCACTTTACAGATGGAGCAACAAACTTGGTGCAATTTGCGATGACTGGAATTCTCGACGCCGCCCCCGGGGCTGTGCTGTGCATGAACTTCTGCATTTCAAAAAATAATATTATTTAAAGGCATTGCTTAATGCAGAAAAAGTAAGCGAAGTATATCGCTGTGACTATGTGTTTTTTAATATTGTGAACATAAAATATATGATAGTTTAAATTTAATTTCGTATTCGTTCTTTGAACTAAATTTTCGATTTTTTGGTCAATTTTGTAGCATAAAAAATTAAAAGATCAGTTAATGTTTGTAAAACTTCAGATCGTATCGACACAGATAATCACCCAGCGCCAGCGAGAGGCCGGTGCCATCACCGAAATCTAGGTACCTGGTGATTCTCTGTGTCGATACGATCTTCAGTTTCACAATGTTAAATCTTTTGGATTCTTTTTCACGCTGAACCTAGATATTGTGATCCATTTTTCATTAACGATTTGATTTGGAGTGTCTCCAGTATTTTAAGTATTTAGAAGCATTTTGTTATTCATTTCATACAAATCCAAATTTCATCCATACAAATAGCTGAACTGATATTGCAGCCTTTTAGGAAATTTCTTAAAAAGTCATATTTCACTGAGATTCAATTCAATGAAAGAGCAATTGAATCAGCGATGGAACGTAATTTTAGTTGTTGCAAAAAGCCGAAGGTGACTTTTAATGTGGGAATTTTATATGATCTTAATTAAATGAGCATAATCGAACTGTTTTTATATAATTAAATTTTGAATACTTACGGCGTGTTTGTAAATTGATTTTTTGGGTGATGTATCGATTTTTTTGGTAGATGTCAAATCCCCTTCTAAAGCTTTTGCATACAGTTTGCAAAGTTGATCTCATTTCGAATTTTGTTTTTTTTTTTTGTTCTGCAGTATAGTATAGAATGATTTGGTTCCTTCCTAAACAAACGTTGGAATTTTGTGAATGCAGGGTTAAATTCATCGTAGTATGGTTCCTGTTCGGTCTGGTTTGATATGGTTTTGTAAAATACTGCTTCACATCAAATACAAAAGAAAATCTTTATTTGCCATTCGTAGCACTTCATAACCCTGGAAATAAAGGACACGGAAGCACCATGGAACTAAACAATTTATCCGCAATTTCATGCATAATCCAATTAATAAAAAAAATTATAAAATAAAAAATGGGAACTTACGAATAATCAGCCGGTGATGCCTGATTCCCACAGGAGCATTGTTCTAACTGGCTGATAACGATGCGAATTATTTACACCTGCGCTTCCTGTGGCTTGGTGGCCAAAAGCGTATGCGATGCTTTTACGCTGGTGTATTTCCGGTCGGTCTCCATAGCACTACCACGAAACAAACAATCGATCAGCTAGCAATAATGAATTTTGTTCTTGTGATTGACATCCTATAATTTCACAGTCCTGCAGTATGAAAGCGTCTGTAGATAATGCTCTCATTTGAAAATAAATGCTTCGATCTGTAAAATTACAGTGCATGTCCTGCTCCTTTTTGTTACAGGACATTTACTGTAATATTAAATGATTTTTCATTTGCTTTTCAACCAATCCATTGGAAATTACGTGTTTTTAAAATTACAGGATGTATTATATTAAAGGTAAACATTTTCAATGACACGTAATAGTCATAATTTTTTTCTGTGTAGCAAGCAAAGTCTACCTTTTGTAAATATTTTTCAATTTATTCAGATTTTTGATTTTGAAATGGTTATAACTTATTTCATGAAATGCTTAACTGCTTGTCATATTAGCAAAACTGAAGCTTAAGAATAGTCAAAACCAAAAATCAAGACCAACTTCATTTCAAGCTTATTTGAATTTTCTGGATGATTTAATATGCCAAAATCTCTTCTCCAGTGTCCGGCATAAAAACGCTAATCCGCTAATCGCTAATTAGTCCGCTAACTTTCGGTTAGCGAATTAATTTTCTCGCTATATTTTTCTTCAGCTAGCGGAAAACGAAGTTCCGCTAATTTTTAGTTCCGCTAACTGAAGAACGCTAACTCTTTGAAGTGTTAATTTGGCCATAGACTTTTAGATCATAAACTCGGCATCATTCTGATTTAAAATTTTGAACCCGGTCAGGTATTTAAATTTTCGTTTAAAATTTATTTCAGAAGCTATTCGATCTCGATTTTGACTGGAATCATAGAAATGAGCGTCTTTTTTAATTGTCTTTACTTGAATTTATGTTTTAAGTATAAGCCTTCTTTGAATATAAAAGAAATGAAAAAGTTGTGAAAAATTGAAATTTCCTGAACATAATAAGTGCCTTCCCATGCCGTTCGCAAAATATCCGTTTCGGGGAAATATGAGTTGTAGTTTGATTTCGTTCTCCTGGCTGTAAATGTTAACCGATTTTGATGATATTATATTCATTGTGTAGGTAATTTGTTCTTATTACTCAAAATTTTAAAATAGAGTCGATATGTATTACCAAGTTATCAGAAACTGGTTCAGAAAGTAAAAAGTCCGAAAAATCAATTTTCTTTTTAAAATGCTCATAACTTTTGACAGCTTTTCTGTATTTAAGATTTTCATTGATGTTTGAAATCGTCAAGAATCCATCTATCCGACAGTGTACAGATATGTTGGGGTCCAATGAAAGTTTTGACCGCTATCTCAGATCTTCCGGTCGAAAAAAAATCTATCTTAAAAAAAACGATATCCAATTTTTGCTTTGCTTAGCTGTATTTCATTTCCCAATGAACCGATTTTCAAAACTTAAATTTCAATTTTTTGATGTTAATTTGATTATTATTTTCATAGAACATACTTGGTCTGTCAAATTCCAAGTTCTTCAGTATATTGGAATGATGATAAAGAGATTTTAAATGTGCGCTTCGGGTCATATTGACCCGAACGACATGGGAAGGTTAATGTCAAAAAAATGAGAAAAACTTTTCGGACAAGACAAAACATTAATCTAAAGAGAATCTTTGCATTAACTGAAGTGAAAAAATTAATAAACGGGTGAATATTTTGAAAAATTTCATTTTCGTAGGTTATGGAATGAATTAGAGAAACATGAGGTATCAAAGAACGAAAAAACATAAGCAGTAAATATCATGAATTTTTCGAAAAAGATACAACGGCTCACCGGCAGGACTTGAAGCGGAGATTGCAGGTTCAAGTCCTGCCGGTGAGCCGTTGTATCTTTTTCGAAAAATTCATGATATTTACGGCTTATGTTCTTTCGTTCTTTGATACCTCATGTTTCGCTAATTCTTTCCATCACCTACGAAAAAATGATTATTTTTAGGTACAAAGATGTACCAAGCGATTTCATAACATCAGTATTGATTGAAAATTTTGATTCCAATTTTTTTCCTTTTACTTTCCACCAAATACGCTAACTAAAACTAAAAGTGGACTGACGCAACTGATATATACAGAAATATTACAAAACAAGTTCGAAAACTGCTCCTATTGATATCATTTAACAACTTTTCTAGTCAATAATATAATTAAAGATGGCTGCAAAATTTGTGTTTTGCTTATCTTTTTCAAAACTTTCTACTATCGATTAGCGATTAGCGCTTTATTATAGATCGATAACTTTTACGCAACATTTAGCGGCTTTAATTAGCGATCGCTAACTTTGACCGAGATAGCGATCTAATTAGCGCTGCTAACTTTTCAGTTAGCGATGCCGAACACTGCTCTTCTCCCATACAAATTTCCATAGAAATTTCCGTACAAAATTGCGCTAACTCATGAATCAACCAAACCATCTCAAATTTTACACTGATGCCTGGTCACCTAAAAGGCATCGAAAAAGCATATGGGAGTGTCAAATAGTCATTTTTTTTTGCATTGGTCTCGTACTGCATACATTTAGGGGTAAAAACACTACAAAAATTCTAATTGCTGAAATCATAAAAAATTGTGTTTGGATGGATGAAATTTTGCAATTAATAAAGGCGTGATTCAAAACAGTCATCTTCCAGCATATGAAGACGAGATTTAAACGATGAATCTTTTATTTGCATTTTGATGTATTTTAGCCCAGATTGGTAACTGAATTATAAAAATATTTATTTCAAAAAAATGGGTGATTGTCAAAAAAACATTTTAACACCAACAGGGCACTGCAGGGTTGGTTTATGATAATGAAAGCAATATAATGTTTGTAGGTGATATCATTAAGCCAATCCGTCATCCTGGGTAAAGTTTGTTGCGGTAAGGAAAAATGTAAAAATTTGTACATCTTTTGCTCGATTTCTTAAATTTTTTATAAGAATCAAAAATTTAAAAAAAAAAACTATCTCACAATGTGAGAAACTATGCCATCATTATTTTGTTATCACAAAATGGTAACTTACAATAAAATAAAAATTGAATAAGTGTTACGGTATACAAATGTTGCATCTAATCCTGCTGTTGCATGATGCCCCGTTTGATGGTACCTCTTTCCTCATTTTTATATCGTAAATACTGAGCATAATCAGCAGCAGCCTTAAATATCTGCGCTCGTAACGCCAATTCCGTCTTATTCCACCAGAAGGCCAAATGAAAACAATCAGCAGCAGCAGCCTTAAAAATCTGCGCTTCTAAAGCCTAGTTCACACTAGGAGACGGCTCGTCTCGAGACGGTCTCAGCGTCTCCCATTTTCTTCGGGAGACACTGAGACCGTCTCAGGTTTCCAACAACAACAGACAACAAAGTTCGTCTCATAACAAAAATCGCAGTTCATGTTACCAAGTGTGAAATAGGCTTAACGCCACTTCCATCTTATTCCACCGGAAGGCCAAATCAAAACAATCAGCAGCAGCAACCTTAAATATCCGCGCTCCTGTAACCGTGATTTGGCTGACCCCCCTTCTATAAGCCTCAGGGTCGGCTTTTCGTCAATTTCGAGCTACAAGGAAAAGCTAGCAAATTCAATTTCGAGCTTCGCTCGCCAACCTTTATTACCTACTTGTCTACTTATTTTCCCAAATATCCCCAAGACTAGCACAAATAACTCCTACCTCACACTTCGGCTTTGAGGTCTTTGGCCTTAGTCCACATCGTCCTTGCAGCGCCGGATTGCCTGTGGTTCATCGGATATTGAGGCGAAAACACATTCGTGGCATAGATGGGTTCGTGGTTGCCGGACTCCGGAACTGCGGTGTGGAATACTCCCACGTCTGCGGTGAGGTAAGTGGGTTCCTTGGAGGCACTGGTGGTAGGTTTTCGCAGGAATTATGGCGGTCTCAGCGACGGAGATCCAGATCAAAACTTCGGGGTCTTGGTGCACAATAGAGGGAAACAAAATGGCGTCAGGTCAGGTATGATCACAAGCTTCAGCGGGGTTTTCATGTTGCCTGGCCGGTTTTGCACGCACAATTATCTTTTCCGTTCACGATGCGACTTAATATAAGACTCGCTGCGCATTTAATATGCCTTTACACAGCTTGAGGGATGGTATTTTTGGCTTACAAAAAGCGATAAGCACTCAACCTTACTTCCTCAGAGTCGCACCGTGAAATGAACATTTTGTATCAGGTCAATGCCCCTCATACCCGACCGGTGACCGCCTCTCCCTGCATCGCAGCCCCTTTCTCCTGCTTCCTGCTCTGCGATCCATTCATCTCCTAACACCAGCCCTGCTCCTTTATATCACGTCCATGGTGCCATCTGTCGACTGCTAGCTCCTGCCTGTCACTTTTATGCTGCTGGGCTGCGTCCGGGATATTCGAGGTCTAAAGGCTGGTCCGTTCCACTCTCCACCGAATCACTAGCACTTCCTCGACATTTAACGTTACCGCGACGAATCCTATTAATCTTGAACAGTAACTTTCACATGGTTACACCCCTAACGCCAATTACGTCTTATTCCACCGGAAGGCCAATCAAAACAAGCAGCAGCCTTAAATATCTGCGCTATTTGTGCTTACTCTACCAACCACGCCATTGTCGTGATTTTACGAATCTCAATTCAGAGATTCACTTCTACACGTCTGTCGCTCACAAGAACTATGTCACAGACTTTACTCGCCTTTTCGCTAATACCTGAACCACGGATTAAGGAAAATTGACCTTTCGAAACTAGATAAATTGTTTTTAAATTATCTAATTTTATGTTGGGATCTCTTGTGTTTCAAATTTAAATTTAAATATTATTGGACTAGTCTAATATTTAACATTGAATTTATATGAGATCCCTTCCTATATTGAAATTTTGTAGGCATCGTTTAAAATAATATATGGTTTTTTTAACCCATTCGAGACGGAACCCTTTTTGCGGCATTTGAATTCTTAGTTCTTGACTCTTATATAACTTTTAGGTTGTTTGATTTTCATCAAAACTAATTTTCAATTCATTTTGCCTAAACCTTGCGCATTCCATTGGTATCAGCATATTATTTTCCCGAGTATCATTCAACTCACAATGAATGGTTGTTCTGGCAACGACACAAACAATTTTTTGCACATACTGTGCAATCGGTCTCGAGCGGGTTAAGCGGGAGAGGTCTTCCAATACAATAAAAATCGTTTCTTTATGTTAGTGCTCAATGCAATATGCAATATGCAATAAAATTTTCATTATAAACAATTAAATCCTTTAACTAAGGCTCTTGATATTTCATCATTTCGAGCCGACCGTTTTCAAATTATGATTAATAGTGTTTATACATGATATTTGTCAGGAAAGTTATCAAATTTCAACAGTGATTTTTTATATTGTCGATAATTTGAAAAAATGTTCAAAATTAAAAAAAACCTTGGTTTTAATCTTCAAACCTACAAATTTGAATCAAAATTCTTTAGTATAATATAATATATTGATCAAAAATATTATTAGTGATAAGAATTTGAATTTATTTTGTGAGTTTTGAAAAAAAAAATGCATTCATGGATTGAATTTTAGTTTGGTAGAATGTGACAAAAAATGTAAGGTACACCGGGGTAAGTGTGGACGCGGGGTAAGTGTGGACGATGGCTATAAAAACAATACTGTGCACTATTTTTTCAAACTTTTGATGCAGAATGTTATATTTACTTGTAATCTATCCAATAACTGTGAAAAAGATACGATTCAGACAATAACGGTTGTTTACAGCGACTTTTTCGGAATTTTCTATTTTCAACTACGATGTCGAGTTGATGTGCATCTTTTTCAATTGCAATTTTCTCCTAAACTAGCTGGCTCTCGATGAAAAACTCTACATTGAAACAATCCTTACATTCCAAACAACCAGTTAGGAAAAGAAACGGCGGTTAAAAATTATGAAAAAAGAGTTTATTTACAAAAAACTAAAATTTTGTCTCCAACCCCTACCTGGGGTAAGTGTGGACGGCTTTAAAAAGACTTGATGTTTACACATTTTTTCAATTTTCTGTCCTTCATCCTTTACGAGTTGTGTTTTTTTTTTTCTTATTATAGAGACTTTCAGCCTTGGGCTGGTTCGTCTCTTTCTAAGCGCACATCTTTCGAAGTAATGATGGCTAGCATCTCACAAATGCTAAAACCATCAGACCACAGAAAGTGTACTATGTATGCCATGACCGGGAATCGATCTCATGAACTTTGGCGTAGATGACTTGAACTCTAACCACTACGCCGAAGCCGCTGGCTCTTTACGAGTTGTATTATTTAGCTATATTAAGCATTCGGATCATGAAAATTTGAGTAAAGTACTTATTTGTTCTGTGTTTTTGACGAAATCGGATCTCGTGTGTTGTAACATAAATTACACACTATAATTATAGTATCATGAACTTTTTTCAAAAATTTTGGACGGTTCAAGCAATAAAGTAACGTATTCAACCAAGAAAACACTAATTTTTTGAAAATTTGAGAAATCAAAGGGAAAATCTACCGTCCACACTTCCCCATAAAGCGGGGTAAGTGAGGACATCAGCCGTCCATAACGATTTGCGTGATAACTTTTTTCGCTTTGCTTCTATCGAGCTCATCTCTTCAGCTTTTGTAAAAAAACGTGTTCTGCATCACATTGATCGTCAATTTATCAAAATTGCTCCACTGCTGATTTTTTAATGATTTTTTAAAGTTGAACTATACGAAAACCCGTCCACACTTACCCCGGTGTACCTTAATTGGTATGATTTTGTATTGAATATCACCGTTACAAAATAACAGAGATCATTCCGCACAATAAATAGCCTCTAATCAATCGCGTGATACACATACATCTTTTTGTGTCGTATTAATAAGAATTCGTCTCAATGCATTAATTTTAAAAAAATCAAGTAATCATAATCCAACGAAAGGTTGTCTACAATAAGCGTGAGATCTATATTCGTCTCGTTAGTTAGCCGACTAATTTTAGAACTTCCGTCCTACCTACTGTCACACTTTTTGAACAACATTGTTTTGGCGGTACTTCTAGGCTTATCTGCACTCTGGCGGCACGCTTCTTGCCTAGCATTTTCCGCTTATGAATTGGTGCATGCGCAGTTCTTTTGCAAAGGTTTGCAGTAGCTACGGTCAAGCATGATTATCGGTTTTGTCGTTAGACGCCGGTTTATTTGACTGTAGGTACGTTGTTACTCTGTGACAGAAACGTAGGACTGAATAAAAATAAACAAAATCAGATGAGGGTAATGATCGGTAAAGATCGCATCACACTTGCGTTGTACCGGTGCAGTTTATGTTATGGTTGGGCTTGTTTTCGAAACTTTTGAATTGCGACAATATTAAAAAAATGTATAAAAATAAGAATATTTCAAACACTGAACATAAGTGTAAAATATTTGAGTGTTGAATGAAAAAACAATAATCTCTTAAAGTCTCTATAATTCAACAACAAACAAACAAAAAACAATAATCTATAAAATAATAATTGGCTGTCAGGTAGATTTGGCATCATGCGTTATGAAATACAACAACACATAAACTGGTTTTCGGTAATCAACGTCTAGGTGGTGCTCTAGATCACGAAAAGCCAGAACTCCACTCAATTGAAAAATTGTTAAGCCAAATTTCTGGAAGATGGTAAAACCAGTTACCAACAAAGAGATGGAGAAAGAAGCGGATTTGCAAAACTTGTCTTAAATAGGAGGCTACTAAGGCCGGAACAAATTTCAAATCCTTCTTTTGTCACTCGGAGTTGGAACATCGCGAGGGGGGGACAATAAAAAATAATGCGAAAAACTAATAAATTGGAATAAATTGCACGAAAGCTTGTATGCAACCCAATTACATACTATTTTGTTGCATAAAACCTATTAATCAAGTATTTTTTTAATGGAAAAATTCAATAAAATCAAGAATACAAAACGTGAATTAACCTCCATCTTCCAAAATTTGGTTCTTGGTCTTGTAATCTTTCGGATATTTGATTTTTTTTTAATTTACTTAAAATACTTCAAACTTTATTAATTCCCCCCTTCGGGATTTTGGAAATTTCGAAGGGGGGGGGGGGGGTTGACAGAAGAAGAAATTGATATTTGTTCCAGCCTAATTTGATATTAAAAAGTTTGAGTGAGTAACTTATATACTACTTCTGATTTCATAAATTTTTCATTGTATCTCGTTTTTGTTTTTTTTTCTTTTTCGATACTTTATTAAAAAAATTGCTGAATTATGTTTTATCTTCAATCAAAACCACCCTAGGTTTGTTCACATCGGCATCTTCATCCTTTCCATCCGTACTTACCCGGTTTCAAATGTTGCCGGTTGTGTGTCTGTAGATATTCATGTTTTTAATGTCACGGTTTGCTTCTGTCGCTATGAGTAGGTAATATTTCGGTAATTTCTGGTGTTTTCAGATAATTTTTCGCACCAGACCATTCAGTTGATTTTCAACCGCGGTCGCGTTTCGTTTCCCAGGGAACAGTTTAAAACATATCGGCAAAGCATCTGCAGGTTGAAGTTGATATTTTCATCTCGCTGGTGAATTTGGCTGGGCGTGCAAAATGTTCAAGCTGAGGTGTGTATTTGTGCGTTTTTTTCGGCAGAGTGCATTTTAATCTAATGAAATTTTGCTATTTTCGTAGCATTTTAGCGCTGCTTCTGCCGTTGGGCTTAGCGCAAGCTGATTATGGAGGAACGTACAGCTGTTATTCGGGAAGTAAGGAATGCAAGCTAGCCAATCTGCACTATGATACGAAGGATGCTGTGGCCAGTATAAAAATCGTCGGAGGAACTGGACCGTTTCTGGACATCGAGTTTGTGGATTCTTCTTTTCCGATCATTCCTCCGTCTTTGTTTCATGACAACGACAATGTCAGATCACTTTCGGTGAAGGATTGCGAAATTCGTGCTGTTGAAGCTAGCACTTTTCGGGATGCTCGGGAGCTGAAATATCTCAAGATTCAGAAAAATGGCATTACAAAGCTATTTAACGATATGTTTCGTGATACGAAGCTGACGAAGGCTAATTTTGAAAAGAACAGGATAAGCGAAATCGAGCAGTTCACATTCAGACGATGCCGGGATTTAAACACACTGAGGCTGTCTGAAAATAGAATCCAAAACGTCCCGCATCAGCTTTTCGAGGGTTTGACGCAGTTGGAAGAATTGAACTTGGATAAAAATCGAGTAGTGGAGCTTCCGGATAATGTGTTCCGAGATTTGGCGCACTTGCAGGAGCTTGATCTGAGCAACAATTTCATCCAAGAACTTAAACCAAACACCTTTGCTGGGTTGGCGGGTTTGAGAAAATTAGATCTCAAGGAAAATGAGATATCGACTATTGACGCACAAGCGTTCGCTCCGCTGACAGGTTTGATTGAACTTGATCTTGAGGAAAATAACATTAAAGTTTTGCTGCCGGAAACGTTTGCTCGTTTGACGTATTTGAGGGAGTTGATTTTGACCGAAAACTATATCGAACATGTGGATGAAAGACTATTCGCACCGAACTCTGCGATTCAAACACTTGTTCTGAACAATAATTCAATTGAAGCGTTGCAACCTGGCCTATTCTCGAATCTTCCGCGCTTGGAGCAATTGTCGGTTCAGTTCAATGAAATCGGCAGCCTGGACGATGATCTGTTCTCGAGGAATACCAATTTGGATACGTTGCATTTCGAAGGTAACGTCATCAGTAAGATCGCACTGCGGGCATTCGCTAATTTGCGCCGATTGGAAATTTTGGATCTCGATGATAATAACCTGGCAACACTGGACGGAGGAATTTTTAGCGATCTTGAGGCACTTGAGAAATTGTTCTTGGAGAACAATCTACTTCGAGAGCTGAGAG
The DNA here is from genome assembly GCF_029784155.1 of Uranotaenia lowii. Classification (NCBI taxonomy): domain Eukaryota; kingdom Metazoa; phylum Arthropoda; class Insecta; order Diptera; family Culicidae; genus Uranotaenia; species Uranotaenia lowii. Next base: position 167,345,283 of record NC_073693.1, read on the forward strand.
CGGGGTCGTTCCGTGGGTTGAGAAATCTTAAGAAACTTGATTTGAAGGACAATTTGATACGTTCTGTAGATGGAGCGGTATTCAATGATGTTGGACAGCTGAAAAGTTTGTCGCTTGAAGATAATTTGATTGGTGAAATCCCTCGTGGCTTGTTTTCTGGATTAACTCGGCTGAAGGAGCTTTCTCTTAGCGATAACAATTTGGAAGATTTGCAGGATTCCGTCTTTCAAGGTGCCGCGGATTCTTTGGAGGAGCTGTATCTTTCCAACAATAAATTTTCAACTATTCGTTCGTCTGCTTTGAATTTGAGATCGCTGGATCATTTGGATTTGTCCGATAATTATTTTAAATCATTTCCCACTAATGCCTTCGAGTATCTGAAACGTTTGGAGTCGTTAGACTTGGATGATAATAAACTCACGGAAATACCGGATGCCATTCGAGGGATTTCTTCCTTGAAGGAATTGGATTTATCGTCGAATAAGATCGGAATAATTGATGGTCAAGTTTTAAGTTCTCTACATAACCTCAAAGAGTTAGATCTCTCGGATAACTATTTGAAAAACATCCCAATCGATGCTTTCAGCAACTTGAAATCGTTGAAAGAGTTGCGTTTGGATGACAATGATTTGGAGGGGATTTTGGACAACATTTTCGCACAAAATCGACAGTTGAAGGAGTTAGCGCTGAGCGACAACGACATTCGTGAGCTCAGATCACGAATGTTCTTTGGATTATCCAATTTGGAAGAGCTAGATTTGGATAACAATCCAATTAATAGGTTGGAGGATAGCGTGTTCAGGGATTTGTCCAGGCTTGAAAAACTGTCTATGGAGAATTCAAGCCTAGTGCAGCTTCCTCGAAATGTATTTTCGAACTTGGCGTCTCTCGAAATGCTCGACTTGGATTCGAATCAGCTGACTGAGCTCAACGATGGGATGTTCCGTGGATTGGAGAATCTGGAAGAATTGTATCTGAATCACAACCCCATTGGAGACGTAAAAGTGAATACTTTCCATCAGCTTGGAAATTTACAAGAAGTATCAATTGGGCCGAGCTCTGTCAACAACTTGGACAGAGATCTGCTGAAGTATGCTCTACGTTTGGAGGAGCTGTATTTGCATGGTTTTGAAGTTTCATCGCTTCCACGAGGTTTCTTCCATTTCAACCGGAAGCTTAAAGTGCTTTCCATCAACTCGGATGATAAGCTTACGGCGATTGATAAGGATTGGTTCAGAGAGCTACCGAATCTGTTAACTTTGAATCTCGTGGAAAACAGTATCAGCAGTTTTCCGGTGGGAATTTTTGACGATCTTGACGATTTAGAGAACTTGTTTCTTTCAGATAATCCTGCCAAATCTTTGGATGTTAAGTTATTTGTAAAGCTCCCGAGACTGGAAAGCCTTGAACTGGCGGGCATGTTGCTAGAATCCTTACCGCTGGGTATTTTCGATAATTTACTGGAACTGGAACAGTTGGACTTGAGCCGGAACGGTCTCAGCTCATTGGATAACGACATTTTCCGGCACCTGTTTTCATTGGAAGTTCTATCGTGGAGCAGCAATGGAATCGAATCCTTGCAACCTGAATTGTTCCGTGGATTACGCAATCTTAATCAAGTAGATTTAAGTGAAAATAAACTTAACTCTCTGGAATCCCAACTTTTCCGGGACTGTTTGAATTTGGAGCGGCTGGATTTATCCGGGAATCAGTTTGTCGAATTTGATTTACCTCGTATGAGTTTTGCGAAGACTTTGGTTGAACTTGACGTTTCGAAGAACAACTTGAATTCGTTAGCCATTACGGAAGATCTAAACGTTTTGTATGCTGATGACAATAAGCTGAGTTCCATTCAAGCGGAATCTTCACCATCCTACGAACTGTTTGAACTATCCTTGGCGAGGAACCATTTTACGAGTTTAGATTCAATCTTGCGTTTTAATAATCTTGAGAATCTTAATGTATCAGGCAACGCACTGCAGCATCTGGATTTAGCTCGAATGACGAATTCTCTCGATGAACTGGCCATTTTCAATGCATCATACTGCGAAATCAGCAGCTTCGAAGAAGCCGGAATGACTACACAGGAATCGATGGCAGTTTTGGACATTTCCCACAACAAACTAAACACTTTGGACTACAATCTGTTTGGTCACTTCCCGGATTTGGAAATGTTTGTTATTGGAGGAAATTCATTCAACACTATTGACGGTGAAAAAATTGTGCAGACATTCAAGGATATGGAGTTCATTGGTTTGCAGGGCACTGAATGGATCTGTGATCAGCTTGAACAGGCGATTCATGTTTTCGAAGAGGAAGAAGTTTTGCTCTGGAAGAAACAGGAAATGGAGTGTCCGGGAAAAAGTTTTGCCGGAATCTGTTGCTAAAGCTATTATAGATCAGCGGCCGACGATTGCCAACAATAGAAACCAAGTTATTTATGATGTTCTTATGATTGATTTTGAGCTAGATTCTCCGATTTGATACCATTCGCGCCCGAAACGCGTCGATAGAAAAGATCATATATCTTTTAACGAATTTGAACCGGGACCCGATCAGTTCCGCACCGTCCATTGTTGTTCCTTGCCCCCCCTACACACACAGAATGGACCTACAATCTAATACTATCCAGTAGCTTTGATTTATTGTCGAAAAATAAACCATTTTTTGTACCTCATCAAAGAATCACTTGTTTTCTCTTTGTGCAGCACTATTGGTGGTGAGTACCAAAAAGAAACAAGAAAAAAATCTGTGAAGAAGTGAAAGAACCTCCAAAAAAACTTCACACCCTGGCTGGAAGCCAAGCCACCATCATCCGGCTTAGGGGTAATTATGTTCATTATTTTTCGTTGTTTGGCCTACCAGCGTTACAAATTTCAATCCGAAAACCAAACTCCCTTGAGCTAGCTGCTAGCTGGCCGATAATGACCGGTGGAGGTCGATCGACACCTCAGATTTTCGATGGTGGTGTGGATCCACCAAATTCGATCGATCGGTTCCCCGGGGTCGATGCAGCGCTCCGTTTGGCTCCCATGGGGTCGGTGTGGGGAAATCTTTCGTGCAAAGTTTTATGAATGAACCGGCCATCAATTTTGATCACCTCCCAGAGCCAGCAGTCAGCATTCGGACAGAAAAATAATTGAATTTGGTGCTGCTGCTGCTGGTTCGAGGATTGACCCGTCCGAGATTCTCCAAACTAGACGCGCTGAATAGAGACAGACTGAATTGGACCAGACTGGTCTGGGTTGGAGACGACCACATATGCCGTTTAACCGTTTTAGTTGGGCTTCTGTTTTTACATTTCCTCTAGTTTTCTTACGCGGGGGCAATCATAATTAAACTATTTATTACGCGATTATTAACGCGTAATCACGGATTTTTTTGACGCTTCTCGGTGAAAAGATGACTAATAATGTCGATCGGAAAGAAGGAATTGTAAATTAAGAAAGATTCCATAATCAAACAAACCAACAACTTTTTCTTGTGTGCAGCACAGAATTTTGAGAGTGATTTTGTGACTGATAATAAAATGTAATGCAGAATATAGTCTTTTCCAGATTTTTAGTTCAATCCAATTTTTTCATCTTTCGTGACTGCTACAGAGGAAGGCTTAAAGATGATGCATAAAGAATGATACGGTCAAAATTTGGTCAAGGAAAAACGCATGTAAATCGGTGAAATCGTTTATTTAAAAAAATCAAATTAAATTTCTTTTTCAAGTTTAATTAGTATAAAATTCAGGAAAAATATTCAGTTAGGCTTCCGCTTTTCCAAATCCGAATTGCCGGGCCTTACGCTTAACCCCTGTCATCAGATTTTGTACAGCCACCTTGTCCACCATCTTCGCCGCAGAAAGCCAGTTTGCCTTGAACTGCTGCTCATCCTTAGCAGTTTCTTTGGTCTTCTTTAGGTTCCGCTTGACAATAGCCCAGTATCTCTCAATTGGGCGGAGTTCTGGCGTGTTGGGAGGGTTCTTGTCCTTGGGAACCACCTGCACGTTGTTGGCGGCGTACCACTCCATGGCATTTTTACCGTAATGGCAAGATGCCAAATCCGGCCAAAACAGTACGGAACAACCGTGTTTATTCAGGAAAGACAGCAGACGTTTATTCAAACACTCTTTCACGTAAATTTCTTAGTTGACAGTCCCGGGAGCTATGAAAATGCTGCTTTTCAAGCCACAGGTACAGACGACTTGCAAAACCAGATATTTCTTGGCGAACTTTGACAGTTTCATGTGCTTGAAAATATCTGCTACCTTTCCCCTTCCTTTTTCCGTGTAAAACTCCTGTCCCGGAAGCTGCTTGTAGTCGGCTTTGACGTAGGTTTCGTCGTCCATTACCACGCAGTCAAACTTCGTCAGCATCGTCGTGCACAGCCTCCGGGATCGCGATTTGGCCGTCGTATTTTGTTTATCATCGCGATTTGGAGTCACTACCTTCTTGTAAGTCGATAGTCCGGCTCGTTTTTTGGCTCGATGCACGGTTGTAGACGATACACCCAGTTTATTTGCGGCATCTCGGAGAGAGAGGTTAGGGTTTAGCTTGAAGCTACCGGCAACTCTCTTTGTCGTCTCAGCGGCTTCCGGTTTTCGATTTCCCCCCGATCCAGACTTCCTGGCTGTCGACAAACGTTCCCCAAACACTTTAATTACATTGGTAACGGTTGATTTGGCAACTTTTAGCGATTTTGCCAGCTTTGCGTGCGAGTAGCTCGGATTTTTGCGAAGCGCGAGCAAAATTTTGATACGCTGCTCCTCTTCCTTGGACGGCATTTTGACAACTGAAGAGTGAATTCCAAAATCAAAATAGGAGCAACATTCTACACACACACACACACCTTCCAAATGAGGGGTGTCCAAGTTATTTAAATGCAAAATTGAAAGAAATACGTCAAGTTGATATTGACAAAATTTTGACCGTATCACCCTTTAAATCCAGGGATGAAAAAAGATCCAAAAATCTATACTTTTTTTATGACTCTAGTCAAAATTAAAATATATTATTTCCTAAATTAAATTTAAAAATATTTTTCAACTGTATTCTGGATTCAATTTGCATTTTTTTTTTACAACTCCACACTAAAATGTTTGTTTTTCGTCACGAACTTTGGTTTCGAAAAGACCTGCCTTTCCTACTGAAGAAATAAGGTCGAAAAGCAATACTTTTCGATACAGTTTCCAAAACAGTGTCCATAAGCGCAACTTTTTGCCTCAGTTTTGATTTGGAAGGAGATACTGTTTCTTCAGGGTAAAAACTTGATTCTGATGGGTATTTTGCGGTGTTGCGAAAAAAATTTTACGCAACTCGTTGCACAACTCGGTTTTTTCAGCACTCGACGTAACAATCCCATTCAGCAAGCCTCGTTTGATAAAATTACGACTCGTGCTGAAAAATCCTAATTTTTGCATCTTGTTGCATAAATGACTCTTCTAATACTTTTCGGAATTTTCTTTCGTTCAACCACTGAAAAGCAGCAAAACCATTTGATTCAATAATAATAATTTACTGGAGTATCAACTTCGAAGCTGCTGTTTACAAAAGTATATGTGTAAAATATTAAACGACTATATCGTGGAGTGTCATGTTGTTTGAGCAAGAATATTTCAGGTATAATAGCTTAAAGACGGATACCAGATTTGAAGAACATGAAAGGTGTGAAAATAAGCGAAGGGCAATTTTTATTTAGAAAATTTTGCATACTTCATCTTTATTTTCAACTTCATCTTTATTTTAACACAAGTTAGGTAAAAAAGTTATTAACTGTTTAACAGAGGTATGTCTTTTCGCATTGATAAACAATAAATTCAACAGACATCACTGCAGGGTGCCTCGCGAAGTATTGCATGAAAAGTAGCCATACAATACCTCGCTACTCGCTAGGCACCCTGCAGGGATGTCAATTGAATTTATTGTTTATCAATGCGAAAAGACATATCTCTGTTAAACAGCTAATAACTTTTTTGCCTAATAAGATACGAAGTTACGGTCTTCGATAAAGTTGTTCAGCGGAAAATTTCATTTAGGAATTTTATAAATTGGCACAAAAACTGTCAGCTGGCTCGGTTCCACAGAAGATACAAAAATGATGTTGATTTTTCAGTACAAAATATTCAAATTTCCCATAAAAACCTAAATGTTCAAATTTACTCAAACGTTACTTAAAAATTCTGCAAAAATTCATGGCTGAGTTTTAGACAAAGACGAAGCTTTTAAGACCCCAGGGTTTGAGAAATTCAAAAATTATCCCAAATCGACTCAGTCTAATGCTCAATATAGATTTTTAATTATGCCTTTATGAAAATTTGCATATTAATTGATTGGTTAATATAGAAAAAAAAGATGATAAGTCTAAAAATGGAACAACATAACCGAAAGTATTATTGGACCCTTTACCTATTTTACGTGTTTTCCTATGATTTTTTTTATTTCAGGAAAAATAGATTATATAGTTCATATTCATCACAGCAATGGTAGATTTCCTAATCCTTCGATCACTTTTTTCAATATATATCGAACATTTTTTTCTGTTAAGGGGAATGTGGCATGTATTATATTTTTAAAACCAGTACTGGACTCTTATGAACGTAAAACATGGATGTAGAAATTTATAAGACTAATTCAAATTTGATATAAAAATCGTTTTCGTCTCTGTTCAGAATTTGATGCTTTGAGGTAACATTGATCAGTCTCTGTTGTGACGGTTTTAACGAGCTTTCTTGATCATAAAGGATACAAAACACCTTCATAATATTAAAATATGCAAGTTTATCAATTTTACCTTGATTTTAACGTTTTATTTTATAAATGTTTATAATCGAAAAAAGAACAATTATGCTGCCTACATTTAGGGGCCAAAATTATAATAATTGCTAAATAGTTTGAGCTGCAAAATACAAATGAAATTTTACCTTCACACATTCCCCTAGACCCTCCCACTATTTCCATTTTAATTTTTTCTTCAAAGATAACGATTTGATAGGGTTCCTATCCATCTGTCCAATACGGGCTTACTCTTGGAAAATGTCCTTATTTTTTAAATATTTAAAATTTAACATTAAATCACTATAAAAAAACGCACTATAACTGTTCATATACAAAGAAAAAAAAGTTGATCTTTCACATTAAACAACCCGTTTGCTTCTAGGTGCTTTTTGGTATCATCAGGAGAGCTGTTTGTTGGCGAGCCTTGGAAAAAATAGATATTTAGAGATTTTGAAATGAGATTTTTACTAACAGAAAAAAAATTGAAATACAAACCAGATGTAGCCTATTTGATACTCAATCAATAGGCTTTCAAACGAAGAAAACAGTTTTCAAAAATTCAAACTATAGACTGAGTTATTGATGATAATGTGGAAAAGTTCATTGTTGGTCAAATTTACCCCGCTGATCAAAGTTACCCCGTTTTACGATACTTTTTTTGAACGTTGAAAATTTTATTAGAATATCGGTATGATAGAATAAAGTAGGGAAGAATACGAGTTCATTGTTTGCATAGGAGTGTCTTGAATCTATACAAACGAAAAGAGTTATTCCCGATATTCGGCATTTTAGGACTAAAGTAGCCTCTAGCATGGCCGTAGGAACGGGGGGGGGTTTTGGGGGTTAAACCCCCCCCATGAGGGTCCAAAAAAGCAAGCGAGGTATTCTACTCTACACTCAAAATTTTAAATCCATAATCAAATTATGATAATAGAGCAAGTCTATTCATGAAAAACAATCTAGACTAAAAATTAATTCCAAAATCTCAAAAACCCATCCCAAATTCAAAATTTTGCTACAGTTTTTCAAAATTTTCTCACTTGTTCATAAACTAAGGTTGTCAGATTTTTTTCACCACGTATCCGGGCCGAACAAATCCGGGCTGTTGTATGTAAAAACTAGGCAAAATCCGGGTATTTGATTTCAAAATTTTCTACCAAAATCCAGGCAATATCGGGCAATACAGATCAAAAGTTAGGAATTGCTCATCAAAAATCATGAAAAAAAGATTTGAACAAACCTTTCCTGATTTTTTTTTAAACTTGCTTCAAAACGTTTGGACGCATGAATAAAAAATATTTTTTAACTCAATTTGTTTTTTAAAGTTTGATTTAAAATTGAAATGAGAACAAACCCGGCTTTTCAGATGAAATCCGGGCAACCGGGTCAGACCGGATTTTTTTTCCAAATTTTATATTAAATATCCGGGCATATTTATATTATTTGTCGGACAATCTTGCAACCTTATAATAGAAATTCAGGTCTGAATATTAAATTTTAAATTAAACTCATTTTGGAGATTTTGATTCTTTATTCCCATAACCAAAATTTTAATTTCTAAATATTTTCGTATTTCTGATTATGTATCAAATTCAGGTTTCTTCATTTTCAGTTCGAATAATCATTAGAAATTAAGAATGTAAAGCTGCTTTGAAATCCTGATTCGGTTTTGCATTTCATATCAAATTTGAATCATGTTTTTCGAAAATCATTTGTGTTTTCAATATTTTGATAATCATTTTCCGAATATGAAAAAAGAAGAATTTTGTTTTACATTTTAAATCGAAGTTCTCAAACTTTATTCTAAAACAACATTTAAACTTTAAAAGCTTCTAAGTGGCGATCCAAAATTGAAAACTCAGATTCAGATTCATCATTTTAATTCTGATTCACAATACAGATTAAAAATAAATAATTGAAAAAATGAATTAATATTAAACCAGCGATGCATAATTTAAATAAAAGATTCATGAATGATAACTCTGAAACTTGGCTCATAAAATTCTGATCTGAAATTTAGATTCGGAAATCGTATTTTTGTACACTTCAGAAATGGTATAGAAATTTGGAAACAGTTCAATTTTTTAATTCAGGTTCAGTATTAAGATTTGAAATTCAGGAATGAGTGAACGAGTTTTTCAATCAACATAAAATTGTAAAAGAACTCAAGAGAACATGAACATAAAAATTTGCTTGTCAATTTCCAGATTTAATTTTTTTTTAATCAGAAGAAGTTTGTACACACAATTCAGCTGAAAATCGTAGATATAAAGAAGAATTTTCTATGTTTTGCTTTATGCATAATATTCCTAATTATATTTGAAAAAAATTCAAACAGGATTTTCATTATGGTATTGATTCTTTAGGAAAAATATTTCCTGTTAAAAAAAACAAGTATCTGATCTTCACCTAAAAAATCTGCAAAAAAATTCTATATTTTTTCGGTGTATTGATTAACATTCTTGATATTGAAGTTTTTTAAAGCTGAATTTCAAACTGAAATCATAACTTTAGTTCAAGTTTGCTTCGAGTAAATTTGATCTGAAAATTTGTTATCACTTACTGTTTTTTTTTTAAATTTTTAATTTATTTTCTTCTAAGGTTAAATTCTTGGAATTTGCAAAAGAGTTTGGGCTTGTATGTTTTGAGCATAGAATACGTTTTTTAAATAAATTGAAGGCAAGCTTGAAAAGAACTTATTTTATGCTTCGACCTACCAGACTTTTAAACAAGTTCTTAAATTTGTACTTTCGATGAAAGCAAATTCCATATTTTGTTTCCAAAAGTTTCATAAAAAAAATTAGGTCACCCTTTAGGCTAAGGACCATTTTTCTAAAGTTCCGTTTTAAAACAAGAACTATTAATGAAAACTTAAAAATGAATAATCATAGTAACAAATAAAATTTGTTTTTTTTCGTACGTTGTTGGGCAAAACATCACAGGTTAAAATCAGTCACCAAAACCCCCCCCATGAGTCGGTTCTTCCTACGGCCCTGGCCTCTAGGTCTAAAGTAGCAGCCCTCACCGTACTGAAGCTGACAAAATTTCTGACACGTGGAAACCAAGAACTTTCAAATCCGTTCACCAGGAGCGCCACAATAGGAGCTAAAGTTTTGTCTAATTCTAAATGCAGCAAGTTTTATTACAGTCTCACAACTGCCATTCTTTACTAAATTCATTTACTTTATACGCAGTAAATACACGTTTTTTTTTTAAAGGAATGTTCGATCTTACCAGATAGAATGAGCAGAACTTGAAAACATCATCATCCTTTTGAAAATTACTAAAATAGTTGTTTATCTGCACACTCCATTTAGCTTTTGTGACTTTTCAGATCGGGATATTTTCCATCCTGATGTTTCCAGATGTCCTGCTTTACTTCCTGTTAAGCCTGCAGGCCTACGAGGCCCTCATTAGATGGGAACCGATCAACGAAAGAATAATCGTAGCCAGATTTAGAACACGGGTTAGAAACCTTACAATGGTCCAGTGTTATGCGCCAACTGAAGTTGCCGATTTGCAGGAGAAAGAGCAGTTTTACAGTCAATTGAACAGCGTGGTAGAGAGAATTCCGAAGGGTGACATTCAAATCCATTTGGGCGACTTCAACGCAAAGATTGGCTCCGATAATCAAGACCTTGAGCGCATCATGGGCCGCCATGGCCTAGGACAGATGAGCGAAAACGGAGAGCTATTTGTAGAATTTTGTGGCAACAACAACATGGTGATCGGTGGATCGCTCTTCCCCCATCGACCAGCACATAAGGTCACTTGGGTATCCCGAGATGGCCGAACAGAAAATGAAATTGATCACATCTGCATCAGCCGAAAATGGAGAAGGAGCCTTCTTGATGTCCGCAACAAGCGAAGCGCAGACATTGCATCTGACCATCACCTCGTCCTTGGCGAGATACGACTGAGAGTTGCGCGTGTCCAACGGCGCGAGGAGAAAGTCGGGTGTCGAAACGACGTCCGCCGGTTGGAGAATCCAGAGGTGAAAAGGGCATACGTTGAACAGCTAGAATCCCGAGCCTCGGAGCTGCCGACAGACGGAACAGTCGAAGAACAGTGGTGTGGAATCAAGAATGCCTTTATCACGACGAGCCATAGTACTCTCGGTAAAGTTTGTGGAAGAAGAAGTGAATGAATGTCGGATGAAATTTGGAGGATGGTCGATGGTCGGAGAAAGGCGAAAGTCGGAATTGAGCAGGCATGTACCGGGTCAGCCAAAGCAGCCGCCCGCTTACGATATGCGGAGCTGGAAAAGGCAGTTAAACGAGCTTGTAGACGAGACAAGAGAGCCTGGACAAATTCCCCAGCCGAAGAGGGGGAAAGAGCCGCCGCCAATGGAGATATCCGATTACTTTATGACTTTTCTCGCCGCCTCAGTGGTGCAAGAACTAATGCAAGAATGCCAAGAAAGACCTAGCAGGTCAGTAGTTATTGACCGATCGAACAGATCAGCTCAAACGATGGACTGAGCACTTCGAACAACTCTTCCGAGTCACGAATAGCGATGGCCAACAGAATCTGCAGCTCGAAGCGCCAACAGTAAGTCGCATAAATGGCGTCAACTCGGAAGCGCCTTCGCTGGCTGAAATAGAAGCGGCAATCAGGAACATGAAATCCAACATGGCACCTGGGATCGATTGCATCCCTGCTGAAATGCTGAAAGCCGACCCTGCCCTGTCAGCACAAATGTTGCACCGTCTTTTCGCTGACATCTGGGATACTGCAACATTCCCGGCCGACTGGATGCAGGGTATCCTCGTAAAGGTCCCGAAGAAAGGAGACCTAACAGAGTGCGGTAACTGGCGAGGCATAACGTTGATCTGTACAACCTTAGAAGTACTATGCAAAAAGATGCTGAACAGGACAGGAGAAAATCGACGCTACACTCCGACGGCAACAAGCTGGATTTCGATCCGGACGATCATGTGTGGACCACACCACAACGCTACGAATTATTACTGGAACAAATCAACGAATTCCAGGACTCTCTTCTACTGGTGTTCGTTGATTTCGAAAAAGCATTCGACCGACTTAACCATGAAAACATCTGGGCGGCTCTAAGGCGAGAAGGGGTCCCAGAGAAACTAGTCCATCTCGTGGAAGCACAATACGAGACATTTTCGTGCAAGGTCTTGCATGACGGTGTCTTGTCCGAACCAATCCCGGGAACTGCTGGAGTGAGACAAGGATGTATTTTATGACCGCTCCTTTTTCTAATCGTAATGGATGAGATTCTGACTGGATCGATCGACTGTGCACCGAACCGAGGATTGCCGTGGAATCCTTCAACAATGGAGCATCTGAACGACCTTGACTTGGCTGACGATATTGTTTTGCTCGCCCAAACGCAACTGGATATGCAGAGCAAACTCGACGACCTCACCGAAAGTTCCAAGGCAGCAGGTCTCAAAGTCAATGTCGGAAAGACCAAGTCGATGGAGATCTACACAGGAAATCCCTCCAGTTTCATGGTAGCTGGGCAACAAGTTGAGAAAGTGGAGTGCTTCCAGTATCTTGGTAGCCAGATTACGCCTGATGGTGGTACCAGGAAAGACATCGAAACCCGGATCAGAAAAGCCCGATTTGCGTTTGCGAGTCTCCGAAACATCTGGCGGTCACGCCAGATCTCTCTACGAACAAAAATCCGAACCTTCAACTCAAACGTCAAATCCGTATTGCTGTACGGGTGCGAAACTTGGTGCACATATGCGGTGACGACGCGAAAACTGCAAGTATTTGTAAACCGCTGCCTGCGGAATATCATCCGCGCTTGGTGGCCTGGCAACTGGATCCCGAATGAGGAACTACATCGCCGGTGTCATCAAAGGGCGCTAGAAATCGAGATTCGGGAACGTAAGTGGAGATGGATTGGGCACACGCTGCGAAAAGATTAAAACGAGATTTGCAGAGAGGCGCTAGATTGAAATCCAGAAGGTCATCGAAGAAGAGGCGGGCCCAGAAACTCGTGGCGGGCGAAGACTAGCCGCTGAAATCCGAACTGTCGACGAGAATCTTGACTGGGACCAGGTGAAGACGCTGGCTCCAGATCGTCAACAGTGGAGGTCTTTTTCCACGGCCCTATGCACCGGAGGATCGGCCCGGGATCATTAAGTAAGTAAGTAAGTGAAGTTTTTTTCATCGGCAGTTGTCGGTATAATTTGATACTTTTCAATAAAAATTAGCCTTCAAATAAATATTTTGAAACTTGAAAACATTTTGAGATTTTTCACTTTCACAAAAAAAAAAATCGTAACATTTTCCTAGTGACTGTCACGTACGTTCCTCCCAAATCGCTACCTACTTAGATCTACTGAAATCAACTAGCAATTTTGAATTGAGCAAAAAAAAAGTTAGAGAAGGTTTCCTCCCGAGTACAGGAGTTTCGAAGCAAAAATTGGCGTAAAGACTGAAAGTAAATCTCTAATATCTTTTAAGCCATAAGTCAAAACGTTTTGCGGTCTTGAATAAAGTTGCCGAACAAGTTAAGGTCTTAACTATTGGAAAATCCTAAATGATCTCCAGTGATGCTAGAAATTGATGTACTTTTCATATTTGAACCACCTTAACACCAAAACCAAAACTTATAGATGGAATCTAACATTATATTCGAATTCTGGACAATAAATTTCTTCATATACAGTACCGTTCATAATTGTATAGAAATTGGAAGCACGCGCAATGTGACTTCGACTTTGAACTTCCATAACTTTTTACTCTGATGATATTTTTTGATTGAATTTTTAGCGTTAGATAGATGAACTATCACACCACAGACAAACAGACGGGACACTCTTTTTCATTCTTCGCAAAACGTAAAACGAAAGCCAGAGTGGTAGGCAATGCCGCTACCAGGTAGAACTACTTTATCTGTTTTTGAAATCATTATTTTCATCATGGTAGCCATTTGCTTTGTTTATCTTTTCGTGACAACCAAAAACCTTTCAAAAAAATAAAACAACTGGTCTAGAAACACTGGAAATGTAAGTTGACTCACTTTTTAATTATTTCAAATAATTTTTAACAGTTTTACAGTTTAAGTTTCAGGAATAACCTCCAGCTGATGATCAATACTCTCCAGTATCTTGATAGAAGAGAAAATGCATTCAATTAGCTTATGTTGTGCCAGTGCTGCAAATTTTCTGAAAGCACGAATGATATTGACTGTGATTTTCTATCAGTGTTAAAAGCTTGAACTGAAATGAACGGAATAGAAAAGTCAACGAATATAAAAGCATCTGATCGGCTCGGTCATGTTCGTGCCTACGGCAAGCTTTGCGAGTATGTCTATCAGTCAGTAGAAAGCTTACTCGTAAACCCGAACTAACTTGTTTCACTCGACTGCTACGAAAGCGTCTTTCGCTTAGGCGTTTCTGTCACTCATTGCATACGATCAGTGAATGTAGCTTTAGCATTCAATCAGTGTCAGCGAAAGTTGCTGATAATTTCAGTAGGCATTTGTTTTTGCCATTTTCAAAAATGGTAAAATGGGATTCGAAAAGAAAACACGATTGGAAATTCACTAAGACTATACGATTATTCAGAGGGGACGGGAAGAGAGATGAATATAAATTTCTTGATGACGACATGGCGAATATCTGACAAATATGACAAAAATTTGACAATTGTGGTCAAAAATTGACAAAATTTTGATAAAATGTAATAAATATGGTGAAAAATTACAATATTATGACAATATTTAGTATGAACAAAATCTGACAAATATGACAAAAGTATGGCCTAAATATGACAAAAAAAAATAACTTTAAAATGACAAAAAATAACAAAAACATGACAAAAATCTGACAGATGAGATAAAAATTTGGCAAATGTGATAAAAATAAGACAAAAAATATGAAAAATATTACAAAAATAAACCGAAATTTTAACAATACAATAACAAAACATGACAAAAAAATTACAAAATTATGACTAAAATCTGACAAATATGACAAAATTTTGTCAAAATTAAGACAGAAATATGACTTCGATTTAACAATAAAATGACAAAAATTCGACAAACCTTAGCCAAAAATATAACAAATATTTAAAAATAAGACAAAATGATGACATAAATCTGATAAATATGACAAAATCATTACAAAAAATTAACAATAAAATGAAAAAAACTTGGCAAACTTATGACAAATTTGGTAAAAAATGACAACAATCCGAAAGATTTGACATTTGTCATATTTTTATCACTTTATCATAATTTTATATAGTTTGACGACATTTTTGTTCCTTCAATTTAGTTTTTTTTGTTATTTTAATTATAAATTTATTGTTATATATTTGTCATATTTTTACCACGCTTGTCTTATTTTGGAGTTTTTTTTCCAATATTTCGTCATATTTTTGTTTTATTTGTCACACTTTTGTCAGTTGTTATATTTTTCCAAAATTTTGTCATTTTTGTTAAAAAATTGTCATATTTTTATCACATTTGTCATGTTTTGTAATTTTATTGCCAAATTTTTGTCATATTTGTGTCTTAATTTTGTTACATGTTGTCATAATTTTGTCCCCCACATTCGTCCCACACGCTCCCTCGCCAGCGTTCTTCTCGCCAATCCGAACACTTATTTCTCGACCTTCCCACCTCTACACACTATCACGTTTTTTCCTTATCAAAATCCTTAAAAAATAGGAATCTCAGCAGTAATAATTCAATTTCCGCAAGTCTAGTGCATCGAACAAGCTTTGTCACCATTCAACTAAACTTAATGATAATGATAATGAAAATGAATATTGGATAATCTCATGAAGCTGCAAAGAGCCTGAATGTATACTGAGCTCCGATATTGCCGATTCGTGAATGAGTATGCAGAGTGCTTTCGGGATTGAGCTTTCTGTTCATTATCCGATGAATGCGGATGGAAATGAACTGAGCGTACACTGCAGTAAATTCAATTGAAAATTGAAAGCTGAAACTGATTACATATTTGCAGCACTGGTTGTGACAATTTTATCCTGGACCTATCGAAATGCAATAGTTTCCCGAAAAGACTAGTGGAATGCCAAGCCGAAATGGATAAGAAATAATATCTTAGAATTTTTTCCTGGGTTGTGTATATTCCCCCTGTGCTGTTTGTACAAATTGTTTCTAAGAAAACCACCCACTGAATTTAGGGAGGGAATATCGTTTACAGGAACAAGGCATCAACCATCATGAACAGCTGTATTAGGTTTAAATGAGAACAGATAACAATAAAAAAAAACTTTTGAAATGAATGATCATTAAATTTCTTAAATTAAGCTATTTTGACCAGTTTCACATCCGAACCGTTTGAGACTTACGTTGCTCTTTCTCACTGTGATTTTTTGGCTATAGATTATTGGTGCAGCCAGAGGCCGAAACGCCGAGAAACTTTATAATTGATTAGACAACTTTCACCAAAATATATTTCTAATCAGACTCGTTAGTTTCTGTTGTGTACAGCTTCGATCCCGCCTTGGAAATGTTCCTACAGGATCACAAGAATTGCTGCTAGTCAACGGTTAAATTTTTGTATTTTCCAAATTTGCTCCTGCAATATAAAATTGTAAAATAAATTATTTTAAATAAACTTACGAAGCATTGATGCAGTGACAATATAATCCGATTTCAGAAACTTAGCTTTGAGTTTCATCCTCTGTTTAGCTACTATCGTTAAGTTTCAGGAATCTCTGTATTATTTCGGCCTCAACTAGGACACTTCCAAACTCCACAAAAATCGTGAATGGCAATAAGTCCAAATTCAAACATTTTCTTCAAAACAGTTGGGTTAGATTTCTTGTTCCTTGATCTCCAATGATTAAAGCTGTCTGGATCACGCTTAATACAAATAAATTGAGAAGCATATCTTGGCACAAGTGCAAAAAATATTTGTTTACTGTTTTTGGTAACATCACAATATCCTAGGCTACCTGGATCAGTTTCTATTATAAATAGCTGATTAGTAGGCAATACCGACACTAGATGGCAATGTAAACTCTTGCAAAAATTCTTATGAATTTTCTTCTGAGTGTCTCGTCTGTTTATCTGTGATCACACTATTATATCACAAAGTCTGAGTTTTCTGGAGTTTGTGTGACCTGAGAAACAATAATTCTACGAAAATCGGACTTTTTCGACTTTTCTCATTCAAACTGCAATATCTCAGAAACTACGCTAAATTTTTTATTGAAACTTGGCAAAGTGATTGTTGAAATATTAAGTAAGCATGTCTAAAGTTTTTGAAAAGTTCTATCGATGGGATCGAAAGTTACTCGAGGCACAAAATTTCAGGCATGAACCTAGAAATGCGATTTGTATAGAATTTTGGACGAATGTTTCCATAGCAAAATCCTATTTTATGTTTAACAACCAGTAAATCTATTTCAACCAAAAAATCAAAACAATATCGCGAGATTTTGATTTCAAAACAAAAATGGATCATTGATTCCATTTTTTCTTTTCTTCATTGCTTTTGCCAGACATTTTTTGTCTGATTGGTGGAGGAAACGATATTGTTCTCATGAATCGTCCAAAATTCTATAGAAATCGCAGGTTCATGCCTGAAATATTGCATCTCGCGTAACTTTTGATCTCATCGATAGAGCTTTTCGAAAACTTTAGATATGCTAGCTTTATATTTCAACAACCACTCTGCAAAATTTCAATGAAAAATGTAGCGCGTTTCAGAGATATTGCAGTTTGAATGAGAAAAGTCCGATTTTCGTAGAATTACTGTTTCTCAGGCCACACAAACTCCAGAAAACTCAAATTTTGTGATACAGTAGTGTGATAGTTGATCTATCTAACGCAACAAAACTTTACAAAAAATATCATCAGAGTAAAAAGTTATGGAAGTTCAAATTCGAAGTGACAGTGCACGTGCTTCCAGTTTATAAACAATTATGAACGGTACTGTACATGTTTTGTAATTTAGAAACGATGAAGCGATGCTCCATGGTGTATCAATAGTTCGAACCCGTCAAAATGACAGGCGGGTGCAAAGATGGATATAGGTATCAAATATAGAAATGCATCAAAAAAACTATGTACTAGAGAATGTTTGTCTTGTTTGAATAGGAATTGACAGTTGAATATATTTGTCCTAGAAACTCATGTCTTTTTTTTAATTTGTCAAACGAAAATCTAAACCCGTCAAAATGACGGGCTTCTTAAACCTAACGAAATGCAGTAGATTTATAGAGAGTGTCTCAACAAGTGAACGCGTACTGTAATAAATTATCATTTTTATATTTTGTTATACATTTTTTTCTCTTCCATAGTCAAATAGTTTAAAAATTAAACCTATCTGCTTCTTGGTATTGTATAAATAAGTTTGCTTATTTATGCTAAACAATGGTTGATAAGAGGATTCTGAGGAAATAACTCTGCGCACAATCACGCTACAACACGGATTTATTTATAAATAGAACCTAGAAATTATTCTGCTATAAAAGACCGTTCGATTCGCATTTTTTTGTTATTCGTGATGCGTTTTCTAGTTCTGTGAGTTCTGATTGTGATCATTTGCAAATGATTCTTTCAATAAATCGTTTATATTGCTTTCTACTCTGATACAGATTCCTGGTTGTGCTAAACGTTGCCCTTTTTGCAAAGGCTTCTACGATTGTTGGTGAAAATGTGATACAATGTGTTCAAGACGAAGACATGGTGTGTCGGTATAAAGATGTTAACATCCAAAGGGGAATCTCGATTCGGTTGCAGCTTCCGCCCTCATCGAATGTCACCAATGTTAAATTTGATGGATCCTCCATAATCGCTGTTACGAGTGATATGTTACGTAACCTCAAAGAGCTTCATTCCATCGATTTAAGTGACACAGGAGTAAGAGAAATTGTCGAAGGAGCGTTCCTTGATATGAGAAGCCTCAAGTCTCTCGATATATCCATGAATTATTTGAATGCTCTACCACGAACAATGCTAGAGGATACAATCAGTCTGGAAGAGCTGGATGTCAGTGATAACAATTTGAAAATGATACATGTCAATTTATTGGAACACTGTCCCGAGATAAAAGGACTTATACTAAGTGATAACGCTATAAGTGATATACCTCTAGAAATGTTTCGTATTCCGAGAGAACTTTTGGAGCTTAATTTGCGTGGCAACAAAATCAAGGAACTGAAGGAAGGCGTCTTTAGACTGTTGGAAAATTTGAGAGATTTGAATATTGGTGATAACAATCTTCGAGAGTTGAAATATTATTATTTTCGAAATCTGAAAAAATTAGAAAAACTCAATTTATCCGGTAACTTATTGGAGAAAATTAATGCAGGAGTGCTTCACGGGCTCACAAATCTGAAGTGGCTTTCTTTATCTTCAAACTTTCTTAGGTCAATTGCGGTTGGAGTTTTTGATGATTTGAAAGAGTTGGAATTCATATCTTTGAAAGATAATTTTCTACAGCACGTTGATTCATCCGCGTTTCAAAATTTGATAAAAATAGACACTATTGAGCTCTCAGGAAATTTTCTAAAACACATACCTTTCAATTTGTTGGAAAGCCATGCTGGAAATATTTCACTGAATATGGATAGAAATGCTATTGTTGAAGTGCCATCAGGAGTTTTAAGTCGAATAGGACCTATTGTAGCTTTACAAAATAATCGTATCAAATTTATCAACTCGAGCGTGTTTCAGGAGGCTCCAAACTTGACAACGGTTTCACTTTATGGGAACGAAATAGAAATCTTGGAAGATGATTGCTTAGCAAGTTTACCGCAATTAACGGAACTTTATTTGGATCACAACAAGCTTACGGAGATTTCGATAATTCAGTTCACTTCGAATCCAGTGATCAATTACATCACCCTCAAGAATAATTTGTTGCACACGATCCGATCAAATACTTTCGCTGGCCTGGAGCAATTACACTCGCTAGAACTTTCAAACAATCTGATTTCATCGATCGAAACTGGTGCGTTTTATGGCTCAGCAATTAATTACTTGTTTTTGGAAAACAATCAGCTGGAAGAAATAGACCCACATGTGTTTGATGGCATCCAATTGAAATACTTAAGTTTATCAAAGAACAAGTTGACAACCATAGACTCATCAACACTTGTTAACCAGCCGCATTTGATTTTTCTAGATCTCAATGGAAACAATATCCAATCACTCCACGAAGATTCGTTCAAAAACACAAAAGAAGTTGAGCACTTGATTATCTCAGGTTATAACTCCATGAAATTGAAGGAACGTCTTTTGTCTAATTTGGCATATTTAAAATATCTGAAAGTTTCAAACATAACGGATTTCAGTTCTAATATTTTGCTTCAATGTACAAATTTGGAAATTATAGAAATGGAAAAGGTCACCATAAGTTCAAACGAATTGTTGAATGTACCACTATCCAAATTGAAATCAATAAAATTATCTTCGGTTTCAGGAATGCCGTTGGTTTTCCCTGAAAATCTTGAAAATCTTATTATTGATAAAATGGATTCAGGTACGCTGGATTTATCTCTCTTATCCAGGCTTGGAATACTTCACGAATTGAGTATTACAAATTCGGGAATCAAGAATCTGGATAGAAATCTTTTAAAAGGCTCACATGCCCTTGAACATTTGAGCTTAGCTGGAAATAACATTACATCTATTCCTTTAACTTTTTTCAAAACACTTAAAAATTTGTCATTAGTTGACTTATCTTACAATGAACTTTCCCAAGTGCACTCCGAGTGGTTTGAAAGTTCTAGAAATATAAAATTTCTCTCTTTTGAAAGTAACAAATTGACCACTATACCTCATGATTTCTTCAAAAACTCGAAGAACTTAGAAACGTTGTCCTTAGCAAAGAATCGTTTCAGTCAAATAACTGCAGATTTTAAAGTTGCTTCTCTTCGGAACCTTGATTTGTCATTTAATAGTATTTCATATTTGCCATCCGAGTTTTACAAAAATAATGCACGTCTCCGAGTACTGGAAGTATCGAACAACTACTTGAAACGCATAACCATCACTGAAGAAATATACCTTTTGGATGCCTCTTTCAACAGAATCGAAAGTATTGATTTCGATAAAAACAGAAAGCTATCGTTACAAGCTTTAATTCTAAAGAACAACAACATAGGATCATGGAATTCAACAATAATGCACTTCCCTAACCTGCAAACTCTGGACGTCTCCAACAACCCCGAGCAACAACTTTTTATGGACCACCTAGTTGAAATGCAAAATTTGTTCTTTTTGAACATATCCGGATCGGGATACTTCCCGCGCCTACAACTCGGATCCACTCCTTCGCGCTTGGAGGCTTTGGACATGAGCTATCACAATTTTGGTCAGGACTTGTCACCCGGATTTTTCTCGAAACTACCCAAACTCTCCAGGCTAAACATCTCGGGAACGAAGCTGTCTAATCAAACCTACCAAGTTATGGCCCAGGAAATGCTCCGTTTGAGAGTCTTGAAAACGGATGATTCAGATCATCTTGTAGAACAATTCTTCAAACTAGATCGTAAATCATTTGAAAGTGATTAGATTTTATAAAAGTTATTAAAATGGTTTATGAGTTCTAAGGGCACCTGCAACGGTTCAGGCGTAAATATTGGTTTTAAGTATACCAGTTTTAGCAAAATTTGAAATTTTAGAATCGACTAAAGCACCCACTCCCCACCGGTGTAAGAGAAAATTTAAAACGGAATCACTTTCATTGCAGACACTCATTAACTGAGAAGAAAAAACCCATTTTATAATAAAAAATGCATAAGTTTTGAGTTTCACGGTTAATTGTCTTAAAATTAATTCTACGAATATTCTTTTTGACAGAACAATGATTTCAACTATTCTACCAGGATTTCATTAATTTAAAAGCAAAAATAACTACACAACGAGGAAAAAAGGTCAATTGAAATAATACTTCAATTAATTCAGTCAAATTGCTTTGAATCTATGGAATGAGGTTTTGTTAAAATGAAATGAAAAAGCAATATTTTTTTCAAGTTATTGCTGACATTGATAAAGGAAATGAGAAATGTTTATCCCAAAGTCAAAGGAAATTTTCCTTTGATTTGACGACATATTTGTTTGACAAAAACTTGTTTCACTTTGTAAATTTATGTATGGATACAGAAAAATATGCTGATATTGACGAAAACTCCGAGCAATCTATACGAAACTAAAAATCTCTCAATATGTCAAATAAAACAAAAATTGTAGAACAAACAATAAACATTTATTTTACCTCATCGAAAAAGTACTAAAATTTTCTTTTCGTTTATTTTTTTTTTTCAAATTTTAGAACGCCGACTAAATTCACAAATTCGTCGAGCCCAAATGAAAAGCTTTTTATTTAATTATATTAAATCGAGAATAATGTGACATCTATACATTTATGACATTTACACTGGATTCTTTTTTTAAACGATTGTTGTGTTCGTGCAAAAAAAGAAATCGTGTAAAAAAAGTTCGAAACACCCGGGCAAAATTCATCGCTCATTTTGAGTAAAGCGGCCAACTTGGACTGTAAATCGATCATTTCCAACCAGGTAGACCATTCTGAAATGATTTGAGTGAAACCGGGAAGCTCAAAGATTTGTTTCGAATTGCTCTGTTTTGGGTTTTAAGCCACGGTTGTTCCGGAAGTTCCGCAGAGTCTCTAAGTGGCCATTCCGGCAAATGTTTCCGTCGGGAAGCAACGTTCGAATCCATTTACCACCCAAGAGTGGTTCGGACAAAAAGCGGGAATGTGTAGTACCTGTTTTTAAAATGTTTAAAAATCGTCTTATTTCGAGAAAATCGTTTAAAAAAAGTCGTTCAAAATAAAACCGTGTAAAATAAGATCGTTTAAAAAAAGAATCCAGTGTATACTTGATATGGTATTTATTAACATCTATTCTCGATTAATGTTACGTATAGGCTGGTTGAAGCGAAAAAAAACATTCAAATAATATCTCAAAAACAAACTATTATCACACCCAATGTTACCCAAACATGTGTGAAAGAAATCATTGTTGGCTAAAATTTTCTCACCGTGAACTAAATCGGTCTGTCGTATATTTTGAAATCCTGTTCCAAATTTGCATGAATTTGGAACAAAGGCGTATAACTGTTGGGAATCTCGAAATCGATAACTGTGCTAAAACAGCAATATACGACACCGGTGCCAGCCGAAATGTTTTAGCGTGGTCGAAAACCGTGTTTTGCATCTACCGTTGGGACAGCCCTAATAAGAATAAAATGAAATTTGAAATTTTTGATTGTTTAGTGTGAGTAGCAATAAAATCAATGTTTGGTTCATGCGCCTACAGTCTTTTAACTCAAAGCGAAAATGAAGCCTGTTTGATTTCAACAATAGCGAGGCATCGTGCGTTAGAATACAGGTAAGTAGCTTACTTCTTCGAGTAGATAATATGTCATAATATTACGAAAAGCTACCTTTTATGCCGACAGTATTGCAAAACTTCGAGGTATCTAAATTGTAAAGTCGTCCACATTCGGCAGCTTGAGTTGCGATTTCGGTTGCTAAGACTTGTTTATGTTTACATTTAGAACTAGACGATGAAATGCATGTCTCAAGTCTCCCGTCAAGTATGGGAGACCTACTGTAACCAAGATGTAAACATAAACTTTAAACAAGTCTCAGCAACCGGGAACGCATTTCAGGCTGCCGAGTGTGGACGAGGTTTAACGCATCTTCGAAGAACTAAGCATCCATATGTGATCGATCTCATCGAAGATGGTCACTGTAAGCTCTACGTCAAGTTAGCCCCTTCAATTTTTTGTTTATCAGTGGTTTGCTGAGTGTTGCCAGTTTATAGACTTTATTCAAAATTCATTGTTATTTTGGGCGCGAAAAACTGTAATGTTTGATGCATGTAAAATAAATGTTCTCTTTTATTTTATTCGTCCACAAGATAAGATGAGTTTTCAATCGTCTATCCGAAATCGCATCAGCGATAGTCTGAGCAAACAATATGTTTTCATGCTTTTGTTTTGTTTTGATGTGATTACTCCAAAGTGTCGGCAATTTCAACTATCAGCTCGTCCCAGAAGGTAGTTTATTTATTTTTTCCTCTACTTTTATAATTGTCAATATGATTATAGAACTGTACAAACAGTAGTAATAAAATTTACTATAGGGGAGATAAGGACATAGTGGCCACCTTAAGGAAAGTGATTATTTAACCATGCAGAATACTGATAATAATTAATTATAAATGAATACTAATAATAATATTAATAACTAATAATAATTAATTATAAATACACTAGAAAATAAACGTTCTTTTTAAAAACCGTGTTTTGGCTGCGTACAGTTGTTTACATCCAAGTGAAGTAAGCGTTGTCATTTGTTGTAGTTTTTCTCGAAGAAATCTGGCCTTCACAGAAATTCAAATCTGCCATCGAAATTCACAGGCACCTTCTGGGTGGAGTGTTGTTTGATCCTATTTACCCAGTAATTCGGAGTATTCGAGCGACGAGTGTTAAGAACCATCTTTGACGGCGTGCAGGAGAACGTAGTGTGGAGGCGAAGGATGAACCACGAGCTCGCGCGACTCAACGGCAAACCCAGTATCCAGAAGGTGGTCAAGGCTGGCCGGATACGCTGGGCAGGACATGTTGCGAGAATGTCGGACGACTGTCCTGCAAAACAGGTATTTGCTGCCAATCCGGTAGTAACGAGATGAGCCGGCGGCAACGAGCGAGGTGGTTAGACAAGGTGGAGCGGGTGTCCGAGAAATTGGAGAATGGTTGCCATGGACCGAGTGAGTTTTAGGATTTATGTTCACCAAGTTATGTCGTGAGACGGAATACTATGTAAATTAATAAATTACCCAGTAATGATTTTCATATGTCTTAGCAACATGAAATTTTAAGTCATTAAATTTAGTAAAATGAACTAAAAGGTTCTCCAACACTTTGAAGGGACTGTTTACAGGTGAAAAGATAAAAGGACGCGATCTGTTTTGCCGCTTCTACATATATCCCAAGAAGAAGATTGTTTATTGTTTATTGTTTATAAAAAGTAATCATCTGATATAGTTGTCTTAATGATTATCTTAATACTAAGTTTACAGAAATCGTAAATTTAGTCACTATTGATTGTTTCTCATTTGATCACGAAGGTTACATTCAATCAGGCGTTTAAAGGTTGCAGTTGAGACATTAAAATCAAACAGAGCGTAGTAGCGTAAGAAGCTTATTTTTGCGGAACGTAAGGGGTCGTTGTTGCCATAGCGCGTACTTCTTGTTTCCAGTGAAAGCCAGTCACAATGTCGGAGAGCTCTTTCTGGTGCATATATATTGCAACGAGAATATATCCAGGAACAATCGATTTCATTGCGAAGAATCTTTGCCACGAACAGTGATTGACCGATGGTATGACGATTTGACAGCGTCTGAAGCCCAAGCAGAGCACAACGTTGTGCATACGGCGGCAGGTTTAAAGGGTTCTCCCAAGGCAGCTCACGAAGAGCATAACGGACGAATTTACGTTGAATCGCTTCAAAACGCGCTACCCATACAGCCTCATAAGGCCAACACACCAGGTTTGCAGATTCTAAAATTGCACGCACCAGACAGCAGTACAGAGCTCGTGAGCAGATAGGATCTGTAAATTCTTTACTCAAACGTATGATAAATCCCAGCATTCGGTTGGCCTTTTCAAGTGTGACACAGTAATGACGCTTAAAAGTCAGGAGACTATCCAAAACAATGCCCAGGTCCTTTATTTGATTTACACGTTCTAAAACTTCGCCTTGTATGTTATAGTCGTACATGAAAGGATTTTTCTTCCGTCCGAATGTTATGATACAGCACTTAGAAATGCTCAAAACTAGTAGGTTTCCAGCGCACCAATTTACTACGGTATCGATAAATTGCTGTAATATATGACAATCGGATAAACTGATTATGACCAGAAAAATTTTCAAATCGTCTGCGTACAGGAGTACTCCGCATCCAACAAGCAGCAAATTTATGTCGTTCCAGAATAGTGTGAACAATAGCGGGCCCGAGTTACTACCTTGTGGTACCCCTGAAGTTGGGATGAAATCTACAGATTCTGATGATCCAATTTTAACGGCTAGACGACGATTAGTTAGGTAGCTTCCGATCCATGCACATAGTCTTTCGGAGAATCCCAAACGTTTGCAACTTTTGAAGCAGAATAACGTGATTAACTGAATCGAATGTAGCAGTAATGCAGGCAGCTAGCGATGTGACGCCTCGGTAATTGCGCACCTCTTGCTTATCACCTTTTTTTGAAGATTGGGCTCATAAAAGATTTTTTCCACATGGCAGGAAATTGCTGCAGTCCAATGGACTGATTAAAAATATAGGTTAGAGGCTTCAACAGTCGAGGGAGGCACTTTTTTTTTAACACGCAAGCAGATGCGTTTCATGAAATAATTGCTATGTCTCACTTGGAAATTGATCGATTTTTTCATAACGAATATCAATTTGAAGCTTAAGAATGCGCTCACCAATGCCCAAAGATTCAGATCGTTTGACTGGTTTATGCCCAAGATATGAAGTTTTGTATAAGCCACACCAGCGACCGTGGAACTCGAAGTGATTGTAATCATAATCTGATTTTGGATCAGATAATGCATACAATTTCAAAAACCATATATGTATTTCGGGTTTTACGGTTTTTGGTGGATGTGACAAATACTCCTGCTTCCTCACGGTCACCTTCTTCGCGTTCTTCCGAGCCCGCAGGCCGCTAAATCCTCCTGCATTGCGTTAACAAATACATGCCCTTCTCCTTTGATTAATTCGGTGATATCTGGGGGATGTTCCGAAATGACGTGGAAACCACTTGAAGCTCTGTAGGCCAATCTGTAACATAAGCAAAGTTTTATGAAGAGAACCAACACAACAACATGAATGAAATCTAAGAAAACATTTACCGTTCTTTATCGATTTTTACGTATTGGGCACGAAGCAAACGGCCAAGTCTCTGGGGTAGGAAGACTGAATAAAAAAAGAAGAAAAAACTTTCAAACCTCAAATTTCTCTCATCAATCTACCGACCAGTGCGAAGGTTCAAAATCTTACTTTCTTATTTAGTGAATTTCAATAAAACTTTTTTGATGCTGAAAACGCACTTGTTTTGCATGAAACAATGATTTAATTGGGTTTTGTTTTGCTCTGGCAAATTCTTGCATGATCAGGCGTATTAAGTCGCTCAAATTTTGTTGAAGTTTTTGAAGTTGATAAATAAAAATTGTTTGTTTAATGGTTGTTCTAAAATAGCTTAAATAACAGATTTAGATTTTGGGTAGTTCCCATTGACTGAACAAAATTTTTATATAATCTAAAGTTTGCGCTCACAAATCTTTTCAACAATTGCTGGCTTTTTGCCGAACAGTAAAAAAACGATACAGTGATTTTCAGTCTTCCTCCCCCAGTCCAGTCTAACCTGATGTCAGATTTGAATTTCTGAAAAACACAGGTAGAAAAAGTTGTATTTCAGACCATTCCTAACGATTCGTCATATAGATGTAACAGATCATCTCGATGTTTAGGGAGCAGTTGTTTTACAGATCAAATTTTAGGGACCGAATGTCAAAAAGGTCCTAAACAAAGCAAAAAAAAAGATCAATTTTTAGGTCCTTTGCTTACAAATTTTAGTTAATGGTCAAGATTCAGGACTTCAAAATAAATCGGATAAAAAGTAGTTCCTCAAAGCCAAAGCAGTTTAAGTGTCTTAAGCCTACTTTGACACTCTTTAGACATTGCAAGCTGCTCGACTTACCATAGGTACAAAAATACGTTTTTCAACAAGTTTAATAAATTCAAAACTTCAGTTTAAAGATATGACGGTAGAAAATTTGTTTATTGAAACACAAAGAAATTTTCGACATAAATAACCATAAATTATTAAAATTAGCTTTACAAGGAAGGCTTTAACGACATCAAATATCAACAAATTTGAATTTAAAAAAGCATTGAAAGTGTCTGTGAGTTAAGGTAAAATTATGAAAAATCAATATTAAGTGCAAAAAATATGAAAATTCTAAGAGAAAAGCAGTAAACTAGAGCACATAATGACTAAAATTATTAGTTAAACATAGTTATCTACTTATTTAGCGGATAAACATTTGAATCGTGTTACAATTGTCCTACAAACGTTTCATAAAAAAAACCAATACGAAAAATGTTTTGTTCTGAAGTAAAACCTGATTTGCCGTTGACGGATTATGAAGGTTTTGGTTAACAATTAGCACAAAAATACGCGAAACAAATAAGAATAATTGAAACTTTCGTTTGATGCATACTGTGCAGCAGAAAATATCGCTAAAAGCCTTATTATACCAGTAAATATTACAATTAACTTGATTCAGTATTATTTTTGGAAAAAAAAATTAGAAATATCTCTGAAATATTGTAAATTTTAGTCATCCTGTGCAACGATGGGGCAGAGGACAACAACTGGCAAATCATCCTAACTTATAAACGATGAATTATTTCTTTTACATAATTTTAATCTCCGATTTGTTCCTGAACATGATTTAACAAAATTCATTCGATTTCTAGACAATCAGAGATGTTTAATGAGAAATTTACTTGATCTTTTATTTTAGCTATTTAGCTTAGCTTCTTTGACTACTCATATCCACCTTAAATCATTGAACTCGAAATACTATTTAATTGTTTCAGGGGATGGTAAGGCTATTTAATTACGTACTTCAAAAGAAAAGATGATTTTTGTTATTTTTTTTTTTTAAATTCATGCGCATTTCGAATTCCATGATCGCTGGCGTGGCTAAGCAGAATAAGTTCCACGTCGCCAATGGTTGCTACTCCGTGATTAATCGAGGCCATCAGTTTTGCACAAAGTCCAAAAGAATGGTGCTTGGGATCAGCAGTTCATTCTCAATGTACAAAACTCATGCTCTCCGTTTTTTTCAATGATTAATAACGGCGCCGGCCACGTCCTAGTAGTCAATGGGGAAAAAGGAAGGAATGTTAGTTTGATACTCTTTAGGTTCAACTAGCAACTTCATGCTCCTGCATACTCCAAAAATAATTTTGAAGTAGTCAGAACCAGAAATAAGTAAGTATCACCAACTATGGAAACCGTCTGTACGTCTGCGAATCTATATTCAAGTATCAAAGGAAGGGGTTGTGTTAGTTGGAAAAAGGTAAAGATCAGGATCCATTTTGGTCAATGGTGCGATCGTATTTTCCTACACCTTCTATGCTCCTAGACATTTCATAAGGAAACTCCTACTTCTACGAGGCATTCGATAAACGTTAAATAAATATATATTGAGTTAAGTATTGAATGAAAACTATTACTTTCCACATTTCATCCCTATCAAACTAGCTTTTTTCCCTAACAGTGATCAATGTTTAATCAAAGAATTCTCAAAAGGCTTTTATGGTTGAAAAAAAAAACAATATTTTGAATTGAATGTACTTTTTATAATATGCCGACAAAAACTTCTCAAACTTCTTTTCGTGATTAATACCATTTTGAAAATTCTTCAATTCTTTCTTCTCCTTGCCTCTTTTTGAGCTTCATTGCATGTACAAAGTAATGTTCAAATTTTTGCTACTTTTGAAAAGATCTGATATTTTTTCGATTTACCAATTCGAGTAACTACTAATAAATCAGAACATTTTATTATTTTTAAATGCTGAATATTTTGATAAAAACAAAACACGACCTTTTAAAATTAACTTGAAATAACATGGAAACAGTATTTTTAAGAGATTGAAATTTATTTGTAGAACGAAGGAATAAATCTGATGAACATATACGAATTTTGACAATAATGAATGATTCATCGCAGCAGAATCATTATAGAATGATGAGAAAAATGGAGAACAAACAGCAGATCTTGAGATGAAAATAAAACAGCAATTGATAGTTAAAAATAGCTATTATATCGACATATGAAAAGAAAAGAAAGTAACACATATGACATGGTCCTATTTATATGAAAAAGCAGATTATAATATCAACAAGTTTCAGCAATCTTGTCTGTCACAAAAAAAGTTTATTCTTAAGGTTTCCAATATGAGTGACAAGAGCAACTTATATTCAGATGATTGGTTTTTGAAGTGATTATTGAAAAAATAATTTTTCAATTAGGAATAAGAACAATTAACTCAAGTCTTTTTTGCCATTCCATTAATATTGCTTAGTCTTTGTGAACATCAAACATGGAGCATCGTGTTTCATGTAAAATATAAGCCACGTTTGTTTTCATAGAAAAAGTAGTACGAAAATTTATAATATGTAGTTAAAAGTATGATATTAAAAAAAAAAAAAAAAAAAGTTGACTTGAAAAAGGTAATCAATTCAACACGAAAGATACAATCAAAATAGCAAATTATTCCGAAAAATAAAATTTATCCAGCAATGTGCTGGATGCAGGAACGAAGAGGCTGAAAATTTTGTAGACAGAATAAACTTTTTTTTTCCACATCAATCGCCTAAATTTTCAGGACACGTTATTAAAATTTTTATTATTTTATATTTTAGATCTGTAAACTATTTTGATAACTTCACGCAAAAATCGTTCCTTTCGAAGGAATCCTACTCCTAAAATTTATTCTAAATATTTAACATCGGTAATGAATTTGGAAAAGGCCGCAAAATGTAAAAATATCGAGTTATTAGCCAAGTGAAATAGTTTGTTCGAAGAGCTACATTTTGATTTGAAAAAGTAATCTGAAGGATATTTGGTATATGAGATGTAAAAAAAAATTGGTTTTTGCTGGGAGCTTATGGAGCTGTCAAATTTTGAACGCGTTTTTCTCGAAACAATGATCTGATGCATTCACCGTATTCTAAATTCGATATTGAATTGTCCCCTCAATCTAAGATGATCCAATCAAATCCAGGCTATATCAAAAACTGACATTTTTCGATTTGAATTATACAACTTTTGAATTTACAACCTTTCTAGATTTTAAGTAGATTTATAGTTATTGAGTTTGATAAACTGTTAAAATACTTTTTAAAACCTACACCTGACCGAAAGATTCAATATTGTTATAGTCCAATGAATACGGATACGTATAATGAGTATTGTTTCGAAACTCTCCATTACATCGGATATCAAAAGTAAAAATTGATTAAAATTACGTAGTGGTAGATCTGCTTCTTGATAAATTGAAAACTAAGTGCAATTATTTCGGTGTCTGCCCGCCCGTTTTCAAATAAAAGAATGTTAACAGATTGATTGCATTTATTTGGGATGGCTCCAACCGCCCCCCCCCCCCCCCACACACACACACACACACACACACACACACACACACACACACAACAAACGAACCGACCCTACTCTATGGTTATTTAGTATTATTAAAAGATATTTTCGCTATTGTTAGTAAACTGAGATAAGTTTAAAAAGTTGTAAGTTCCAGAGATCCTTTTGAAGCTAAAATTTTAAAATAATAGTGGCATTGATATTATCAAAACAGAAAACCATCTTTACGAAATAAGCATGTTTACCAATACCAATTTGAGAGATAGGTACGTTTCTAAATTACAGTACAAATAATCGTTTTAATTAAATTTTCATGAAGAAAATAAAGATATGAAAAAAGATTCTTGAGCCAACAGGTACGACATTCTAAAATCACTTTATACTATTAAAAATCAGATCACTATTTATAATGCACTAAGTTCTCTCATCTCGCACAGAACTCACTGTCAACTAAATTGAATAATGGATTAACGATTTAATTCGATACAAATTTCACGAAAAAAAAGGGTTTCAATCGATCACGTTTTATGATTTGGCTCTGTGTTCTGGAGCGCTGTGAGTGTTAACCGACGAACCTGTTTACTTACTTCCATAGTTACTGAAGTTCAGGCATGGTATATTCATTCATAATAAGAACTTCCTAAGCTGAATTTCTCCTGACGGGAAACCTGGTTTCACAATCTATATCTATGCACACTCACTTGTTTCCAGCACCTGGATAATTTCCGCTTACAAACCTTGCAGAGTACGGAGAGAACAGAGCTCCACCAAATCATCAGATGGAATTACGTTATCACCTAATCAATAAAAGTACGGAAAACATTCATGTGTTCAAGAAAAATTTACCCTGATGGTTTGTTTTGATTTCAATGGGAGAGCAGATTTCTCAAAACCTAGAGACAGTATTGCACAAAGATCGAACTGTGACTTACGTTCTACCACTTATATCGAATTATATTTTAAAATTTAATATGGATGTAAGTAAAAAAAATACATAGTTATTCAAAATTATTTCAAAAATACTCAAATATTCGATTGACTATCGAAACCGATATATTGCAATTAAAATAAAATATAATGATCTTTGAACATACACGATCTCTATATGCGCAATTTTTCGAGCTAATTATCCCATGCAGCAAAATAAAACGAAAATCTGCTCGAATGGAGAAAAATGACAGCATCAGCATCACGCTCAATCTGCTCGAACGACGGCACCAAATGGTTTCCCCGATTTTCAGTTTGCCGGCGGTTAACTAAAATTGCAAAAACTCACCGAATCGTCCTGTTTCTTGAAAACTAAAACCGAATAAATATAGAAATACTTCTCCTTAGCAAATATAACACTCTTTCTAGTTTAATCTCTACGTATTTCGTAAAATAAATTAAAAAGTATGAGCACTAATAAACAATTTAACTTCACACGGCAGTGCTGCCATCCTTCTCCTGATCTTTTATTTTAGCTATTTAATATAAAAAGTTCTTATGAGAATTTGGGCTAAGAATTAACGTTAAAATGGGTTTGGGAGGCAATGGGGTCATCCGGTATCGTCAAAATTTAGGTTCATTCCATGAAATCAAACCATTTTCTAACTTTCTAACTCTCTAGCTTTTATTTTACATCCGTTATACAAGCGCGTAGCCAAACATTGGATCAAGGAAATTCAAATGAAATCTTAAACTCAAATTTATGTCTATGGGTTTCAAGAAATAAAGAAAGAGAGGTCGTAAATCTTAAATAAACCTCTCATGTTAACTATTGTTTCTATTGCTTGAAAAGTTTTAAAAACTATGCGATAAAACCTTCCCTATTCCTGGCTCTGTACTGTATGGAATGTTTCCTTAAAAAAAATCAAAAACATTTTTCGTACTCGAATTCTTTTTTAAAATTTGATTACATCAGTTGGATATGTTCTCAAGTTATACAAAAAATGCGCCGCGTTCCATTTCCCTTTCTTATCCCCCACTGGAAGGTGAAAAAGTGCTTTTTTAATAACCATAGAATCATTTCTCGTACCCTAATATTCTTCCCAGTTAAATTTGGTTAATTTTTTTTGATGAGCCCTTGAATTTATCAAAACAAACTTATGACACCTCTCTGCTCTTTCCTATCCCGTGAGGGGAACCGAATAATCTTAGAAATATTTTTTTATCTAAATTCTCTTCCCAATTTGTGCTAGATTAGCACTCGAGATATTTAAAAAAAAATGTATGGAAGCTCCCCTTCCCTCTTCCTATCGAATCAGTGAAAGGAGGAAGAAGCCTTAAACAATAATAGAAAATAAAAATTCTACTCAAAAACCCGCTGCTATTAAACTTAAATAATGGATCTCTAGTGATCCAAAAATATTGTATGATAGCTTCCCATCTGCTTCCCCTCTTCCCTTTGAAGAGAGGGAGGGGTCTCGAAACATAAAAAAAAACATTTCTGGTACTCGGATGTAATTCCTTGATAAATTTGATTTGATTTTATTCGATAAGTTGTAATGTATAAAAGGAAGACACCCTCCACCCTTCTTATCCCCCTAGTGGAAGGACAGATGAGTCTCAAACATCGTAGAAACTTGAATCGTAGCCTTATACCTACCTTGCTACGTGAAATTTGGATTCATTTGCATGATTAATTGTCAAATAATGCATTAAATTTTGTGGAGGACCCGCTTTCTCCATTTGTATCTCTCCAATTGAAGAGGGTGGGGTCCCAAATAATCAACGAAACATTTCTTATACCCAAATAACCACCCATGTTAAATTTGGTTCCATTTGCTTGATTAGTTCTCGTAATTGTATGGAAGCCCCCTTCTTCTCTTACTTTTTTTCCGTTGGAAAGAGGGAGGGGTACCAAACCATTTTAGTAACATTTATCGTTACTGAATACTCTACCATACCAAATTTGGTACCATTTGCATGATCAGTTCCCTAGTTTTGAAGACATATTACTTTTATATGAGAGACCCTGTCTCTACATTGTACAGGAAAAAGTTTTTTTCTTCAAATATTTATTGCTGTTTTCAATGAGTAAAAAAAACTTGTCGAATATTGATGAAATACAAGTGTGTCTTGTGTTCACTCACTCAATTGCAAAATGTTAGCACAGAAAAAACTGTTTTTGATGCAACCTTCCAGATACAAAAAACACAGCTGAGCAGAATATAGGCCAAACTATTTTAGGAATCTTCCCCGGCCTGCAATACCCCAATCTGCCATTTTTATATATACCTATATTAAATCGCATCGTACGAAAAATCACAAAATTGGAAAACTGAAACCATTCGAAGTCAGGTGTAGAATTTGAGCAGTTTAAAAAAATCCACCAACGGCTTCCTTTGAACTTTCATCCAACATTTATGTTTTTGAACTATTTTTCTCCAAGCAAATCAAACTTATTTGATTTAGCGATCATAATTTTCGAAACTGAACTTCCTTATCCTGGCCAAAGGGGGATTCCCTCCCCAAAATATGAAAATGTTGTTTCAATATTGCCAAAAGTCAGTCATCTTATGTTATATTAAATGACACACACCGTCCTAGCCGATTTAGGCTTTACAGACTGAATAAATTACATGGACAACTTAAGATTAAAATTAAACACCCAATACCGGGATGGGAATCGAACCCATGTCATTAGTGGACCAGCGATTACCGTCTTAGCACGCTAACCACTCGACCACCGAGACGTGCATTACTATTGCAGATATTTTGATCTCCTTCGAAATATCATGAGCAAAACTTTCTTTGTAAGTATTTTGCAAAGCCTGTACCTAACTTTATATGACTTAAGGTTTGAATTCGAATTGTATATGTTAACTAACGATATGTTCATCCGTCTTAACTTACACTTTGTATTAACCTAAACAGTTTTTTTTTGGCAAATTTTATTATATGGAAGTCCTGTTTCTACATTGTACAGGAAACAGTTTTTTTTTCTTCAAATATTTACTGCTGTTTTCAATGAGAAAAAAAACTTGTCGAATATTGATGAGATACAAGTGTGTCTTATGTTCACTCACTCAATTGCGAAATGTTAGCACAAAAAAACAGTTTTTGACGCAACCTTCCAGATCCAAGAAATCCAGCTGAGCAGAGTATAGGGCAACCTCTTTTTTTAACTCAACTCAACACAAGATAGGTACCAGCAGCCTCATTTCGTCGATACACGCAAATTCTGGTAGCCGAGCAATCGAAGGCAATTATGTGAAATTATGTATTAGCATAATTTGCATTTTTTGTACGATTGCCTTAGCTTGGCACTGCGCTGGTTAAAGGCTCCATGTCGTGCTTGTTTTCGTTTACAGTTTTTCAAACACTGAAGTTCAGGTACAGCGTTAGACGTATTTTTTCCTATTCCCAGGCAAGGGTTTGCCTCTACATTGAAGCAGCATCACTGCTGACACATTTAACTTGAATCAAATTGGTTTTGACAATGCTGAGAATGCCGTTTAGAACATCATAAAGGTAGTTTGAAAATATTTCTGCCAGCCATATGTCGTAAACAAATTTGTAGACTCCAAACTTGAATCTTAAATATTTAGGGTGTCAATAAAGTTTCCGTACTATTTTCAAAACACTTTCATTATTTTGAAATTTTTTGACTAAAATCAATTCGAATCGTGCAAACTACTAAAACATTCTTTAGAGTCTTGGCCATCAGATCGAACCCAGGAAATCACAAGAATAGCTTAAAATACCATTCTTAGAGCCCCTAATTTTTTTAGTTAATTGCATGTAAAAATGTACTTAACTGAAAAAGAAGATAAAAAAATCCGATCCGACACACAAACTGATCAAGAGCCTTTTCTTTAAATTAGATAAGATAGGACTGACCTGTGCATAAGTGAAAGATATCAGTGAAATAAACTTATTTTTATTGGCCAAAAGTGAGGAAATTCATATTCCGAAAGAATTTTCATTCAAGGATCACTAGAGCATGTTCAAAAGTTCAACTTTTCTCTGTTACAAAAAAATAAAAAAAAGTATGTTTTCTTCTAAAATTTGTTACCTACTTGGGCCCAAATACACAACTGAAACGAATTTAGAAATGAAAGTGGGAGCTTTTTGTTTTAAATAATTCTGGAAAAAAACATCGTACTTTTTGCTTACATACCAATTCATGTACGTACTTAACATGAAAAGTGTTTTTGTGTTACATGGCTGCATAAAAGAAACTTTTGATCTGCTTCTTTTTTGAAAAGTGAGCCTTTAGAACTAATACTCAATTGGGAGCAAAATTTTTATGAGAAATTTTTATTATACTTTTAAAGTGTTCAAAACAATATTCCATCCTGTCAACTTACACGGTGGGGCAAGGGCAAACGTCGAACTTTTAATAAATTCATCTTCAAAATGATTCAATATGTTGGAAAGACCAGAAAGGGTATTCCGAATGTTGAAACTGAAGCGGATATTTAAAATTCTTAAATGTCTTTGTGAATGAAGGTCATTTGCTTTGAACAGCATTCGTTAAAAGTGGAATAACAAACATAAATTTATACTGCTGGAATACTGCAGATATATCAATGAAACTTTATGAAACAAACAAACAGATATACGTTTTAAATCCGTTTTGAAGCCATTACTCTGACGCATCTGAAAAAAAAGCATTTCATTTACACTTGACCAGGGCTGGTAGCGGTTTGACAATGAAAAAGTAGTGACTTTAGTGACCAAAATTTGAAAAAAAGTGACCAAATAGTGACTTTGAGGACCGAAAAAGTGACCAAATTGTGACTATGTAGAACGAAAAAAGTAACTTTGAAGTACTTACCATGACTAGATGTTAGGAAAATGATAATAATTGTTAATTTTTATTCATCTAAATATGGAATTCTTTTCCTCATTTTCAACTGGAAGTTTAGCGAGAAATTCCGCTGTAATTTTTTAATTTGAAAAAAAAAAAAAAATTTAATCACGATTTAAAATGTGAATTACCGATTACTGAATAAGAAATGAATTTTGAACAGAATTTATTCAATGTTCGATGGTTTAATTGAATTTGATAAAAAGAAGAATATATTTATAATTATTTTAAAATTGCCAGTTATATAAGCCAGACATAAAACCTTTAATAAAGTAAAATCCTCCAGTTATCAAAATTTCATTTTTGAAGCTTAAATAATAACTTCATTTTCAACTACACTGACAAAGAAATGTTAGAAAATGAGTAATTACGTGAATGATAAAAACTGATGAAATATTAAAAATAATGAGTTCAAAACTTTTGTTATTAATATTGAAAGCACAAATCAAATAAAAAGTTAGTTAACACTGCGTATTAAAATTTATTTTTAAAGTTGCTACTTAGAACAATTTTTCAAACTTTTTAGATTAATTTAAAAATCATGATCGATCCAAAAAACATGATTTCATTTTAAAAATATTAATAAAAAATTTTAAGTTTTCAATCTCAGGTTTTTAAGCTTTAGATTACAAGCTCTGAGTATTTTGTCTCTTTTGATTAAAATATTGGGTTCTGAAAGATCAGAAGGTTTAAATTATGTTTTATTATTAAAAATTTGGAGTTAAAGGCTTATGGTTGAAGAACACAAAAATTCAGAATTTAAAAACAAGGAAGCAAATGTTAAAAATATGTCTTAAAAATTTAAAAAGTAAGATAAAAAAAATTTGACAAGTTGATTAGAAAATTGAAAAAAAAACTGTACAGTAAAATTCGGTAAATTTATTTGAAAATTGAAAAAACAGTATGGAAATAAAAAAGATTAGTTTTTAAAAACATTTCAGGAGGAGTTTTTTCAATAAACATGTTTCACTATAACCATTTTGGTGCTTATTTTTTTAAATTATTGATTTGGTAAATAGTGTCCTAAACTAGAAATTTTATCAAATTCGGCCAAACACATTTAGTTTTGGTGATAAAGAGTTTATTATTAAAATCAAACATTGATAGATAACCCAATCAGAAGAAAAAAAATAAATTATAACAAGATGAGATATTTTGATATTAATTTTTTTCTTATCTGTACGAGTTATAATTTAGTGCTCGTAGGATGTTAAAATATCTCAAATTATATCAAAAAGTGTATGCAGCCATCATATCAACCGTTGTTATAATGTAAACAAAATTATAACTAATCCAGATAGGATATATAAACTTAAAATCTTATTGGATTTGTATGCAAAAAAAATACGGCGATTAAAGATGGGATTCGTACTCATCATTTTTCCATTCCCATCCCATCCCACCAGCTGTGTGGGATGATGGATCGGCCCGATCGGGATCGGACAGTTGGAATTCTCAAAGGGAATCGTGCGCACGGGAATCAGGCAGTCGTTTTTGTGGATTCAAACTGAACAATGGAAATTTCTATACGTTTGAGAAAAAACATAAACAACCAATCTTATTTCAAAACTATAAATGAATCAGATATAAATATCTCGCTGAGATAGGTTTGAGTAACGATTTTGATATGCTCTTCTGATCGGGAACTGATTATGGAAAAATGTCATTACAAGTATTTTTGACATCACAGCAGGAAGCATAAAAAAACTCGATTCTATTTAAAGCTCATCAATTCATATGAAACTTTTATTTTTAAATAATATGTTTTTGATTTGAGTTTTTGTAAAAAAAAAGTGCAGAAACTTCTCTAAGGATTTTTAAATATTTTTAAAACTCATTTCAATAACAAAAGCTGATAGAAATATTGCATACATAGACATTTAGATTCGAGGAACCCAAATTAGTTGAAATTACCGTTTAACCTTCCTAGGCCGTTCGCAAAATTTTGAACAAATTATTTTTCGCTAGTTTTGACTAGTAAATTCATTTCGTTCCACTGGTCACATATCTTGACCGATATTTATGAATTTAGATTCATTGTTTAGGTAATTTATTCAAGATTTTAAATATATAAAATTTAAATCGAATTGACTTAGCAGATGACCTACAGAACGCTTTGAACAGAAAAAAGACATCATTTTAAAATTCTTATATCTGCAGTATGGGTTGGTGTAAAAATTTTTTTTTTTATATGTTTTGAAATTGTGAAAAATAAATCTTTTTAAACATATATAAAAATTTTAGGGTCCCATGGGAGTTTTGGTAGCGATCTTGGAATTACCGGAAAAAAAAATTCTCACTTTTCAAAAGGAGTAACATTTTTTCTTAGCAGCGCTGTATCTCATTCATAATTGGACCGATTTCCAAAATTCAAATTTTAGTTTTATTTTGATAATATGATTATCATTTTCACTGAATACACTTAGTATCTCAAATATTACTGTTATTCGTAATACGAGAATGCAAACATGAAAAAAATCGTGATTTTCGAACCCGTCTGTTATGATGCGCACATTTCTCATTTTGTTATCGTGATTTCTTAAAACTTTTCATCAAACCTGCCCATTTTTTATATACCCAATGATAGATTTTAATCTCTACAATCGATTGATATGCTGTTTATGTGGTTTTTAAAAATTTGTAGCAACGTTTTCCGAATTTACTAAAAGATATCGGAATTTGTCCAGATTTTCAAAAGTTTTGTAGCAAGCAAGCACAACCCCCCGGGAGAGCGTAAATCGAACAAAACCCATGGCTCTCCCAGTCGTGCTCTCGAAATCTGCCGTTCTATGGCAGACTGAAGGAATCGCCAGCATGGTTACTTAGGGTGGTTTGTGCTGATACGTATGA
Organism: Uranotaenia lowii; assembly: GCF_029784155.1. Lineage (NCBI taxonomy): Eukaryota > Metazoa > Arthropoda > Insecta > Diptera > Culicidae > Uranotaenia > Uranotaenia lowii. The sequence goes on from NC_073693.1 coordinate 167,384,877, forward strand.
ATATTTTTACGTACCTAATTCATAGCTAAGTCATTGTCTTCATCATTTTGATTGTTTTTCAGCTTTTCAAAGTTACAGAGACCTAGTTCAGAAATGTTTTGGAATTCTCATTTGGCAAAATAATTTCGGTGGCATCTTCTTTGACTTTTATTTGTAACATAAAATTTACATACATACATAAGACTTTTACACAAGTGTGAATGATTTCGATGTTAATTTTTGAATTATTTCAAAACAATACGTATTAAAATAAGATTTGCTGTTTATATTTCAGATTACAAATCTGAACTTCAAATCCAAATGAAGAATAAAATTTTAGAATAAATAATTCAATATTCATGATTCATTTTTCTATGTTAACAATTCATTTTTTCTGAATTCAAAACTCTTAAATCGAAATTATAAAATTGTTCACAATACTAAGCTTCCAATGGTGAATTTTGAATAAAAAGTCCACAATTTTCAATTCTTTTAAAAAAAAAAATAAAACAAACTCACGATTGAAAACTCGTACTACAAAATTGTTTATGATACTAAAATCGAAACTATCAAATTTAAATTTGAATTCTGATTTTTGTTGGGTTATGAATTTGAAATTAAGAATAAGCAATTCTTTTGTCTTTGTTTTCAATTACTTATTTATTCATTATAAATTCCAATTCTGAACTCTTAGAAAAATGTTAATTTGAATTGCCAAATTCATATTTGGAAATTCAAAAATTAAAATAATAAAATCTGAAAAACTAGTTTAGATCTCACAATTCGAAGCACAGCATTATGAATCCATAAAACTATTTCTGAAGTTTTAATCATAAATTATTTATAATTTATTGTGAGTTTTTTTTTAATCCTGATAATAAGTTAAAAGAGCAGCGCACGCGTTTTTTTCTCACCTTCCGCGAAAATTTCAATTTTTAGTTACTTTAAGTTGTGAAACTTATGAAAATATTTGATTAAAAGCTGTCACCGGATGGCCGAAGATGTATTTTACTGGAAGTGATATACGACATTTGAATTTTTTTTCGGAAACCACCCGCGTGGGCTCGCGTTATAATTTTGTGGTTGTTGTGGTACTACGCAACATTTGGTCTCTTGCAATTGAAGTCAAATCGAATTTTACACTGGCTGGTTTATATTCCAAATTAGTGTTTTTTTTGAAAATGTTTTAAATATAATAGTGGAGTGTCGCTTTGCATGTGGAAAACAAAATGCATTTGTTCAATTACCAATGCTGAAAAATGTGAATTTTTGAAAATCTGAAAATTTCACCATCGATTGAAAAATCATGATGTGGCTTGCTGTGATTATTTGAAATCAAATTTGAGAGAAATGAAAAAAAAAATATCAAGCAGTCCGTGGCGAACAATGGGCTGCAGACTATTGGAAGAGAATATAAAATTGTGTCATTTCAGGCATACGATGGATTTGGTGAGATTGTTTTATGTTGAAATTTGTCAATGCTATTTGCCATGGAGGATTTCCTATAGTTTACCCTTCCAATTCCCATCTGAAACAGCTTTATGGGTCGCATGAGTTCTCTGCACCTAAAGAGTTTTTTGCTGTTTCAGACCTTCCCCACCATGATTACATTGACTTGCCGCGGTGTGCATTATGGTACCACACTGATCTTCAGAAGTAGCACTTGAAATGAGTATTGAATCCAGGTACTCATTTTTGCATCACGTGTTGGTTTATCAGTTGTATTATCAGTTGTACCCTGTGTATCAGCCAATGCAAGATGTGTGTAGTTACCCCATGCTATGCTATGCTAAGTATGATTAAGATTCTGGATCCAACATCCGGCTACTGGAAGTCAGATGCAGAACCCAGATCTCACTGTAGACATCAAAATCTACACTCGAAATTCAAACTCGAAATCTACAATCCATTTATATCTACATATATTTTGAATTGAGATGCTTAGAAGTAAGATGCAGATTTCAGATGTACAGTTCAGATCCAGAATTAAGATGGATAATATAGAATTGAGATCCAGATCCAGAACTCGAAATCTAAATGAAAATTTTTTAAATAGATCACTTCACCTGGGTTGTAGAGGGCCACCTTAGACCTAAATATCTGACTTTAAATCATATCTAAATCTAGCGTTCAGACAACAAGTTATCAACTTTGTGGGACCTATGCAAGAAAGGGTACCGAAAAAACTGTAATTTCACAGAGTTTTGAGCAAATTTTCATCACAGAATCTGTGTCACAGAACAAAGAATTTTGAAATATTCCCAGATTCCACAGAATTTTTCAATTTTGTATGCATTTCTAAAATTATAATTCGTAAGCCAATAAAAAATTAAGATTTCTTACTTTGAATTAGAAAAGTATGATAAGATTGGTAATGTTAGTTGATTTTCCCAACAAAAATGTTGGGTTGTCTTCACTTCTATTAAAAAAAAAATGTTAAAAGACCCAATTTATCATGCATTTTCAATGAAACTAAAGAGAATAGCATCACAGAAAACATCAAAGAAAACAATCACATTTTTTGGGTAAAATCACAGAAAGTAATTTTTTTTCTCAAAAACAAAGGGATCGCTTTGAAGGCATTTTTATTTGTTCATTTGGCCATGTATTGGGAAATTCGTTCTTAATCACTTTCTCATTTGCAGCTTCCACAGATCTTTTTTCCCAGGGATTTTAAACCAATGATGGCAATTTTCAATTTCACTCCTACTTTTCATTAACTTTAACTGTACACTTTGTGTGCAGGGAAAATGAAACAAACACCTGAATATAGTAGGTTTCATTAGAGTTTTTGTTGAAAGACGGCGAACCAACTCGATGTGTGTTTGCGGCATATCATTTACGCATCTGGAAACATACTTTGTAAACAATCTTAATGTTCTCTATTTTATTGCAATGTTTTGAGTTTTATTTTTATAATTGCAGTTATTTAAAAAATTAAGGAGTTCGAATTCGCCCGGCACTTGTCAAGCAAGGACGTGTTTGAGTGTCCGACTCCCACGCGACTTATTTGTGTAGGATGTTTGTTTTACCCGTTTTAATCCGTTCAGTGGGTTATGTTTTAATTTGCGTAACCTGCTTTATGTGCGAAAATGTATTTAAAAGTTTAGATTATTTAAAACATTGATTTGTGCTCTTTGAGCATCAAAGGTCTTAAGAATTCTAAAATGTGAGGCAAAGGAGAGCAAAGAATCAAAGAGTTTTCAAAAACAATTTACGAAAATTTGTGTCTAAATATTAAAATATAATTCATTTTCATTTAAAGTTGCTTTCCGTCTTTAAACAGTAAAGCCTTTTTGAAAACTCTTTGCTTCAACAGGGATAACTTTTAGGGAAAAAAGCTAGTTTATCAAAGAAGAAATTTGGATGGTATTGATTTGCCTTCAATATTTTATTCGATCCATTTTATTGCACGTTTATCAAATTCCTCATAGAAATAGGAGTTTCCTTAGGAAATGTCTAGGAGCATAGGAGGTGTAGGAAAATCATGATCGCACCATTTACCAAAATGGATCCTGATCTCTACCTTTCACCAACTAACACAACTCCTTCCTTGGATACTTGAATATGGATTCGCAGACGTATAGACGGTTTCCATAGTTGATGATACTAGCTTATCTCTGGTTCTGACTATTTCAAAAAATGTTTTTGGAATATGCAGGAGTGAGAGGTTGCTAGTTGAACTTAAAGAGTATCTAACTAACAATCCTTCCCTTTTCCCCATTGACTACTAGGACGTGGCCGGCGCCGTTATTAATCAGATAAATCATATAAAAAAGGGAGAGCATCAGTTTTGTACAATGAGAATGGCTGCTAATCCCAAGCACCATTCTTTTGGACTTTGTGCAAAATTGATGGCCTCGATTAATCACGGAGTAGCAACCATTGGTGATGTGGAACTTGTTCTGCTTAGCCACGCCAGCGATCATGGAATTCGAAATGTATAGTTTGAAATCAAATGTAAAAAAAACTTCATTCCTCTAAAACGATTTAAAAACAAAAACCTGTAAATTAAGCATTTCGAGTTCAATGATTAAAAGTGGATATGAGTAGTCAAACAAGCTAAGCTAAGCTAAGCTAAGCTAATCCTGATAATAAGTTAAAATTATGAATCTTTTTGAAGAAAACATGAGTAAAATCATAAGAATCACACTTATGTAAATGAAGAATGTCTATTTAAAAAAATATCACTGAAACAAAAGATGTCGATGACAATTTTCTGGAACATAATGTCTTAACCTTTTTAAACACGACTTTTTTTAAATTGATATGGCAATCACTAATTCATTCAAAGCTTCTTTTAATTCTCATAACACCACAAAGAGTTCAAATTATGATTTAAATTACTTTTATGCACATTTTGTCTTATATTTCACATGTAAATTAGAACTCGATATTTATCTAATATATAAAGATGAGTTGGACTATATATGTTTGTTTGTTTGTATGCACCTTATACAAATCCACACCGCTAAACCGATCAGCCTGAAATTTGGTACAGAGATGTAGTTGGACCAGGGTAAGGTTTTAGTAATAGTTCTGAGCCCCTCCCACCTAAGAAAAGGGACCCTCCCATACAACTTTCGTTTTTTCTCACACAAAACAAAAGTCATGGCACCCATTTTGTCGACCGACTTCGTTTCCTTTGGCGGGGTTGTTTTCACCATCACCATGGGCTGGGCATTAGAAACGACCATCCCCAGAGCTCACGTGTACTGAATAGCAAATCAAAGCCTGCTAATGATTTAAATTTGGTAGCGGAAATTTTTGGCGGGCTCTTTTATTTTCTTCTACTGTTTATAGCACGTGGTACCAGTGCGAGATATTTGGAAGTAATAATGAGCCTACATTTTAATTTGAAATACACAACTAGCATGTTAGGAATATATTGACTAAAATTGTAATGGTTTTCAAAGTGCTCCCTACCACTGCGCGGAGCTTTGAGAGTCTATAAAATTATACAGTGTGTGAAGTATAGATGCAATGATTCATCTTAATAATGAATTTGGATTGAGTGCTGAAAACATATTAAGCGATCGAGGAAGAACGACCTTAATAGTAAGTGATTTTTTTCAAAATCAAACTTTTAAAAACCAACCATTTTCGTTTTTTAGAATACCTAATAGAAAAAGATAAAATAATTAAATTCAGAGTTATAATTTGAAGGCTGAGATTTCAACGCTTTGAAAGCCGTCGAGGAATTGAAATGGAGGATTCATAAATTGATCGTTAATTATCTGGAAAACCCAAATCCAATGCAAGAAGCTTTTTAGTAATTAAGTATGAGGTTTTTAGTTTTATATAATTCAATTTCATTGGTCAAGCTATAACTGTTGTATAATTGTCTATCATCAATGTGTTCAATTTTACCATCAAATTATGCGAAAACTTAAAGCGTTTAGTACTGCGCATTCAAATAAATTATTTTTTTACATTGTTCACTCTTCACAATAATCAATGGGATATTTTTTTCCAAGAATGTTAAAATTTAAAAAAAACATTTTTTTGCATATCATCATAATATGGGCGATTTTGGTTCCGAGATGAGTTGTTTAGATAGCTTCAAAAAACTATTAATGAAACTCTCAACATTTAAGGAAATGTAATCATAAAACGGTGTGAAAAAATAACGAAAAGTACACATACAATTGAAAACATGGAAAATGAGTCTTCAACAAGTTTAAAAAAAACCAACAATACAGATGAAACTTGATGTTTCCTCGAAGAGATTCCTTTTACCTAATTTTAAGCGTACATCTTTCAAGGATATGATGGCTAACAGTAAACCAGAAAAGTGTACTGTGTGTGCCGTGACCGGGATTCGATCTCATGACCGTTGGCATGGAAGACTTGAAGGCCATCCTTAGAATTTTGTGGGTAAATAAAACTTGAATATAACATACGGGGGAGCATATGGCATATAGCGAAATTGAAAAGTGGGCTCAAATCCAAAAGAGATTGTCATTAGATGGGGGTGGGAGGGATGAAAAATATAGTTTTATTATTTGAAGATAAGGAATAGAAGACCGAAGCTATTCAAGCTTCCTTAAAAAATGGTGGGTATAAAATGTTTTTCGAAATAAAATAAATAAGCATTCATGGGAAATTATTTTTAATTTTTTAAATAAACACCTCTTAACTATAAGTACTTCAAAATTATGAAAAAGGGATACACAGTAAATATTCTCACTCAAAACTTGAAAAACACTAACAAAACTTACAAATTTTACATACATGGCCCAACATGTGTAAAACGTTCTCATATTAATGCATATAAAGCTACTAAAATTTCGTAAAGTCAAACGATTCATATTGATTCATATTTTATGCCAACCCGAGCAAGGCCGGGTAAATCAGCTAGTAGTATTATAAACTTAAAGATTTAAATCGTTGTAATATTGGTTGTGATTGTTTTTCATATAACAATATCCACGCGCTTCCGAAATAATTTAACTTAAGTGTCGTTTTGAAACCACACTATGCATTAAAGATAAAATAAATTCTGAACTAGGTCTCTGAAACTTTGAAAAGCTGAAAAACAATCAAAATGATGAAGACAATGACTTAGCTATGAATTAGGTACGTAAAAATATTCATACGTATCAGCACAAACCACCCTAAGTAACCATGCTGGCGATTCCTTCAGTCTGCCATAGAACGGCAGATTTCGAGAGCACGACTGGGAGAGCCATGGGTTTTGTTCGATTTACGCTCTCCCGGGGGGTTGTGCTTGCTTGCTACAAAACTTTTGAAAATCTGGACAAATTCCGATATCTTTTAGTAAATTCGGAAAACGTTGCTACAAATTTTTGAAAAACCACATAAACAGCATATCAATCGATTGTAGAGATTAAAATCTATCATTGGGTATATAAAAAATGGGCAGGTTTGATGAAAAGTTTTAAGTTTTAAGAAATCACGATAACAAAATGAGGAATGTGCGCATCATAACAGACGGGTTCGAAAATCACGATTTTTTTCTTGTTTTCATTCTCGTATTACGAACAACAGTAATATTTGAGATACTAAGTGTATTCAGTGAAAATGATAATCATGTTATCCAAATAAAACTAAAATTTGAATTTTGGAAATCGGTTCAGTTAAGAATGAGATACAACACTGCAAAGCAAAAGTTCATAAAAAGAAGCTTTTTTTCAGAAATTCCACGCTAGCGACCAAATATTCAATATGACCATCAATTTTTCTATATTTTCAAAAAGATTTATTTTTCACAATTTTAAAACTTATTAAATAATTTCAATACGTCAAAGCAATGAGAAGATATGGGAATTCTGAGAAGACATTATTTTCGGGGGTTTTTTCCATTCGGAGCAGAATCCAGACGTTCGGATTAGTTACATCAACTGAAATTTTATACATTCAGAAACTAGAATAAATTTCCTAACTAATGAATTTAAAATCATGAAAATCGGTTAACATATATCATCAGGAGAACGCGCGCAAACTCTCGGGTCATATTGACCCGAACGGCTTTTGTGTAACTTTTTTTTTCGGCTTGCCAGTTGTGGCATTTCCGGTGGTCACAGGAAATTGGTTTTTCTACAGGTTATGTATCTCGTGGTTTTAGTAATATGTTCCAAATTTCATATTTTTCCGATTTTTTTCAAAAGAGTTATGACGATTTTAAAGTTTGCTTCGGGTCATATTGACCCGAACGGCCTAGGAAGGTTAAATTCATTGCACCTAAGAAAAATGTAAATTTTGTGACCTTGTGTAAATTTTTAAAACCCTTTTTTAAGTATTTAGGAGAACAAAAAAAACGAAATGAAATTGAGTATGAAATTGTTTTTTTAAGAATATTTAATATCAACATAACATTTGTTATGACATAAAAGATTTTTTAAATTAAAAAAAATGGTTCGTTTCAATCTCAATCTTAGTTACACATCTTAATAAAAACCCATTCTAAAGACGATATAGGGTTTTTGTATATCAAGATTTGAGTTCCAATACAAAAGATTGATTGAACTAAAAATTCAAATCTACAATCAAAGTTAGTTTCAATTCATGAACGTCAAATAATGTCGTAGATCGAAATGTCTCAAGCCAAGGGCGATTCATGCCGATATTCCGCCGGAGGCGAAAAAAATTTCTGACTTACTGATTACTATTCATTTCATTATTACTCTTTCATTGGTTTATTTTCGGTGAAAAAAGTGACTTTTTGTGATAGATAAAAGTGACCATTTTTCGGAAAATAGTGACTTTAGTGACCAAATGATGAAAAAAGTGACTTTTTAGTGACAGACCCAAAAAAAGTGACCAAGTCACTAAAAAGTGACTCGCTACCAGCCCTGCTTGCCCCAATATACGGGACAAATGTTAACTTAGAAATTTGTTTTTGCCAACATTTTTGAATATTTGACTTTCAAAGAGAAAATAAAAAACGCGGAAAAATTATTTAGTGATGCAACTGATATTTTTTGCTTTAATAAATTTATTAAAAAAAAAAGAAATTTGCACTGTATAAAATCGATAATTTTCAAACCATGTTAAGTGTTGTTTGGGAAAACTTCAAGCTATAATGTCTCATGCCCACGAGTTTGGCATATGGCGAAACATTTTTTAAACATAATTTTGGCGCAAAAAGGATAGATATTCAAACTGCTTCGAAGGGCAAGTATGGTGAAAAAAGCTGTTTAAAAATGCTTATTAAAAATCCTTTTCATCATTTTTTTTCAAATTTCGATAGCTTATTTTTTTAACTCCAAAATATACATCATCTAAAGCTAATCAGGGGCTGGAAGTGCTCATAATACATAATTTTAGGAATATACTCAAAAAACTGTCCCGATTCACGCTATTGATCGGTTTTCAAAATTTATGTGAACTCGAGCCAGGTAAATAAACCTACCTTTTTCAAGTAGTGGGGGATAAAATTGGAAAAGATGGTTATGTAAGCTATGTAAGTTTAAGATAAAGATCATTTTAAAGAAGGGACCAAATTTTAAAAGAGGGGTTTTTGCGTACTAATATTTGGCATAGCTCAAAAATAGATGTGACAAATGTTTTTATGGAAGTTCCTAACTTCCCACTTTGAGAAAAAAGGTGTAAATTCCATAAATATTGACATTATTTGAGTCATTATGAAGCTTTAAAACAGAGTACAAATTTCAGATCTTGAAAAACAAGTTAAGAGATCAAGCTTCAGTAAATAATATATACCATCTTTGAATTGCAATTCGGAACTCCAGCTGCAGCTCTCATTTCAAAGTTGTTGGTTCTAAACCAAGATGAGGTTTGATTAAAAAAAATGCTTACAAAAATCTAAATTTGAATAAATTTTTACAAATTACATTTATTTTTGCAAGGTGTAGCAATGCACACCGGGTCAGCTAGTATTCAATAAAGAAAGAGAGAAACGATTGACTTATCATGTGAATCAATTAGATCGCTTTTATCCAGTCCATCGTGATAGGTTTTTTAAGCCAGCTCTTAATCCGTTCGAAGGGCGTTGGACCCCATGAGCTAGATGTAAAGGTGTGGATGAACTCGGTTTGCCGTGGTATAGGTGATCGAAAAAACATTGTGTGTATTACAGTGATGACGTCATAACATCACCGGGGCTGCAGTGCGTAATACAGTTTACTAGAAAAGTTGTCAAATTAACATGATTAAAGTACTATAATACTAATAATAATTGTTCAAATACCTCGCTGTTTCCATCGTACGCAAGATTTAGATTTGGAATAACTTCTTCCGGCCAATCAGAGTTGGTTTTCAACGGATCGCTTATCGCTTCACAAATCATCAGTTTGGTCTGGTAGCTCTTGGTCCTTGACGTTAGTGCTGTTCTGTAGAGACTCGATTGAACTGTTGTTTCTCACCCTGGACAAGTTTGCATTTCTCTGTAGAACTTCTTCGACCACTTGCTTCCGGTTCCTCACTTTAGCTCTGATGGACCGAGCAGACTCAGTTGAAGGGCAACGAATGGATGGCAAAGCTGAGAGAAAAAACGTAACATAAAGAATATTGCGATAATGGCCTAAGTTAGAAATACTTACCAGATTTTATAAGAACCCTCCTTGCGTTTTCCATATAAACATTGACAAACTCCGTCAATTCGAAATGCTGGGAGCACACGTATATACCGGATCCATCTTTAAGGCCACAGAACGCGAGCCATTTTTTGCGTACCGCGGGTTCCTTCGGTAGCTGATGAAAACTCATTGCTCTATTTTGCTTCTTAGCGTCGACCTGCGAAATTTTGCAGGATTTTATGCAGCACTTGGTAATTTTTTCACAAAACAAAAGTTATCTAAATCAAAAACTCTTCCGTACTTGCAACCCAAACAACTCTTATGACGTCATTGATGCGAATCAGACTGCATTGTACGCACATCGAATTTTAGGAATTATGTTCGTCAAGTTATGTCGTAAGACGGAATACTATGTAAATAAAAAATAAATGTACGCACATCAGTCTGAAGATACTGATGTATTTGTGACAGCATCAAAATATCTCCGCACCTTATGTAAAGCTCATGGCGTTGGACCATCCCTTATTTTTCGAAACACTCGGAACTTGAACAATTGCACTTCAATGATTTCAGTATCGTAAAACACACCATTTAAACGAAGAATAGTAAACAAATGACACTTATATCCGTTCAAAATAATTTGTCAGATGCTTTCCCGGAGAAATATTCAAATAAAAACATCAAAAATTCACCGTATTTTAAATCGCGAAAAAAAAGCAAACGGGAAAACGCGGCTTGGGAAAAATACGTCTGTTTACGGGCACGGCTTGCTGCGATCCTTAATAGGCCTATGTCCTTGTGTGGAACAAAAACTACTATTCAAATTTGATTGAAAAAAAACACTTGCCACGTTTTCTATTTTTTTTAATTTAGTTTTGCTAAGTTCTACAAAACCTGTAGCAAATCGTGGGCTGAAAGATTTAAACTTAACGGAAATTGAACAAAAATGGTCTGAAATTGTCCCGATGATCCCGAATAAGGCTATGATCATTTAGTATCCGGTGACTTTAGCTGCGTTCAATCGTAAGTAGCGATTGGTTTCGACTAGTTTCTGTCAAGTGGTCGTTGTTCAATCGGCTGATGTTTTGGTCGAAACAGGTCTGGTCGTTGTTCAACGGAGCAAGTTGAAATCGATCGAAACTAGTCGAAACCGATCCAGCTCGAAAGCAGGATTCGTTTCTACCACACTAACACACATGCAGCGTGTGTGTTAGACAGAGAGCATGTTTTTGTTTCGTTTTCGCCATTTCATTTTCGTGCTTTGGATGTTTGGATTCAGTCGGCGGTCGGTCCTGTGAGTTTCGTGTCGGGATTGTCGCTGTGCTGCCTGCAATTAATTTTTCATACATGATCTCTGCTGGCACCGCAATCAAACGGTTTGATGTGGTGCTTGCCGGAGATACTTTTGAACTTTTTAGGTACCAACCAAAGCCGTGCGAAACCGCCCCCCATGCAGATTTTTTCCAAGTAAAATTTTCGTAGAGTTCCGGAATATTGCTTAACCTTCAAGGTGTTTAATAATAAGTGTTGACAAACCAGTCAGAAATTTGGTTCGCTTCCGGCGGAATTAACACTTTAATCAACCTAATATCATTTGACAACACTATAATTGAAAATATAATGTTTAATTGTAAATTTTAAATTGCAATTCAATTAACCTTTTGTTTTAATTGAAACTCTAAATAAGACATATAAAAACACTAGCTCGTCATTTGAATGGGTTTTAATTAAGAAGTGTGACTGAATAAGAACATAGTTTGAAACGAACCATATTAACTTCAAAATTTATTTATCGAATACTTGTTTTATACATCGACAAATTGGAAACCATGTAACAGGAGTTCATTTATGTGCCCTGAATCTGAATATGCAATTTTTCTGCTAGCTCTTGATGTTGAAATAACTTTTCTAAATAAGTTAAAATTATTTAACGCTTTTTTACAAAAATTGAAAACAAAAACTTGACATTCTAGAAAAAAAAGTTTCGAATCAATTATCAAACTTTCCTCAATACTTCAAATAATTTTGCGTTATGCGAAAAAAGCTATAGAAGTTTTCTATTTGATGACTTTTGCTCATTTAATGAATTTTGAAAGAAACTTTAAACCAAATTGAATTTTAGAAAAGCATAAATGTAATCGTTTCGCAGGTTCCAAAAATTTTTGAATGAAAACGGTCTGTCTGGAAATTCGTGTGTACTACGCACAAAACACGCATTAGTATTGGTGAACGTATGTTCAACGGACGACCTGGTTGAAATCGGTCGAAGTCAATTGGAAAGAGACAGAATACCAACTGTCAAAATCCATTTCTACTTGTTTCGACCTATTTCAACCTGTTTCGACTAACTTCCATTGAACACACATTTTATTTCGGTGATAGCTGCTTTCATTGAGCTCGGATATGCAAAACTTTAGTAGCGTTATGTTGGTTATGAAAAGGACTATCATACCTATTTTCGAAAGATTTTTAAGTTAACGTGTGTTTGAGATATTTACGATGCAAAAAGACATGGTAAAAATTATTTTGCACAAATTTGCTCCTTTTACGCATTTTGTGCCTCGAAAATTCTTCATTGTTGACTCGAAAGCTCATAAACTGTTGATTTTTTTTGATTTTTTTTTCGAACCAAATGGTAAAGAAGTATATGGAGCCACACTAGGATCCACACGAAGTTCAAATCAACCTTCGGAGTGCAATCCTTGATCTTAAATATGGTAAAAGGTTTATGGTTATTTGGAATAACTGAATGCAGACTCCCTAAATAATGCAAAAAATCCATTTCCGGCAGGCAAAAAGTGTTGCCTGACTAGTAGACACCAAGTAAATAACTAATAATGATCAGTTCCAATGATCGCAATCTGTGTATCCGGTTTTTACGCAATATGACAGATGTGTTCTGATGGACAAAAAAAATTGTATTGATTTAAGAGATCAAATTTTTCGAGATACCAACTCATGAAAAGGTTCCAACCAGATTCCAATTGCTTTTTCCAGGTAGGGGAGATGGGGGCATAATGGCCACCTTAAGGAAAACGGTTATTTAACCATAGAAAATAGCTATAATATGGAGGTTACATAATTGTTTCGTGTTCAGACACTTGAAAAGCCTATTCCCTACGGGCTGAAACGTGAAAAACTATATGAAAACGTTAAAAAATGCATTTTAAAATATTTTGCCAAAAGCTGAAAACCAGCCACTGTGGAGGCATAATGAGAACCCCTCTGAGGCAGTATGAGCACCATTAATCAGAGCAAGATGTGCTTTTTTGCCGGGGAATCTAGCAGCGAATTCAATTCGATGAAGTCAGGTGAGTCGTAGATTCATCAAACAAAGCAATAACAAAATAATCTAGGTCTGTTTGTAGAATACAAACAATTCACGCACGCTCATACATTATGTGCTTTGTTTGGCGGATGATGCTACTAGCCGTATAATGTAACAATAAAAAAATTGAACATGAATTGTGAATGGAAAAAAATCACCTCGAACAGAAATCTAACTCTAGTCTTTTGATTACCTCTCCGACACCTTACCAATAGGCTAAATTGTCGGATAAAAACTAGTCAAAGTGTGGCGCTATAAATCAATTTTAATTCGCTGCTAGATTCTACGGCAGAAAATGCTCATTATGCCTCGATAATATGGTGCTCTATATGCCCCTAGTCAACAAATTTAAGTAAAAACGTGTTTTAAAATTGATAAAAAAGAAAAATAAAAAATTTTATGATGGTAAAAATTGAGAAACAATGTGTACATCATGTTGCAGTGCGTACATAATAGATCAAGGTTATTTTAAGATCATAAGAGCTTATTTCGTGGTGCTCAAAAATTATAATATTTTCGTAACTTGAGAACCAAGCTAGTTTTCTTTAAATATCTCTGTAAAGATGATAAGGAGATTTCTTTTTTTGTGAAAAATTAATACTATAGGAAGTACGAAACAAATCCTCTTGAAAATTTATTTAAGAAAATACGCACTTTCGTAGAAAAGCGTAGTTCTCATTATGCCTCGGGTGCTCGTTATGCCTCATCTCCCCTAAGTTTGTGTAAAATATCATGATTTTGCAAAAGTTTTGGTTCTGTGGTAAAAAAATAAATCAATACATGACTGAAAAAAGTGTGCAAAGATAAAAAAGAGATTTTATGAAAAAGTTAGAGTATTTTTTGAAATCATTTATAAATATTTTTTTTAATATTTTTAGATTAAATGTCATATTAACATCTTCATTTCCTACATAGAAAGTTTTTCGATCAAATGAATAGTTTTTAAAATACACACGTTTGTAACTGCCCGGATACTAAATGATCATAGGGGACATCCATAAATTAAGTAACGCTCCTAGGGGAGGGAGGGAGTAAGCTCGATCGTTACGAGTTGTGACATAGGGGAGGGGGGGAGGTATGCTCATCGTTACGTAACGTTTTCAGTTTCATTGCAGCTATTTTGATGTCATGCAATTTTAGCAGAATGATATGCAAACCAAAATATGTTAGCTTCAATATGATTGAAACTGGATTGTAACCTTTCCTTTTTAAAGATTCTAGGATAGATTCCTTAAAATGTGTATTGAATATCCGTGAAATAACCGTTGGAAAACCGAATATTGGGTACATTTATCCCCAAGAACTCAATTCAACCTTAAGACGGAATTTTACTATTTTTTCTCAATTGTTAAAAAAATGCAATTTTGATTATTCCGACGAACATTACTAGGTGGAGTATATTTTGCGTAACAAGTTATGCTCTTTGAACAAAATAAAGTAAACAAGGTAGATCATCAGTTTACAAGCACAGAGCAACTCGTAATAAGGCATTCAATTTATTTTATCAGAGAATTATCATCAATGAGTACAAAAAAGCGATTCTGATCGATATTAATTCCGTTTTAAAGAACGTTAAAAAACTTTAGGATAAAATCTTTTTTGATCTTCGAAAATCAGTATTTAAAAATATGAGAAAACCGGAGGAGGGGGGGGGGGGGGGTAATAATCAGCGTTACGTAATTTTCATAGGGGGGTACGTCGAAGCGTTACGATTTGTGACATACGGGGGGGGAGGGGGTAAAAAAGTGCATTTTTGCGTTACGTAATTTATGGATGCCGCCATAGCCTTAAGCTCTTCACCTACCGATTTGCTATAGATGCTGATTTTTGGATCTAAACCAAAATTAATCAAAGCAATAAAATCAGACACTAACGATTTTTTTTCCTTTCAACTTACAAAGAGCTATTAAAGAACGATGCACCTCACGATTTGTGGACCAAACAATGTTATCTGATAATGTATCATGATTTGACGAAATTTGAATTGTTTTTCTTTCGTCATCAAAGTCATGGTACAAGAATTCTCCGTCGTATTTAGAACTTATAGGTGCTTATAGACGTATCGCATCACAAAAAACTGTTTTTGACATAAGTATAATGTAAATAAATGAAATGTATATAAAGTGTTTACTCAATGGGAAATTTAATCGTTATACGAGACGTTCAGAATTTTAAATGATAAACAGGTTGTAAATCCTGTTGCCTGTTGAATGTACAAGGCAGACTCAACTTTTATTTCTATCAAAATTTAAATTTTCAAAATACTACAGCACATTTTTGACCTGGTTAGATGCAATATGAAAACCATGGAGCCAATGAGATGTTAGTTCTTTTAAAGCTTATTGAGAGAAAGCACGCTTTTAGTTGTTGTGTTTGCCCATTTCTCGATGTCTTGTAGTTATCTTTCGAGCGTAAACTACACATGTAAATTCTAAAAATCTGAAAAATTACCAATTTTGGTTTGAAATATGAAGAAACATTTTTACACTTAGATATACAACTTTGGCTCTGAAGGCGTCATATACAATACAGAACTTCACGAAGATGTTTTCAATTCACCCTTCTTAAGCATATAGATACGTAGTTTTAAGCCACCACAGCACGTGTTCGTTCTGATATCAAAAGAAAAATTCGTCCCCGGAGGCGTTCCTCCAGGAAGAACCCCAATGGAGGCGCACAGTCCGAAGATTCAGCGACCCCAGCGATGGACTATCGGAATTTCGTTAGCTGCCGACTGCTGTTTGGAGGAGCTTCGTGTCTTTCTCAACATCCCGCTTTTTTTTTGTTACATCGCAACATTAATCAAATTAGAGCACCTCTTCGATTTCTCTCCTCATTCGTTATTGTTGGGCTAGAGTGGGTTCTGTTTGGCATCTTATATTTTTTTATGAGATGATTGGAGATCAGCACCAGGACAGTTTTATTCACCGGTGCTCCATTCATACCTCCTATGGCATTGCTGTTGGTCAAACCTCCTCGGTTGAAGGTTCAAAACTGCCAAGAGTGATTTCGATTTCCATTCGTTTGATTTGGGATTCACTACTGTTTGATCGTCGATGATCCGATTGTGGTTTGATTCAAGGCTATCCACACGAAAGCACATCATATTTTTAGGGGCAGAGAAGTTTCCTTCCATTTTCTTTGATTTCGCTTTGTTTATAGCAGCAGTTCCAACAGAATGGAAAAAATATATATCTCAAGTCTAGGCTTTTTGAATCTTTCTGATGAAACATTATTATTATACCTTCCGGGTTCATTCATGGTTTTTTTTTTCAGTTCGGCGAAGATCATTCAGATCACGTTTGGGTAAAAACTGATGGAGAGAAGCAAAGATGGAACCCAATGGTGTTTTTATTCATACGATTGAGTCTGCCTTCGAAGAGTTATCGTGTATCAATTTTTTTCAAATCGAATCCAACGATCAAGAAAAAAGCAAGAATCACGCAAATGTCAGGAAGCTGAACCTTGGAAAGTTAACGTATAGGACTACGCGATGCCCCCGTGTTGTCTTTGCGTTCGATGTAACAGTCTAAGAAAACAAGTTTCTTTCCAGGGGTCCTTGGAGAAGATACACCAAGCTTGCCGTTCCTCGATCCGAAAACCGGTAGCACCGTGTATCTTTGATTGACCAACACGGTGCAACTTTGCAGAGACCAAAACACAAATACATTTCCTGTGAAGCTTGAGGCCTTGAATTACTCCGAAGGCATCAATCATTCGAGTTGTCCAAAAATCCTTCGAAACGATAGCCGTGCAGAAAAAAATCGTCTTCCAAAATTCAACAGAATCAGGTCAGAGAAAGAAAAATTCTACAAACCTCGAATGCTCAAAAGAAACCGATCCCCCAGGATGGAGAAAAAAATAAACATTGAAAACGTAGCAAATATAATTATAACCTTATCTCGTTAAATCCAGAAACGCCACCGCGAGAGATAGAGAAAAGAAATCCAAATCTGAAAACACCCCACACACGTAAAGAAGTCAACTGCCCGGGGGGATTCGGCGTTATTTTACCATTTTTGTGGCTAATTCTGGAGACCACTGTTTCCGAAAAGCGGTCGGGGTTCTGTTTCTTACGACGAATTTTAAATCACGTTTTCCATGTTTTTTGTTTTAGAAACGAATAGCTTCAAATTAAAAATTTCATCCTGATGTATTGAAAACATTCGTGGTGTTATGATGATGATGATTCTTTTTATTTTCAAAATACATATATGATGGACCTAATTTTACTGTTTTTTTTTTCGTAGTATGTACTTGAATAACACATTGCAGTAAGTGGAAAAATTTTGTTTAAATTTAATCTATTAATCACCCAATTATTTTAGGAAGTCCTCTTAAAGGCAGAGCATTTCAACAGTGTGTTTCGAACATGTTAGAGGAGAAGTAGCTTTTGGTTCATTAACATTCCATATTCCATAAATTGCAGTAGTTAGCTAAGAAATGGTTTCTCGAACGGTTTATCCAGCGCCGATAGAAAGGGTAAAGCTCTTTCAAGTTCGAGGGTCGCAAAGATGCAATCCCAAGCAACCAAAAGTTTGGATAACATTCCTCTATCAGGTTTGATCAGATCAATCGTGTTTTTTAAAACATCTTCTTTTTAGCTCCATTTTAAAGTAGCTAAACAAACTTTAAAGTTGACTAAAAGTTCGCGAAAAATTGCTAAACATCATCTAATCATTTGTTACTAACTCACATTTATGTAACATTAGACTGAGTCGATTTGGGGACATTTTTGAATTTCTCAAACCTTGGGGTCTAAAAAGCTTCGTTTTGGTCCAAAACTCATCCATGATTTTTTGCAGAATTTTTAAGTAACGTTTACATGAGTAAATTTGAACTTTTATGTTTGTATGGGAAAATTGAATATTTTGTAGGGGAGAGTGGGGTATCGTGGACCATGGGGAAACGTGGGCCACTTTTAATATCTCTGATCTGTGTTGAGATAAAAATCTCAATCCAACTGTCATCGTCGTTGCTTTGCGTGAGCATATATTCCTATATGTTGTTAACTGAAATACGCATCATATGCTTCTTTAATTTACCAAGCTAAAAAAAGTTAGAAAAATTTACTTACACAATTAAAAAAACACCCGCTAATTTCATCGATGGGGAACCTAAAAAGCATACCAAAAATATGCTCATACGCTTATGATCTTAGTTTTGTCATGATCTTTCACATGGAAAAGTAATTTTTGATGAAACATCAATAAGTCACACAAACGCAACCAATTTGCAAATCATAGCATGTGGGGAATCATGGGCCACACATCTTGAATCACCTATATTTTTATGTTTATATACACATTCAGAAATTAAAATACGTTTAACCTATCTGTAAAGTTTTCTTATGCCAAATGAAGAGTTATGAAAAATATTTTGTCCATCCTATATAAGAAATTTTGCCAAAACGTTCGCGAGCCAGGTTTTGGAATCTATGCGATCATACACAGCTCTTTTTTTTCATCATCTGAAATTATTTTAAAATGCGAAATGAATTTGGAAATCACAGTGTTGAGTCAGCTCATAAACTTTGCATGTTATTTGGTCAATTTGGATTTGGTGGCCCACGATTCCCCACCATTTTTCAAAATCCAAAAAATATTGCATTTTTTCAGTCAGAATTTGGGAAAAATAACATATTAAAAATTTAAAAAAAAATATCTTATGATACCATGAAAATGTAGAAAATCATACCATTTTTTATTTTCATTTTATCTATTATAGATAAGAAGTTATGGAACAACGAAAAAAAGTGGCCCATGATTCCCCACTCTCCCATACTGAAAAACCAACATCATTTTTGTTTCATCTGTGGAACCGAGCCTGCTAATGGTTTTTGTGCCACTTTATAAAATCTTTAAAGGAAATTTTCCGCTTAATAACTTTGTCGAATGTCATAACTTTGTATCTTTTCAGACAAAAAAATTATTAGATGTTTAACAAATGTATGTCTTTTGGTATTGATAAACAATAAATTCAATTGACACCACTGATTGTGCCCCGCGAAGTATTGCATGGAAAGTGGTCATGAAATACCTCGCTAGGCACCCAGCAGTGGTGGCAAGTGAATTTATTGTTTATCAATACCAAAAGACATACACTTGTTAAACAGCTAATAACTTTTTTGTCTGAAAAGATACAAAGTTATGACTTTCGACAAAGTTGTTCAACGAAAAATTTCCTTTAAAGATTTTATAAATTGGCACAAACACCATTAGTAGGCTCGGTTCAACAGAAGAAACAAAAATGGTGTTGGTTTTCAGTACTAATTATTCAATCTTCCCATACAAACATAAAAGTTCAAATTTACTCATGCAAACGTTACTTAAAAATTCTGCAAAAAACCATGGATGAGTTTTGGACCATAACGAAGCTTTTAAGACCCCAGGGTTTGAGAAATTCAAAAATGACCCCAAATCGACTCAGTCTACACGCTAGAAATTATTAAATTATTTATGTTGCAAAATAACAATTTTTGACCTTTTCCCGGGAAATGTCATTTTATGAGTTCTCCATGAGAAGTCATAAAATGACTTCTAGGGGAGAAGTTCGAATATGGTTATTTTTCAACCGAATGGAATTTCTGCGGAGAAGTTGGAAAATGGTTATTTTTCAACCTTATTTGGAAGAGCAGTTTGTTTTGATGGACGAATTAAATGGAAATGGCAGAAATGTTGATGATTATCAATAGTTTATTTTCTATTTTGTGGTGCACAATTTATCCGATACATATTCGGAGAACATGACAATATAATTTTTATTAGGTTATTAATATCTGTTCTTTTTTCTAATTTTTTCTCGCTGTAAACATGATATTATAATTATGATTATTACAATTATTGTAATAATTGATGCTACAAGTCAATTTTGATCCAGCATCAGATCTTCCGCCGGAGATTACCACACGATGCATTCATTGATTGCAGGAAAAGCCTTTGAGGTGAAACAGAACGTAGTTTTGGATCCGCCCAATCAGTGGAGCTGAAAAGGATGCCAAAGGTCATAATTCATAATTCTATTCTAAAATATTAGAAAGACTTACTGGTAGATTGTGTAAATATCTCCGGATCTGGAAAATGCCGCTCGGCTCTAATCTTGTCCACTAGGGTACACTCGGGTGCAGATCCATAAAGGTTGATTCACCGGGTCGTCAAATATCTGTTGCTGGCTGGGTGGTTTCACCGGATGATTGATTAACTCCGAGCTAGTTTCCATGTTCTTCGCGTGATTGGCCATGATTTTCGTTAGGCTGTTAGAACAAACAGTTTTTCGAAATTTCATTCTTGAATTCCGGAGTAATTACAAAATAATAATAAATAATAAAAAGCTACCTGCACCACAAAAAAAAAATGTCGACTTTCAGAATTCAATAAAATTTGAGGTTGTGGTTAAATTTTCTACCATTTTTTGGTTAACGCTTTTAAACTGCGAATATGGTTAAAAAAAATGTAAACATGTAACATGTTCTTACCAAGCCTCGAACGCATAAATTGCTAAACAACTTCTAACCATCTTCAAAAAGCACTTTTATAAGCAGTACAAAAAATCGAAAAAATTACTTTATCGATCGTTCTTATTTTCTTTCTGAAGTCCGCTAATTTTATCAACCATATTTGTTGCTAACTCACATTTAAATAACATTTTCTTAACAAGCCTCGCACCCGAGCTCACTACTTGAAAATCGAGCTACATTCTTGCTGCTCTAAATGAACATCACGAGGAGGCAACGATTTACTTGATGTGATGACTTCCGGTTCTTAATTCCTACTTTATTCCCACTTTCAGGTTGCTAAAAAGTTCTTCCAGAACTAAATGTGTACTTCACATAGCCGTTTCCTAAGTAACGATTTGTTTGTTTATGCAATCACGGGTTGAAGTTCTAAACAAGTAGAATGAAGTCTCAGTGCAGCCAATGGAAAAAGTTGAAGAGTTTTTTATACAACCAGAGTATTTGAATTATAGGGTACCGTAATCATGCGTGAACGTACCCCCACGCCGGGCATGATGACGTAGTTGTTATGAGATTCTTCATACATTCCATAGGAAAAAAAATTAAATCTACGTTTTTCGTCATTTGCATTAAAAAGTTCAGTGATTAGTGTTACGGAACTAAAGTTAGTTTTGAATCAATTGATTTCAGTATGAAATATATTAAATAAAGAGCTTGGAATCATTCCAAAACTCGAATAAGAAAATAGTTACGAGAAAAGATGATTTATCAATTAATTTTTTTACTGCTAATAAACTCGAAATTTGCGTGTTAAATGATTTATTAGGACTATTAGATGTGTTTTCTTGCAATATTTTCCATTTTTAAGCTTACAATATGCTTGGAAATAGTTTCCAATAATTACAATTTCTACCAAAATTTAGATATTTCCGAGGTTAATTTGCATTTTATGCAGAACCACAAACCAAATCGTATTGTTTTAAGAAGCTCATAAATCTGGGAAGTCGAATTTATGCATTTGAGGACAGTGGCGTACAAATTACTGTCATCAAAAATATTTTTAATGGAAAAACTGTAGAATTCAATACAATGCTCGTCATTTTTCATAACAACTGCGTCATCATTCTGGAAATTTGCCAACCAATATGGCGGATGAGGTAACCTGTTATTTCGAAGAACTTTGTTATACAACACTTCTTCAGCATTTGTTCAACCATTCGCTACCATTATTGGAATTTGACAGACTGTGACCTGTGGTAAAACTACCCTACATGATGGCCGCTTGAATGAAATATGAGAGGAAAATTTTCGTTTTCCATATTCAATGACATTTTTTATGATTTCTTATTTAGCTGGATTTTGAAATAAAGAGTGAATTTTCTCAAAAATTTAATTTTTTTTGCTCAAAACGAAAACAAAAATTATTTCTCTAACACTTATTTAAAAAAAAAATCTTCGGTTGAGAGGCATTTTGGTCGCTTAAGTACGACAAATTATCATCGCACCGCAGACTTCATGATTGGTTCTGCATACTGCGGCATGCGACGAACAAGCCAAGCTGGAGGTTCGTAATTTGGGCAGCTGAAACGAAATAATAACAACATAGAGTAAAGTGGGTGCCAAACATCGGATGGATGTTGGTTATTTGTTTGTTTTTTTTTTTGGGGGTTGATCCATGAAGTGACGTTTAATGATGTTTGCTGAATAACTTCTCAAAATCAAGATGCTTAAAAGCTTAAGACAAGTGAATTAGTGAATTTTTGAGACCTTTTTTCAGTCAGATTGCTGATTTAAAATTGAACTACGATATATTCCTTTATTCAGGAAGAAAGTGTTGGTTGGGTTATAACTCTGCTCTGAATAAAGATAGGCCTCTCATTATTTGAGCAACGTTGCATATTTTGATCATATATAAATTTTTGTAAACTAAATTTTGTCTCTATCTCCTGAAACATAGTGAAAGTTAGTGTTTTATTTTATCCTAGTAGGCTGTTTTTTTATATTTTACTAAGCTACTTCTCGTGTTAACAAATACTAATCAGAATAGGCAAAACAAATATTTATAGGCAAGACACATTTCAAACTTATTTTAATTTTATGAATGATTGAATATTAAAATTTTGTTTCTACAAAGCAAATTTCAAAAGGCTGGCAAATGGTGGATAATGTGAAACACGAGGCCCCATAGTGGCTTATCACCTCTTATTCACAACTCCTATCTCATGCGAGTAACCTAAGCGGAGAACGGGTACCCAACCCCGGTGGATGCTTTGGTCGCATGCAGACTGAGAAGGTGGCCGCACGCGTCTGGTCCCCAGGTCAGGGATGGCTCAAACAGCGTCTGTTTGGCAGCGAGCGGCTGAATTTATGAAATGCGAATCCCACCAGCTAAGTCCAAGATGGCAGCCCCATCGCGGGATAGGGACCTTAGGCTAACAACCTACTGCTCCCGATTTGAAAAATTGTTACGGAATCCGAAACAAGTGAATGACCTGGAATGAAATCACGGACACGAATCAGTTCCAATTTTAGGTTTTAACTCTTGCCTAACAAGGCAAGCTGGCTCGACTTGCTAGAGAAGCTAGCCGCGTCAAGCTTGAAATTCTGGGAGTGAGCGAAGTCCGTTGGCCTAACACTGGAGAACATGATACACAGTCCGGGCAAGTCCTGCTCTACTCTGGCATACGAGGAGGACATGCTACTCGGGAACGAGGAGTTGGTTTCCTGTTAAGCCCGCAGGCCCATACGGCCCTCATTAGATGGGAACCGATAAACGAAAGAATAATCGTAACTAGATTTAGAACACGGGTTAGAAACTTTACAATGGTTCAGTGTTATGCGTCAACTGACGTTGCCGATTTGCAGAAGAAAGAGCAGTTTTACACTGAACAGCGTGGTTGAGAAAATTCCGAAGGGTGACATTCAAATCCTTTTGGGCGACTCCAACGCAAAGATTGGCTCCGACAATTAGGACCTTGAGGCGCCATGGCCTAGGACAGATGAGCGAAACGGAGAGCTGTTTGTAGAATTTTGTGGCAACAACAACATGGTGATCGATGGATCGCTCTTCCACCATCGACCAGCACATAAGGTCACTTGGGTATCTCGAGATGGCCGAACAGAAAATCAAATTGACCACATCTGCATAAGCCGAAAATGGAGAAGAAGCCTTTTTAATGTCCGCAACAATTGAAGCGCAGACATTGCATCTGACCTTCACCTCGTCCTTGGCGAGATACGACTGAGAATTGCGTGTGTCCAACGGCGCGAGGAGAAAGTCGGATGTCGATACGACGTCCGCCGGTTGGAGATTCCAGAGGTGAAAAGGGCATACGTTGAACAGCTTGAATCTCGAGCCTCGGAATTGCCGACAGACGGAACAGTCGAAGAACAGTGGTGTGAAATGTCTTTATCACGACGAGTCATGGTACTCCCGGTAAAGTTTGTGGAAGAAGAAGTGAATGGGTGTCGGATGAAACTTGGAGGATGGTCGATGATCGGAGAAAGGCGAAAGTCGGAATTGAGCAGACATGTAACTATCGGGTCAGCCAAAGCAGCTGCCCGCTTACGATATGCGGAACTGGAAAAGGCAGTTAAACGAGCTTGTAGGCGAGACAAGAGAGCCTGGAAAAACTCCCTCGCCGAAGAGGGAGAAAGAGCCGCGGCCAATGGAGATATCTGATTACTTTATGACATTTCTCGCTGCCTTGGTGCAAGGACTAATGCTAGAATGCCGCTAAAAGACCGAGCAGGTCAGTTATCCACCGATCGAACAGATCAGCTCAAACAATGGACTGAGCACTTCGAACAACTCTTCCGAGTCACGAATAGCGATGGCCAAAAGAACTCGCAGCTCGAAGCGCCAAGAGTAAGTCGAATCAATGGCGTTAACTCGGAAGCGCCCTCGCTGGCTGAAATAGCAGCGGCAATCAACAACATTAAATCCATCAAAGCGCCTGGAATCGATAGCATCCCTGCTGAAATGCTGAAAGCCGACCCTGCCCTGTCAGCACAAATGTTGCACCGTCTTTTCGCTGACATCTGGGATACTGCAACATACCCGGCCGACTGGATGCAGGGTATCCTCGTAAAGGTCCCGAAGAAAGGAGACCTAACAGAGTGCGGTAACTGGCGAGGCATAACGTTGATCTGTACAACCCTCAAAGTACTATGCAAAGTGATGCTGAACAGGAGAAAATCGACGCTACACTCCGACGGCAACAAGCTGGATTTCGATCCGGACGATCATGTGTGGACCACACCACAACGCTACGAATTATTGCTGGAACAAATCAACGAATTTCAGGACTCTCTTCTACTGGTGTTCGTTGATTTCGAAAAAGCATTCGACCGACTGAACCATGAAAACATCTGGGCAGCTCTAAGACGACGAGAAGTACCAGAGAAACTAGTCCATCTCATCGAAGCACAATACGAGGCATTTTCGTGCAAGGTCCGAACCAATCCCGGAAATTGCTGGAGTGAGACAGGGATGTATTTTATCACCGCTAATTTTTCTAATCATAATGGAAGAGATTCTGACTGGATCGATCGACTGTGCACCGAATCGAGAATTGCCGTGGAATCCGTCAACAATGGAGCAACTGAACGATCTTGACCTGGCTGACGATATAGTTTTGCTCGCCCAAACATATGCAGAGCAAACTCGACGACCTCACCGAAAGCTCCAAGGCAGCAGGTCTCAAAGTCAATGTCGGAAAGACCAAGTCGATGAAGATCAACACAGGATATCCCTCCATTTCCATGGAGCTGAGCAACAGGTTGAGAAAGTGCAATGCTTCCAGTATATTGGTAGCCAGATAACGCCTGATGGTGGTACCAAGAAAGGCATCGAAACCCGGATCAGAAATTCCCGAAACATTTGGCTGTCACGCCAGATCTCTTGACGAAAGATAATCCGAATCTTTAACTCAAACGTCATATCCGTATTGCTGTACGGGTGCGAAACTTGGTGCACATATGCGGTAACGACGCGAAAACTACAAGTACTTGTAAACCGCTGCCTGCGGAATTTCTTCCGCGCTTGGTGGCCTGGCAACTGGATCTCAAATGAGGAACTACATCGCCGGTGTCATCAAAGGCGCTAGAAATCGAGATTCGGGAACGTAAGTGGAGATGGATTGGACACACACTGCGAAAAGATGAGAACGAAATTTGCAGAGAGGCGCTAGAATGGAACCCAGAAGGACATCGAAGAAGAGGCAGACCCAGAAACTCGTGGCGGCGAAGCCTAGCCGCCTAAATCTGAACTGTCGACGAGAATCTTGACTGGGACGATGTGAAGACGCTGGCTCCAGATCGTCAACAGTGGAGGTCTTTTACCACGGCCCTATACACCGGAAGATCGGCACGGGAACATTAAGTAAGTTATGACCAAAACGGCATCGAAAAAAGATATGCAAGCGCAAAACAAAAGTTTGCCCATCTTGCCTCGTGTGGCCGTCATGCTCTAAATTCCCTATAGGGGGAAGTGTTCCTAAATGCGCATGTTGGGTAATATGCGCATACAGCCGATAGGCGATATGGCAGGAGATTCAACTCATCTAATTAGTGCAGTTTGAGGGTAATACGCTATTGAAACATGGCATGAAGAAATTTGATTGTTATATAAAGCCTAAAAAATTTAAAAATTCAAACAAGATTTTTGTCAGCTTTGTTATAATATATTGAACTTTAATTATCGTGCGTACAGATTCTGTGAACAAAAATTTTAATGGTTTTTCTTTCTTATTCATCTGGAAATCGGAAATTCAACAAATTGAAGCTTTTGGCAAGGTTGTAAATGATAAGATATTGAAATAAGAGATAGGTTCTGAATGCCCATATCAAGGCAGGTTAAATGCCTATATCAAGAAAAATAGATTAGTCTTATAAATTTTTTACTTTTTATCATTGAAACATTAAATCTACACTCAAATAACAATCTTACAGTGAAAAAAGAAGAACTTCATACTGATCCGATTAAAATACGATATGATCAAAATATTTCCATGAGATATGGCCATATGGCATACTTAACTATGTTTCATGCAAAAGAACTAGTGATGTAAAAAATTTCATCAAAATTTCAGCCTTGACGTATGCTTAACATCCGTTTCTACCATTTTCAATTAAATAGTATCAAAACATTGCAAGTGTTAACGAAATATAGCTTAAAACATAAATATGCGCATTTAGCCCGCCATTTTTGGAAATCGGCTATTTTGACTTCTTTTATTATAAAATTATTTTCACAAAAACTGTAAGAGATTTTAACAGAAAAATTGCTCTTACGTATATAAAACAGATGTCCTCTTATGTGTATATTGTTTTCAGACTCCTATCTATTGTAATATGGGAGAAAATGATTGCTTTCCTTAATATGCGCATATAGCCCGCCTCTCCCCTACAGACCCCGTTCGATTTTGGCAACACGCTCGTACATTTTTGGTCCTGTTATAACTAAAACTAAAGGGTAATGTTGTTTCTAAAAACCGTTCGATTTTGGCACATGTGCCAAAATCGGATGTTGCCAAAATCGAATGTTGCCAAAATCGAATGTTGCCAAAAACGAACGGGGTCTATATATAACTATATTTTTTAATTCGATTTCGATCCCAAATAATTGTCCAATTTCAGTTTCCTTTAAAATTTTGGGATTATTAAGGCTTTACAAGCATTTGATGGAATTAAAATTTATCCAGTACCCTGCTATAAAACTTAAAATACCGCTTAGGTTGAAATGAAATTTTATAAATTGAAAGTTTTATACTGGCACTTGTAACAAATCCATCCATTTCATTCCGAAGTTGCCGCCCATTGTTTACTGTTTAATTCATTAGCCAAAAGCTCAGGGCTACGCATTCTTTCACTTGGGAAGCATATATCGAGAAAATATCACATCCCAGCTCCGAAAGATTCAATCGAATCACAGAAAGCACACCAATGGTCGTCAACACAAGCTCGCAACACCACCAACCAACATGATGTGACGCAAACCGGCTAGCTAGAGCTCCAAGGAGAAAAACACGGAAAGCTTTTCTACCGCCGCTTGATCGCTTGCGTCTTTGCGTTGTTTTCACGTCCAGCCGCAAACGTTCGAACGATGGACTTCTTTGTAGGAAAGAACAACATTGGTCCGACCCAAGAACCTTGCGGACGAACAAAGCTTCCTGCTGCTGTTGCTGTTTGTTGCTAGTGTAAAAGTCGCGTCAAAAGAACTGACTGCGGTAAGCGCGCTCTTTCGGTGGCACCAACACCAATGCGAGCTGGTGACTATGATAGCTATGTGTGAGTTGTGATTTCCAGCAACCATA
Source organism: Uranotaenia lowii (assembly GCF_029784155.1). Lineage (NCBI taxonomy): Eukaryota > Metazoa > Arthropoda > Insecta > Diptera > Culicidae > Uranotaenia > Uranotaenia lowii. The sequence goes on from NC_073693.1 coordinate 167,412,954, forward strand.
TTCGTCGGATGCGGAAGTGGGTGGGTGCTGCTGGGTTTGTGCGCAGCGGTACCCCTCAGTTTTACCTTGCTTTGGTTGGGCTGGAAGTGCATATGGATAGAAGCGCATGGCATGGAACCTACACTGCAAACGCACACGTACGAACCGAATGTTGTAAAACGGAGTACGCGGTGTGTTGGTGAAGCTCCCGTGGCTTTGTGTGAGTGCTGCAGAACCCGTTTTTGGCCGTGTACTTTGTGACCGTTTGCTTTATCGGGGATTTTTGCTTTGCGCCAAAGTTGTTTATGTTTCCTCCCGGTGAGCTCGTACGATGAATGGCAGTGCAGCAATGGGTGAAACAACGCCTACGAGAATGCGTCCGCTGGGCTTTGGAAACAGTGGCGCGCAGATGGGGGCTTGCTGAATCTTAACTGTCAAATAAATTGTTTTTATTAGTTGTTCGAAATCCATTGAAATTGTTGATATTTTAGGAGTAGAAATTGTGATGGTGATACGAATGGAACAGCACGCCTCCCAGACTGCGCCACTGGACGAGTAGCGTTGAATGAAGCACGTGTAAAGGGTACGATGGAAAAGGAGGCGGTGCTTGCACACTAGCGTACGGCCAATCAGAATCGCCGGGCGTACATAATGATAGTGCCGCGCTGTATGTTTAACGATCGAGCCCAACTGTGTTCGGCCGTTTCTCAAGTGTGCTCACAGTCACTAGTCTTTAACGCACTTTGTTCGTGGTTGGTCGCGCAACGAGCGTTGCTTTTTTAATAATTCCCTTGGCGCAATAACCGACGTCGACGTGTGACGCACCTCTGCTGCTGAGGGTAGACGACGGTGGTGAAAGAAAAAAAGCTAAATTATATCGACGTCGAAGACGACGACGGCGCGGTGAAGCGAGTGCGGAAGATAACGAGTAATAATAATCATATCGGCGGCGGTTTTCGAGCGAAAAAGAGAGCGAGAGTGAGTGTGGATGAAGAAGGTTCCACTAATCGCCAGCCAGAAAAGTATCAGTTTGTACACAATTTTTCATGTTATTAATGAAAATAGTACTAAACAATACGCGTATTAAAAAAGTACGAATCTGCTCGGTCAATGGCAAGAGGAACACGGCAAGGTTCGAAACCAAACCAAAATACCAGATAGCAGAAGCATAAATACATATTCGCCCTGCTGGTAGATTACATACAATTTGGACAACTAATATTATATGCCATTAAAATCTTAGCGATTCGGTTTGGAATTGTTTTCGATTATATCATTACGAACTCGGAAGAGATATGTAATTTAGACACCATTGACTGGCAGTTTTGGAGGATCGCTTTGGCTCGGCGACAATTAGCGACAATTGTTCATCCGAATAATCATCCGTTTGGCGGGAGGAAGAAAGAAATCCATCGACCACTCAATCGCCACATAATAATAATCATAATAATCAATTGGGTGATAGCTGCGATTAGTAGTGATCGTTTGCGCGCGCCTCGACTCTGCACTTTTTTCTGTCGCTAATAGTGCTTGTGCTCGTCGCTTGGTGGTGTGAGAGTGAGTGCGAAGTGATAATTTTCACGATTACGTGAAGACAGTGTCAAAACAGTAATTAGTTTAAATTGAAGCGATAAATTAGTGATGTTTATGTGCAGTTTTTCCTCCATTGCGAGTGGCTCTGGGTCATTGGGTGTGTGCTCGTCGTTCAACTACTGTTAAATAGGCAGTAAAAGGTACACTACTACGCGGGCCCACGGCTACGAGAGCTAGACAGAAAAGGGGTAATGAAACTCTGCGGTGCTACCCAGACGCCTCAAATATGTGTCTGCGACCCTATCATTACCGAAAATTAGGATTAATGTAATCAATGCCCTGGACACTCCCGAACGAAGGCACTTTCCTGCCACCGCTACCAGTTGTAACGTGGTTACATTTCTGTATATATAAATAACAATTAAAATCGAAAATAAGACATTTCTGTACATATAATTAGATAAGTTCACGTTAATTATTTATTGTTATTGTTTATCAATATTGTGCCGTTCTAATGAAACGATCAGTCGACATGCTTTCCGTCATATGTTCTATGCCATACAATCTTTGGTACAAGATTTCATGCAACTTTTATTCTGCTTTCGCATACAACATCCGCTTTCATGACTCAAGTGATCGAGTGTCACCTCTCGAGATTCTTCTCAGAGATCCGAATAGGTTCGGTAATGAAAGGGGGAGATGGCTTGTTGTGGAAGACACAAGGAGATTCCCAATGTCATGCCGAGAGCATAGCTGGAGTACACGAACTCAGGTTCGAAAGTTCGATGACCGGATTCGTAGGTCATCGGATTTCCCCTCCAAAGGTCAAAGGATTTTCCTACTTGCGACCTAACTGAGGATCCACGGAACGAAGCTCGATCACTTTGATCCAGACCGTGGTTTAGGCTAAAGCGAGGATTTCCATTTTTGTTTTGTTTCGCGAATTGTCTAGTAAAAGTAAAAGTCCACGTGAAGTATCTTGAGAGTTAGGTGTTAATTGTTCTGTTCCTTTTCCCATTATAGCTAGACTAATTAGGCTAGGAATTAGTGTTGTGCGTGATTAATTCCGTTGTGCGTATGATAATCAAAAAAGGTAAAAATTCAACTGAATTCTGTGTGTGAGCTGTGTGTGTTAATTCTTGTGGAAATATCGTCCGACATTTTATTATATAGGGAACCATCACCACAACCGTTCTAGCGATTGATAAGCCCCATCGGAACCTCGTTAATCCAGCCACGGGAGGCTTCAAGGTTTGCCCGACGAGGCCACGTCGGAAGCGGAACCGTCCGTCACCACACGGTTTTCCGTCAGCCGGAACACCAAACATCCGGCTAATTTGATATTCGCCACCTGATTCACCGAATCAACTCCTGAGCCATCACCATGTAAGGTCCCACAACAACAACAACAACAACAACAACAACAACAACAACAGTAAGTTTTTCCCGGACAAAGAGCCAGATCGCTCTGCTTCATCGGCATTGAGCCAAAAACGGTACCGTAAGTAGAGCAAATCCGAAAAATGCGCATTTAAACAAATATCTGGCCCCATGATAAAATGATACACACACAGTTTGGAAACTTTGCAAATTAACAGTTTCCCATTTGAGAAGCTTCGCCCATAAATGCCATTCTCAAACCAAAACCGCACAACTAGGGAAAGCAAGACAGCACAGGAACAAATAGAACAGATATGTAAATATATAAATAGAAACCAACAACAAAACCCAAAAATACGTTTATAAATATAAAATCAACCGCTGAATGTAGTCATTAAAGTAACTTTAGTATGCTTGTATATAGTTCCTTTGAATAAAATTGTAGTTATGTCGTCCTAAAACAATTATGTTGATGTAATTTTATTGAGCTTTCCCCCTGAACAATTGCGTCTGGTTCGAAAAGGTATTTCACGTGTTTTGTCCGCTTAGTTTCTAGAGTTTGCTTGTAGTTTTTTCTATTTTCTTTATTTTACTCCGGGATGAACTGCTCGGGAAAACAGTTCCCTCGTTTACGTCTCTATTATGGGAAGGAGAAAGGTAGGAAGGTGAGTTCCACCCATGACGAGATGCGCAAGCGAGTGCTTTTCGAGCGGATAGAACAACGGTTTGCGTCCCAGCTATCCTTTTGGCACGACGGTGCAACTGCTGGTCTATTTTCCTGGCATCCCCATTCCCCTAATCATTCCGTGTCCTTTTTCGGATCCATTTGGACAACCCGCCCTGAGGTCGGGAGTCTAGCCGGGCAACCAACCTCGACGAGTGGTCCTCATATGAGGTGGCGCGTAAATCACTCGTTTGATGAAAGCGGAAGTTGTATGGGAGAGGCTGAAATCCTCACGCGCGAAATCGCACGTGTTACAATTGGCGCCCAACGTTCAAAAGTGGCTAAAGATCTAATTTAGACAAAATTGTCTGGGGGAAAATTTAGTGTTTTTGATCTATGTATTATTATGGAATATTTTCTTTCTATTTTTCGGAAAAAAACAAGCATGATCGCATTATAAAGTACCTGATTTATTTTCGTTTCGTTTTGTCAAAATATTTGGTACAGAAATTTTCGTTATTTATTAACTTAATCTAGTCATATTCGTGAACATTTTTGTTAATTTATTTATACATAATTTTCGTTAATTTATTATCAACTACTTGTCTTAAAATATTAATTTATTTTGTCGTTATAATTTGATTAGGTTATTACAGTATTATTATTATTTTTGCACGTTTAATACAATTATCATTGTTGAATACTTCAGTGCCAATGTATTCCCTTAAAATTTTTCTAGTTGTATGATCTAGAATAACAAACTGTGATACATTTCTTCATTGAAAAAAGCTATCCTGCAAAATTGATGAAAAAAGACAGACGAATACTAAGCAAAAGCGAAGCTAAGTGAATACTGGTTTAAAACTCATCTTACACACTACTCCCGTTTGTTTTTTTAAAGCTATGTATATCTCCTGAGAGTGACAAAATATTTGGAAAACACCATTGGGTGTAATTTAAAAAAAATAAGTTGGTTTTCTTATAAGAAACCTCCAGAAAGCCAGAATTCAAAAACAATACCTACAATTAAGATTCGCTTAGATTGTCAGAAGGTATTAGGGGAAGCATTGAAGAAGTTTTGGAGCCTAGTGGAATCGTGTGTTGAATTCCACACAGCAGTAGTATGGCTTATGAAGCAGAAGGAGCTTGGCTATGACCTATCATGAGTAAGTGTCTAGCACGAATCAAAAGCGAGCCAATAAGCGTTGATTTCTCTTACCATTAGTAGTAAGCCATACGAGAGAAAGAAGGAGCACATTCCCTAGTAAAAACTCCAAAACACCTCCACTGTCAACCTAAAATCATCTCCAATTCGAATCTAGACTATATTAGTTACCAGAACTTCAAAACTTAAAAGCATTTTTAGCTATGGCCCTTCTACACATTAGTCAAGTCGTAGAAGCAACAAAATATTCAAATTTGGAAAAAAAAACACCGTTAAGGGAAGTTAAAAAAAGGGGTTGGAAAATCGTCCACCCAATGTAAATTTGTAAATATTATGTAAAGTATTTTCTGTAAATATTTTTAATTTAGTTTAGGATTAGTTCGCGCCTTTCGTCTGCGGTAATCCTAGTGTTAGTTCTTAATTTAAGTAAAATTAGGTTAGTTATAGTTCATAAAATTACTCACGATTCTCATATTGTGATGTTGGGTTCCGTCCAAAAAAATAACTACGTGCTATGATGAAGGTTTTCCATCACCATGTAAGGTCCCACAACAACAACAACAACAACAACAACAACAACAACAACAGTAAGTTTTTCCCGGACAAAGAGCCAGATCGCTCTGCTTCATCGGCATTGAGCCAAAAACGGTACCGTAAGTAGAGCAAATCCGAAAAATGCGCATTTAAACAAATATCTGGCCCCATGATAAAATGATACACACACAGTTTGGAAACTTTGCAAATTAACAGTTTCCCATTTGAGAAGCTTCGCCCATAAATGCCATTCTCAAACCAAAACCGCACAACTAGGGAAAGCAAGACAGCACAGGAACAAATAGAACAGATATGTAAATATATAAATAGAAACCAACAACAAAACCCAAAAATACGTTTATAAATATAAAATCAACCGCTGAATGTAGTCATTAAAGTAACTTTAGTATGCTTGTATATAGTTCCTTTGAATAAAATTGTAGTTATGTCGTCCTAAAACAATTATGTTGATGTAATTTTATTGAGCTTTCCCCCTGAACAATTGCGTCTGGTTCGAAAAGGTATTTCACGTGTTTTGTCCGCTTAGTTTCTAGAGTTTGCTTGTAGTTTTTTCTATTTTCTTTATTTTACTCCGGGATGAACTGCTCGGGAAAACAGTTCCCTCGTTTACGTCTCTATTATGGGAAGGAGAAAGGTAGGAAGGTGAGTTCCACCCATGACGAGATGCGCAAGCGAGTGCTTTTCGAGCGGATAGAACAACGGTTTGCGTCCCAGCTATCCTTTTGGCACGACGGTGCAACTGCTGGTCTATTTTCCTGGCATCCCCATTCCCCTAATCATTCCGTGTCCTTTTTCGGATCCATTTGGACAACCCGCCCTGAGGTCGGGAGTCTAGCCGGGCAACCAACCTCGACGAGTGGTCCTCATATGAGGTGGCGCGTAAATCACTCGTTTGATGAAAGCGGAAGTTGTATGGGAGAGGCTGAAATCCTCACGCGCGAAATCGCACGTGTTACAATTGGCGCCCCACGTTGGGCGCCAATTGTAACACGTGCGATTTCGCGCGTGAGGATTTCAGCCTCTCCCATACAACTTCCGCTTTCATCAAACGAGTGATTTACGCGCCACCTCATATGAGGACCACTCGTCGAGGTTGGTTGCCCGGCTAGACTCCCGACCTCAGGGCGGGTTGTCCAAATGGATCCGAAAAAGGACACGGAATGATTAGGGGAATGGGGATGCCAGGAAAATAGACCAGCAGTTGCACCGTCGTGCCAAAAGGATAGCTGGGACGCAAACCGTTGTTCTATCCGCTCGAAAAGCACTCGCTTGCGCATCTCGTCATGGGTGGAACTCACCTTCCTACCTTTCTCCTTCCCATAATAGAGACGTAAACGAGGGAACTGTTTTCCCGAGCAGTTCATCCCGGAGTAAAATAAAGAAAATAGAAAAAACTACAAGCAAACTCTAGAAACTAAGCGGACAAAACACGTGAAATACCTTTTCGAACCAGACGCAATTGTTCAGGGGGAAAGCTCAATAAAATTACATCAACATAATTGTTTTAGGACGACATAACTACAATTTTATTCAAAGGAACTATATACAAGCATACTAAAGTTACTTTAATGACTACATTCAGCGGTTGATTTTATATTTATAAACGTATTTTTGGGTTTTGTTGTTGGTTTCTATTTATATATTTACATATCTGTTCTATTTGTTCCTGTGCTGTCTTGCTTTCCCTAGTTGTGCGGTTTTGGTTTGAGAATGGCATTTATGGGCGAAGCTTCTCAAATGGGAAACTGTTAATTTGCAAAGTTTCCAAACTGTGTGTGTATCATTTTATCATGGGGCCAGATATTTGTTTAAATGCGCATTTTTCGGATTTGCTCTACTTACGGTACCGTTTTTGGCTCAATGCCGATGAAGCAGAGCGATCTGGCTCTTTGTCCGGGAAAAACTTACTGTTGTTGTTGTTGTTGTTGTTGTTGTTGTTGTTGTTGTGGGACCTTACATGGTGATGGCTCAGGAGTTGATTCGGTGAATCAGGTGGCGAATATCAAATTAGCCGGATGTTTGGTGTTCCGGCTGACGGAAAACCGTGTGGTGACGGACGGTTCCGCTTCCGACGTGGCCTCGTCGGGCAAACCTTGAAGCCTCCCGTGGCTGGATTAACGAGGTTCCGATGGGGCTTATCAATCGCTAGAACGGTTGTGGTGATGGTTCCCTATATAATAAAATGTCGGACGATATTTCCACAAGAATTAACACACACAGCTCACACACAGAATTCAGTTGAATTTTTACCTTTTTTGATTATCATACGCACAACGGAATTAATCACGCACAACACTAATTCCTAGCCTAATTAGTCTAGCTATAATGGGAAAAGGAACAGAACAATTAACACCTAACTCTCAAGATACTTCACGTGGACTTTTACTTTTACTAGACAATTCGCGAAACAAAACAAAAATGGAAATCCTCGCTTTAGCCTAAACCACGGTCTGGATCAAAGTGATCGAGCTTCGTTCCGTGGATCCTCAGTTAGGTCGCAAGTAGGAAAATCCTTTGACCTTTGGAGGGGAAATCCGATGACCTACGAATCCGGTCATCGAACTTTCGAACCTGAGTTCGTGTACTCCAGCTATGCTCTCGGCATGACATTGGGAATCTCCTTGTGTCTTCCACAACAAGCCATCTCCCCCTTTCATTACCGAACCTATTCGGATCTCTGAGAAGAATCTCGAGAGGTGACACTCGATCACTTGAGTCATGAAAGCGGATGTTGTATGCGAAAGCAGAATAAAAGTTGCATGAAATCTTGTACCAAAGATTGTATGGCATAGAACATATGACGGAAAGCATGTCGACTGATCGTTTCATTAGAACGGCACAATATTGATAAACAATAACAATAAATAATTAACGTGAACTTATCTAATTATATGTACAGAAATGTCTTATTTTCGATTTTAATTGTTATTTATATATACAGAAATGTAACCACGTTACACAGTGAGTGGCCTCTGTATGAATGAAACCGGCAACCGTGAATGAAAATTGATTTTAATTATATCAACAATAAGCCCCCGCAGCCGTACAGGAGTGAGATATCCGACAGCGCCAATTATGAGGATCATGATCAATATGACCAGACGAAATTGAATCTTACGTCGCGCGCTAATCGATAGGTTACATTTACTCCCCTCTGTGTTCCTTACTAGATAGTTAGTTGTGATATTAAACATAAATCTACTAATAGTGACTTGCAAACGGCAAACAAGAATATGATCCCGTGATAGATTGGCTGAAAAAGGTACCAGGTCATTGACAAACAAAATTCATCACTTCATTGTGGTGCCTATCAACGGGAGCGTATTGAGTCTTAATCCGAACCTTAAAACAACAATAAAGTGAGTGAGTACCTAGTGAGATCTGGAAACTGGAACAGGAACAAACACGGCAGGGAGTCTCTTGGGTCGTTTTTCTGTTTCCAGGGAGTGTGTGCTATTTTGTTGAAACCCCGGGAAGTGTGTGAAAACAAGCCTCAACAGCGTTGTGAAGAACCCAAAGTAAGGAAAGCATAAAAAGGATAACAAAACAACACTGGCGTTTCGAGACTCGAAAGCATCCTCAACGCTTTAGTGACCAGATAGAAAGAAAGCGAACAACACAGACGTCCGTTTTTTTTCCAAAGAGCTGATCCCAATCGTCACGTGAAAGTTTACGCAAAATAAAGTGAGGGCCGTATGTGAATCTAGCAGAGTTTTACCGAATTCAGTGTTTTTTTTTTTGAAGAAAAGTGCAATACGGGTCCTAAAGTGAGTAAAACCCTGACCAAAGCCGCGAAGTGAACCTTGGCAACCTCGTGTGCAAAAAGTGCGTTAGATCGGTTGATCGGAAAACAGTTCCCGTGTTCCGGTGCGTCGGCTGTCGAGCGGGCCCGAAGAAAACGGCATTACGATTCATTTCGAAAAAGTGGCCTCAATCGGCGGCAACACGCTGAATTTCACGGATTTGGGGAGCCCCTACGAGGGCTCCCCCAGCACACCGCAGTCCGGGATGGACGCCCCGGATGCACCGCACACGCCAAAGTACCTCGATGGTGGAGCGACGGCTGGGGCGGCCGTTCCCGGCAAGTCAGCCTTCGTCGAGCTGCAGCAGCATGGGTTAGTGTTTTTCTGTTAAAATTCCTAAGAAGTTATATTTAAAAAAAAAAAGAGAATGAAATCGAAGTTTGCATTTATGTTTGAGGAATCAGTAGCAGTAGTTTCCAAGAGTGCAACTGGTGAACTGTTTTTAAAGTCAGAGAATATCCTTACCAACATGAGTTTCAAATGTTCACGCGTAGGGTAATATTATTTGGCATCAATATTCCATGACCGACGCACAGGTTCTAATATAAAATATTGCTAGTCGTCCTTCCAATAGGTGATTTGTGATTAATTAAACAGTCTTTAGAATACCGCGCGCCGCGGTGTCGAATGACTATCAGTTAAATTGATAGAAATGCAATTTTCTTTTCAACAAAATCACTCAAACTCTTAAACAATGGAAGTATTATCGCAAGGAGTTCATTTTACTTATGCAAAAACTGAATACAATGGATTTTCAAACTGACTTTACCGCTCTATAAAAAAGGGTTTCAAATCGGCCGTAGCCGCAACATCGGATTTTGGAAGAGTTGAAATGTGTTTATGCGGGTCGAGATATTTTCGTTTTTAGCTAAATCAGAATGAAAATTAAAATCCAAATCGAAAAGTACACGGTGGAAAGTCATATTTATTCTGAGATTCTAAATCAATTTTTTTTTTGTCAAAGTGGCCGCTTTTTATTTTTATCTACGTTAGGCAAATAGAAATTTTGCTGCAGCATTTTGGAATAATTTTTTACTTTTCTACAAAAAATGAGTACTTTTTGAAAAGATTTGTAATCGTTTATGATAAAAATTCGTGCCGAAACCATACAAAATCAACAAAGCTGTTGTTTCATAGATGAGGCATGCTCATTTTGGTGGAACTTATAAACTTATCCAATGTAAAACTCTCTCAACGACTTAAAAAAAAGTTTTAAGCATGGTCATCCTAATGAACAAAATTTGATGCCTGCTCAGTGGTCGGCGACTTAATCAGATCAATTTGACATTTAAGCGCCTTTTTTCTTTTTTTTCTGTTTTCCACTCCTGGATACTTATTACTTCCTGAAATAAAAGTTTAGTTTTTAAACAATCTCTTCTACAATCCGCAACACGGTTCTTTGTACTTTGTATAAATTTGGGTTGTGAAACGAGGTATTCAAGCATATTTCGTTTCATATCCGAGCAAAATTTTTGAATCTTCGAAGTTTTTAATTTGTATTATATTGTACTTTTCTTGAATAACTAGATTCACCTGCACATTTCTTCAAATGTAAAAATAAAAAAAAAAATGTGTGTTCACACCTTGTTTTGTACGTTCTTGAATTATTTGTTTACACATATTACCTGCTTTGCAATGTGACGACGTTTGCTTAGCGAAATTTTAGTCGGCGTCCACACTAGACTGTAGAATATTCCAAATCGTTGCAAGATTAGTTCGGAGAAAAGGTCCAAAACCGCCAAAACTAAGATATATGCCCGATTCAAGACCCTAGTGAAACATTTTCCCAGATACTTTTGTAGCAGTCTGTTTTAATGTCCGTTTTCTTCAGTTATTACAAAAGTTCAATTTTTAACGAAATGATGTCCATTTTATAACTGGTTTTGGACAGATACCGAATAGATTTTGTATGAAATTGTTGAAAATTTCGCTTTATTTCGAATAATCTTATCATTTATTTTTAAATAATAAGATTATCCTTCCAGTTTTAATGTATTTGCTATTTTTAATAACTCGAGTACTCAAGAAAAGCCGATGTCGCAGAGACCGAATATCACTATTCCGGAATAGGTTTCATACAGCTCAGCTTTTTGAAACTTGATTCTAGAATAGAATGAAAATTGACAGTGCACAGATTTTTTTCCCATTAAATTTAAACTTACAATTAACAAACTACATCATCTCTGCCAGTCTTTCCTGGAAGACTTCCTCGTTGTAAAATAGAACCCCGCGATTGATCTACAAAAAAAATATTATGTGTATAGCACCAAACCGAATAGCGACAGTAGGACTAGCGACGCATTTTTACTAGCGGGATTCCTGTCATTCGTAGGTTTGTTTTTCTTTTTTAAGTCCAGTAGGCGATTTTGATGTAGTACTCGAACATTGTTTATGTTATTTACTGTACATTTTCCTTAGGCCATCAATCGCATGCTCCAAGTCTCCTAGGAAACTCGCGCTGCGTCGTTATTATTTTCAACGTCGCGACGTATGCGACGTGTCGCTAGTAGGCAAAGCTGCTTTGATTATTAGCGCTCATATTTTGGATTTTTTCTGCATGCATAATATTATCAAAGCCATACTTCAAGAATTACCTTAAAATATCGAACGTATTCAAGCTCCATGATGTTTTCATTTGTTTTGTTTCCTAATTCAAAATGACACGATTGCTTTGATAAGTTAATTCCGTTAGAGCAAGTTCACTGGTGTTGAGAAAAGTGGTAGAAATTTTGTCACTTTTTGCACATTTCAAAAATTTTGCTATGCAGAAAAATTTTCAAGATCTGTGGCCTTCAAGTTTTTTAACAACACGTGTTGTAGTTTCGCATGCTGTGATGAAAAATAGCAATATTTCTATCACATACGGCTAGAATATAAACTGTGCTGTAAAAAAATACAACGCCCAAGGATCTTGAAAACATTTTTGCATGGTAAAATTTTCAAAATGTCGAAATTTCTACCACTTTTTCCCAACACCAGTGAACTCGCTCTCAGTACTCATTGTCAAGAGGCGTACAAAATTGACGGTCAGAGAAAAAAGCGAAATTGAAAAGCGAAATAAGAGATTGACGAAATTTTTGTATGCAAAATCTAGCATATAAACTTCATTTAGGTATAATAAAATTGATCAAAATATGACCATTAAACAAGTTCACATTTCGTTTTTTTATTACAGATCAAAGCCGAAGGTGGGTTGTTCTTCATGCATTTTCAAGTATTTCTGCTAAATTTGAGATCTATTGAACTAATCTCTGTTCTGCGCAATAAGGTTTTGTGAAAAAAGTCTATTTTTCTTGAAAATATTATTATCAGGGTTCTATTTAGCAAGCCACTGCACCAATCTAGCTGTACTAAATTAATAGTGCTCAGAAATGAAGAGATAGACATTTGATGTCTTGGGCAATATTGTCCGATTTCATAAGGAGTATATTTTGGTATACAATTTACTGTCAAGGGGTCCACCAATAGCGAGATAAAAATGCCAACTTTTTTGTTATTCAAATTAGAGCTTTGATGTCTTGGACAAAGTTGTTTATCTGTTCAAAATATCTACATAAATTTGTCAAATGTGTCAAAGTTCTAATATATTACTCTAAGAAGTTACGACGGGCTTGAAATATAGCTCAGTTGGCAAGTCTGTTGTCTCCTGAGCAGATATCCGCGAGTTCAAGCCCAAGAGTAAACATCGAACACAGTTGTACCGGATAAGTTTTTCAATAACGATCCGCCAACTGCAACGTTGATAAAGTTGCGAATGCTATAATGATGGTAAAACGACTATAATCGAAACGAAAAAAAAACTCTAAGAAGTTACAGTGAATGTAAAAATATTTTTAAAAAACTGAAACGTTGTAGATTGAATAAAATGGTGACAAATTTTTTTCTATAACATTTTTGCTTGAATAATGTATATCTGAACAATTGTGAAAGAAATGTAGGTACTAATACGGAATGGTCGCTTGGGAATCCGGAATCGGAACCTTCTGCCACCGAAGTTCCTGGAGATGATTTGTTTTTTTCCCACATGCACATGATATTTCTGAGATATAGAATGTCGAACATAATAGTTTATCGGCTAAGATTTCGTAGCGCTTTTTAATGTATTGAGAGATTAAGTTTCCATTTAAAAACAGATTTATTTTTAACTCCTGTTAACTAAAGTTGCCAGATTGCCCGGTTTTATCCGGGTTAACCCGGATATTTAGTACAAAACAAACAGTCCGGCCCGGCCCGGTTGCCCAGATTTCATTGAAAAATGCCCGGATTTTGCCCGGATTTATTCTCTTTATTTGGCAAATTACAAAAAAAAAAACAACGGACGCCTCAAAAACGAAATTTTTGGAGCAAGTTTTGTTTTTAATAACCATGAAAGGTTTTTTGGAAGCCTTAAATGCGATTAAAAATCCTTCGATGAGTTTTGATGAAAAAATTTTTTTGCATTTATTTTCTTGATTTTTTTGAGTAATTTATGTGTTTTTAAAAAAAAATTCCCGGATATTGCTAGATTTATGGTCGCCACTTTTGAAATCAAATGCCAGGATTTTGCTAGATTTTTATAAATAATTGCCCTGTTTGTCCGGTCCGGATTCGTGCTGCAAAAATTCTGGCAACTTTACTGTAAACTCGGTTTGAGTTTTAAGTTTAAACCTTGTTTTTAAGTATTTACAATAGGGTCAAATAATGTCAAACAACAAACCAATAAATATATTTCCAGCTGAATATTCACTTAAAGAGTTCTTTTATCATCAAAATGTATCATTAACAATTTATTTCTTTTGAAAATCCTGCAAAAATATTTTAAATTTAAATCTAGATTTTTTAAAGAACGCAATATTCAAACACAATTTAGTTTTTTTTCAATAACGTTATGTGTTTCAAACTGACGCTGATTGAATATGAAATGGGAAAATAAATAAACAATGATTTTTTTTAAATATAAACTTCGAGCTAAATCTGAATAGATTTTCAAGTGTTAATTTCGAATCTGAATTCTGCATTTTCAACCTGAATGAAAAATTTTAATTCCTGAATTGAAATCGATGTCTAAATACTAATTCCAGTTGAAAAGTTTTAAAATTCTTATCTTAAATACCGAATTTTGTAACAGAATTCTTAATCAGAGGTCTTACATTTGAATTTTGAATTTATAGTTTTCAAAATGAATTCTTTCTTCAATTATTTGTTCGTTATTCAACTCGTGAATCTGAATGAATATTCCGAATGATGAAACTGTTTCTGGTATTTCCACTGGGAATCACCACTATGGAACTTTTTCAAGTTTAAACTCTGCAGTAGAATTAGGGGTTAAAAAATCTAAATCTAATCCTAAAAACGATTTGGTATTTTGAATATTTTTCATATTCCGAAATGATGAGATCCTAACATGAAAAGGGGATCTAATTTAAGTTTAAAATGTGAATCCAAGATTCAAATCATGATTTTGTCCCAACGATGATTCGAATTGCAAATCAAGAATTATAAACTGGGTACAGGATCCAAAATCCGATCACAATTTCAATAATTATAATCAAATTTGGAACCAGAAAATTCGAAATGATTATAGCCTAAGCTAACCATTTATTTATCCTCTCTTGTCCGGGCCGGTTAAACTCAGAACTGACTGATTGTCACTTAATTTTGCATACATACGCAATATATCTAGCTAGCTTTGCTGAAAACTTTCATAAATTCCATCCACGCAAACAAAAGTTATTCACAATAGAATTTGTAGCATGAATTTCTAGTATAGTTCTCTAATATCTATCAACATGTGAGAATTATTAGAAAAAACCTTAGCAAAATTGTTAAATCATTTTTGTAATTTCGGATAGTTTTCGAAAAACGTTCAGGTTCATTGATCTTAAATTTGAGAATCCTTTAGAAGTATTTTTAACTACAGAAACTGAATATAACTGAAAGGAAACATAAAATTTGATAGGTTTCCAGAATTTTTGTTTACTAAACTAGAATAGTTTTTGAATAGTTTTTGGTATAGCACGTAGATTTGAAGAAAAATTGTTTAGAGAGTCCTGGAAGAGGTATCTCGTTTAATTTCCAGTATCTGCTTTCGAGAAATTTTCACTAAATTGCACATAATCTATGTTCATTTTGAAGAACAGAATTGAGTGAATTTTTTGTAAGTGTGTGTGTTAGTGTTTTTTACATATAAAACCTTCTTTATTTATTGAAGGCCGAAGAAAATTCGAAATCCTCACAAATAGTCACTTGGAGTTAAACAAACACGAAGGGAGGAAACAGGTAGAGAAATAAAATCCAAATTTCCAATAAATTGGAACAAAAAGGACAAATTTTGTTCCAATTTATAGGAAATTTGAATTTTTTTTATCCGCTTCTCCTTCCTCCTGCACCAAAAATTGCATTCAATCTTTATTGCACAGAATCGCGAAATCGAGTTATTTAATTTCAATTACTTGAAAACACTGTATAAAAAATCCTATTTGCTATAGTTTGATTTTAGTTCTTCCAACTGTTTGAATTTAACAGTAATTTATAAAATTCTATAATTAAATCCACAAACTTTGTTTATTTCCTCCTTTGGAATTTTCGCCAAAATCGAAGGCGGTGGTGTTGGCAAAAAGTAGAAATTGATATTAGTTCCAACATGAAATCTGCAGTAAACCTGAAAAAAAAGAGTTTTTATAAAGTTTTACAAAAATATACCTTAGTTCATATTTTTTCGTTTGGATTTTAGTGTTAACATACTTTTACTGGACTTAGCTTAACTCTCAAAAATTAACAAATTTCTGGAAATAGTTATCAATACCTTTTCAAAACAAGCAAAGTGAGCTAACGACTCATAAATTCAACTAAAAACATCTAATAGAAATTTTTGCTATCAAATATAAGACAACTGATTCAATAAAAACCGTCTAAAAGCGCTAATATAACTCGCTTCGATTTCATCGAATCACAACATCAACAATCAATTCCATGACAAAAGTCTTTGAAGGACATTTTGAGTTCACAAAAAAAGTGTTGATATTTCATTTTTTTTTAACATGTGATCTTGGCTATCGTATATGAATTCTATATTTGAACTCGGTAAAATTATTATATCGGAATGGTTTCCTTCCACGTTGCGAAAAGTTGTGTTGGTAGTATTCCCTATGATATGTCTTCGCTAGATAGGTCTACATTCCAATTATGAGAACGCACACGCACGGCAAAGATGGCGCACCGATCGATACAAAAAGGCAACACCGCGAGATAGAGGTGGCATCATTAAAAATTTTATGATGTCTTATTTGGACTCAGGCTCGCAGCAGCAAAAGGCAAACATGAAACTCGATCTTGAGTACCTATTTCTTTTTTTTTTTAATTCGGGAGCTCGCTACGCAAAGTCGCTTCATTGAATGCTGTACACAAAAGCTATGTTGATTTACTCGGATATCATCTCGAGGATAGACTCCAGCACTTTTTTTTTCTCCTCTATGAATATACACAAATGTGATTATATTGATAAATATTTACCTGGATCGCTTCGGGAGGATAAGTGTCTGAATAAGTGTTTTCGGTTGTTTGTGAATAGATTTGATGGTTGAAATTCTCCATTTGTTTGCTCGGGTGCTGCTTGCTGTTTGCTTGCCAACAAACGTCGAGGATTATGATGTTTATTGTTGTTTGTTTGTTTGTTTGCCAGCCTTCACGCAAAGGAGGCAAATAAATCTGGCTCCTCTGATAGAGGCTATAAAACCACTTTAACACCATGAAGTTTTATTTGTCTGATTTATTGATACCCGATTCTCGATGCCCCCGGAATTCGTGCCCTTTGCTTCAGCCGGCTGTGCCGATATGGCAAGGGATGGAAAGTGAGCTATTTTCCGTTTACGACTCTCGGTCGGAATTGATTTATAAACACTTACCCTGCAGTAACCCTTTCGTGCAGGAGCTTCGTTCAGTGTTCTGAAAAATCCTAATCACAAAATTCTAGCTATACAAAGCTATGATGAACTGAGCCAAGGATTGGTGAATCGAGGTGAAGTACTGGAAGGCGCTTTTTCTAGTCCCATGAAGAACGAAGCACGTGCTCTTGCACTGTTTCGTTTGGAGCTCATAAAACATGCTACTATCCGTTTTATTGTACTTTATGATTTATTTATTGGGGCTCTCTATAAAAAGGATCCGGCTGGGGAAGGAAATAGACACTAAAGCATATAATGTGATTTATCACAAAGGTTTTTTTTTGTTTGAAAATGCAAAATTGTGAAGAATGGAACGACATATAAAATGGGTTCTCAGTGAAAATATAAGCTTATCAGCTGTTTCAATAATGTTTTTTTTTTCAAGAATTAACCCACGAAACAATATTTTTTCTGAAAACTTAAGAAATGCAAAAAAAAATTAAGCTTCGCTTGTTTGACTACTCATATTCAACTGAAATAATTGAACCCAAAATGCTTTACTAACATTATTTTGAAAACAATGTACCGTAAACTGAGGGATAAACTGGATAACATGCCGCTATTAAGCCTACCCCCATTCTGATTCTGATACCGTAAACTGGGGGAACTTTGATCAACGGGGTAACTTTGATCATCATGTTTTTTTTTGCAGATAATCATCATTGATTAAATTAAAAGTTAAAATATCTGAAAACTGTTTGCAACGTTTGAAAGTCAATAAATTGACTTACAAATAAGCTGAATTTGGTTTTTATTAGAAGATTTTTAATTTTACTTAAAATGTAATTTTAAAATCTTAAAATATCTGGTTTTTCGAAGACTCACAAACAAACATCACTCCTGATCAAATTTTTGCATTTAGGAGCAAATGGGTTATTTATGTGAAAGTTCAACTTGTTTTCTTTGTTAAAGTTTAGTTAAAGTGCTATTTTTATGGTCATTTGGTGATAATTTTTGGACATTGATAGAAAAACGGTGATTTTCCATGAGAAAGCCCGTATAGTAAAAATGGTTAAAAACCTATCAAATGGTTTAATTTGAAGAAAAAAAATACATAGGAACAGTGTGAGGAACTTTGGGAATTACATGAAGGCAAAATTTCATTTGTTTTTGAGGCCGAAAAAATTGAGAAATGTTTTTAATTTTTACCCCTAGATGTATGCAGCAACATTGTCCATTAGACTAGTTCACTTTTCGGCTTTTTTCGCTGATCGCAACGCCACTTACAGGGTTTATCCTCATTCATTTTCAAGTACTCTGGCCAAATTTGAGCTCATTTGAGTAAGTTTCCGGCGTGCGCTAGGAGTTTTATTGAAAAAAGTCCATTTTTCTGAAAAATTTTCGTAGATGTGTTCTAGCAAGCTGTTGTTAATATAAAATGATAATTTTATAGTGCTCGGTGATTGGTATGACAAGCATTCGTATAGACCCGGTTTAGATAATTGACTAAATCGAACCGAAAAAATTTAAAAATTCATAAACTACCAACTTTTACAGAAAATTTACTTACAAGTTGAGAGCTTAAAATCAGTAGTAAATAGAAAAATAATATTTTCGATATAAAATTTTCATAAAAAGATAGCCTTATTTATAACCTTTAATTTATAACCTTTAATTTGATGTATAACACTTAATGATCGAGAGTGCTAGCCAAGTTATTCAAATATCTATGCAACAAATTTGATTTGAAAAAATATTTTTCATTCAAGTTTACTCCACACCAACTTGTGCACAAGAAAGGATATTTTATTCAATCAAGTACCCCATGACGGGGCCAGGAGTTAAAAAAGCGCGCGCTTTGATCAAGTTGTAAGCAAGTCCTCTTGATGCCACGTTTTGCAGGTTGCATGATGCTAAAACTTGAATGGAGACAACATTATGATTCAAAGAATGTGATGTGAATGTTTGAATATCTTTGCTTGTACTGTTGCGATAATTAAGTGTTATACATCAAATTAAAGGTTATAAATAAGGCTATCTTTTTATGAAAAGTTAATAACGAAAATATTTTTTTTCTATTTACTACTGATTTTAAGCTCTTAACTTGTAAGTAAATTTTCTGTAAAAGTTGGTAGTTTATGAATTTTTAAATTTTTTCGGTTTGATTTAGTCAATCATCTAAAACAGGTCCATACGAATGCTTGTCATACCAATCACCGAGCACTATAAAATTATCATTTTATATTAACAACAGCTTGCTAGAACACATCTACGAAAATTTTCCAGAAAAATGGACTTTTTTCAATAAAACTCCTAGCGCACGCTGGAAACTTGCTCAAATGAGCTCAAATTCGGCCAGAGTACTTGAAAATGAATGAGGATCAAACCCTGTAAGTGGCGTTGTGATCAGCGAAAAAAGCCGAAAAGTGAACTAGTCTATTGTCCATCTTTTGATTATAAATGTTTTTGAACGTTAGAAAAATCAGTTTAGTCCTAACAAAAATTACTGTTACTAATGTTTATGCCTTCTGTGCTAAATGGCACCATAATAATGATTTTGAAGATGTTGAGGCTCCTTAGGCACCATAGTGATCAAAGTTACCCCGAAAATCTAAATCTGGTTTTGTAGCAAACATTTAATTATACCCACCAATGTCGTTTGGATTTACTGCAACCAATTATCATGTTTTTTACTCATCACCCGAGTAAGTGTTTTAAAACTTTTAGGTATTACGAAAAAGCAACCCCTTCCAAAATATTCAAAAATGAATGAAAAAAGCGATCAAAGTTCCTTCAGTTTACGGTAATTCTTTGATGAATTGGAAAAAAACATAATGAATACATCGCCAATGGTAGCTATTACGTGATTGATCGAGACCATATATTTTAAACGAGGGTCAAAAGAATGCAGCTTGGGATAAGCAATTCATTATCAATGCATAAAACTTATGCTCTCCCTTTAGAAAATGATCAATAACAACGCCGGCCAAGTCCTAGTAGTCAATCAGGGATAAAGAAATGATTGTTTGTATAATACTTTCTAGTATCAACAATGAACCTGTCATTCCAGTTTTGTTCAAAACTTTATTGAAAAATTCTGAAACAATCATTAGTCTGTTTCACCAGCCGTAGAAACCGTCTATACGTCTGCGAATCTATATTCAAGTATCTCAGGAATGGGTTGTGTTAGTAAAAGAGAGGTTATAGATTAGGAGTCATTTTTGGTAAATGATGCGATCTTCGTTTTACCTTCACCTCCTCTGTTCCCAGACATTTCCTGAGGAAATTCGTATTGACATGTGCTAAGCGTTTTTTATTTGAATTTTATGAACCCTCAATTAATTAGGAAAGCGACCATTCGAATTTCCCCCAACCTAGGTGATTACCTTATTATAATCGCCAACACAGGACAGATTATCGAAAAGATTTTTAAAAAGAAATAAAAAGTAACACCAAAACAAAACAAGGTATGGAAAATCAATAAAATGAAGATGGCTCAATTTGAAAACATATTGAAATGTGAGGGACATTTGCAGAAAGTTGCTTTGAAAAACTTTGCGGTTCGTTGCCAATATAGTTCAAAACTATTCAGTGCTGAATTCTGCAGCTTTAAGTTTAGCCTTTCTACAAAGATAAATTTAATGATACTTTCTCTCGCAGTAAATAACTTATTTCTGATAGTTAAATATTTAATTGACAGATTTTTAAAAAAAAGTCAGATTTGATTGCAATCTAATTCAAAATGTTATTATAAATAGAGCATTTGAAAAAACCTACCTCCATATTGGTAAATTTTCAAATCTTCTTGCACAATAATTGTCACTAAGGATATAATTTTTGTCTGTAGAAACACAGTTGACTTTTTTTTTTACATTTTTCACCTTTATGAAAAGACACTTCTTGATTGTCTTATTTCGAGTTGCTCTGTGCTCGTAACTGATGTTCTTTATTTACTTTATTTTGCTAAAAAGCACAACTTGTTTTAAAAAATATACTTCGCTTAGTAAGATTCGTTAAAATGAAAATGACTTCTTGGGAGTCTTAAATTCGGTTTTCCAATGGTTACTTCATGAATATTCAATACCGATCTTAAGAAGCCTCTTTTGGAATCTGTATAAGAGGAAAAGAGAAAATCATATTTTTTTAAACGAACACAAACACATACAAGATCTCAACGAAACATAATGTTTCCGCGAAGAGATTCCTTTTTCGTAGCTCTAAGCTTACATCTTTCGAAGATATGATGGCTAGCATCTTATAAATGCTGAAACCACTAACCCACAGAAAGTGTATTAAGTACCCAAGCAACCAAAGGTCGCGTTTTATCTTAAAGCTGGAACTCCGAAGTTCACATATGGCTGAAAAAAAGATTCACGGGAGCTTCAGGTGACTCTTGTCACGTGAAAGTTACTCAGGAACTTCCATCGCCTTTTGAAAGGTTAAATTATTGTTAACGGATCCTCTAAGCGCTTTCAATGCAACTTCTTTCAAGGAGGTAATTACCTTTTAACTTCGCTTATTACTTTCTAACGCACCGTTAAGATACTTCTAGGTGTTTTAGAGAACCTATATGAGAATTCTACGCGGCATGTCAAAAATGTCTGCCAATTTCTTGTCCTGGCATTTGTTTTGTTTATATCAATTTTTACTTATATTTACAAATGGAATGCAAGAATTTTTCGAATTTTTTCTTATCAATGTTTAGATTTCGAATAATTTTTTGATGATGAGAATTTTTACTATTAATCATTAAGTGTACTGAAAGTCCATTAAACGAAATAAGGTACAATGTATTGACCAATTCGCTCAATCATCTCAAATGATATTGAGTTTAAATACTAATTATTACACTGGCAACGATTTATTGCTGGGTTGGTCGAGAGGCTGGTGAGTTTCATTGTAACCCAAGAGAGCTGCGGTTCAATTCTCAAGGCGTAAGTAGCTTTTGTAATCAAAATCATATAATTAAAATCAATGAGATAGACCAGATATGTAGAATGGTAACCTAGCAATCTGTCATCTGGTTGTCAGGGCAATCTGTCACCCGGATTTTTTTCGGTGCGCAGATGTTTTTTGACATACTCTTAGAAGCTGAATTGCATGCTCTTCAGCCACCTAAACGAACTTCAAAGTTGCTTTAAGAACTTAAATTTTGGGCTGGCAATCATTCTCTTCAGAAAGATACGAGAGCTTCTATGAAACCATTTTAAGGGAATTCTGGTTCCTTTGGTATGCTGTGACCGGGATTCGATCTCATGCCCGCTGGCTTAGAAGACTTGAAGGATATCATCTACGCCACGGGCTGCGGCTTTTAAGCTGTTGAAGCTTACAAATTTAACAAATTTGGTTTGCTCATCATTCCCTTGCAAAAATTGCATGACACCAAAATAGCTGCGATTTAAATTAAAATTTTTGAAGGAAAAATCGTTACGTAACGATGATCATACCCCCCCTCCCTCCCTTTTCTATGTCACAATTCGTAACGCTCGAGCTTACTCCCTCCCCCTCTGATAGCGTTACATAATAAATGGATGCCCCCTTAAACGAAATACATTGACAAATCCTATCCTTTGGATCTAATATTTCATATCATTCAGGCGCATAGCTAGGTTCTTGCATGGATTTTATTTTTCTATTGAATCGACAAAGATGTTGAAGTAATTGGTTGTTAGCTGTATTCCAAACGTAGTTTTTGCATAAGATGTGAAACAACTTCATAAAATAGAAGAATTCTGATCAAATGTCTTTCACCGAAAAAAAAAGAGAACATTTGGTAAAAATTCACAAAAAGAAGATTGCGTCCATTTCTTGATAGAAAAAGAACATTGTATCCCTAAGCTAGCAACCAAGCTTTTTTTTTTTGCTTGCGAAAAAAGTTATCCATTATTGTGTGGAATTTAGTGGATGCTGTAACAATTATGGGTCACTTTTGCCAGCTAAATTAAAAATTCTCGTTTAATTCGCTCAGTTTCATTTGGAAAATGTAAACTCGCCCTTTTGTGCTTATATGAGACCAATTTATTTTGTTGAAATCTATGAAATTTCTGCATAAGGGGCTTAACGTTTAAGATGTCAACCTTACAACATTGGAATTTTATGCGATAGTTCGACAGATAATGGTTAACGTATGATAAAAACTGTTCGAACAGCAACTTTACTGTTATCAAGTGCATACATAGTAATGCATAGTAAAATCTTGATTATATTACCGAATAAAATTTTTGTTTGTTCAAGTTTTTTTTCTTGATTTTTTTTATGCAAATGCCAATTTATAGCAAGGATGCTGAAAAAGTTCTGGCTACTTAACTTGAAGAATTATAATTTTCAATATTTATATTACTTTAGTTGAAAAAGTTAAGCAGAATATTTTCCATAAAATACTTAATGGTGCATAACTTGCAGATTTTCTGTGATATACAGTGTCAAATTTATTAAAAAGATGTATATTACGCAGGTTTTTGAATATTACAGCAAAAGTATAACAAATTATGTGAAAAAGTATTGGCTAAAAATGCAGGACAGCGTTTTATAGGTTCATTAGGTTCTACAACGAAAAAAAATAAATGGGAAAAAATCTGAAAGTAGACTGAAAACGTTTAAAAAACTCTTATTAAGAGGCATTCAAGGGTCAAAATCTAGATAAAGTAGAAGGAGTTATTCCACTGATCATACTGACAGGAAACTTAGAACAAATATTCGATCATTTTCTGGCTTATTTTTTTTGTCAACTTCAGCAGGTTCGCAATACCGAGGCTAGGTGGCGAAACCACCATTTTTCCGATACAAACTCCCTGTAGGAAAAATGTACCTGTTTAGTCCGATTTTATCGTCTGAATTGCCTTTTTTTTTTAGAAAGTTGGGTGGCACTTTCTAACTGGGATAACAATATTCTTCAAGTCGATTGATGCGCACTCTGGAATATTGCGAACTGTTGGAAAAATTATCTTAAAAATGAAATCGAGTGTACAGAATCAAAAAGTTTCGGGAATTCTTGGGAAACGAATGAAAAATTCTTGGATTCCCGAACTCAATAAATAGAGCTTAAGGAGTCAGATTCAGCTAGTAAAACGATTGTTTTTCTTTGATATATGGTTAAGACTTTTTTTTTGTTATAATAAATGTCTTAAGGATTGAATAAAAAAAATGTTTCTTCGTATCTTCGAAAAGTGGAATACGTCAGCGATTATTAGAAATAAAAAAAATCCAATAATAAATTGCTGCGCGAAGCATTGGAATTTAGAACTTCTATTTCGAAACTATAGATAGTGGTTAGTAATCAGAAAAGAATTGACACTATTTGAAACAAATGGGCAGTTATTTGAAAATTAACAAGATTTCATGAGTAACCTGAAGTTTAATAGATAGTGAAAAATTCTTCTCAATTTTGCCAGCTCCATCTGAATAATCAGGTCTTCCGATTAAAGGGGTCAATTGTCCGGGAAATTGCAATATTAATTACAAATCATATGAAAGCTAATTTAGAATAGGTTTTTCACTGTGTTAAATTCTATACTTTCTCCAAGTTTTTTGCGTGATTCAGAAATCAAATTTTTTTATTTGGTTCTCAAAATCTTTTTCTAACCTCGCAAAAAACGCCCAATTTCAATTGGTGCTGGTTGATATCAATAAATAAATTATTGTAAGCATTTTGGATCAGTAAACCACTGTTCACGTGTTGACAGGACTATGACCCACACCTGTGGAAAAACTGAAATACCATCCGTAGCTGTTACAGTTTTAAGCAGCCATCCAATTTATAGGTCACCATGAAGCATGAAATCCATTGGTCAGTTAAATGAAGAGCTGATTTCTGCAAGCCGGGTGGCCAAACTTAGAGAGTAAATAACTCACTGATGATCCCACCTTGCCCTAACCTAACACGGTACCGCACAAAATATAGACTCAGCCACACACTCGAACACAGCTAATGGTTTGCCGCCACCGTCTTAGAGTGCTAATAATTATCATTAGCAGTATTAATTATCGGTGGAAAATGGGTATGAATAAGTAACAAGTTCAGCTTCTTGCATGCCACCCAGTCGATTAAGTATTTGCCAGCCAGCCAGCAACTCGCTTCGGGGATTCAAATGGGAGAATGCTCAGCACGCGTATGATGGCACGATGCGGCGGGCAGAAACAGTTTAGGCAGAAATTTCATGAATCACGTGTTTTGTGAAGTGAGCGCGCGATCGCCGGAAGATGGCGGACAGACGCCAGCCGTCGCTATCGATTGCGTTGGTCATATATTTTCTAGTAGGGATAGCTCACATCGGCAAATGTCGGATCCGTCATCGTTTGTCAAGCAAGGTGGTCGGAAGCTGTGGCATTCCAGTGATTGTTTTTCTTCCAAAGTTGCGGGGTGGTAAATTTCAAATGAAACAATTACCAATGGAGTTACCTAGTATTTAGTTGGTTGAAAACCCTCTCCGTCCGTCGGCACCAATCTAATGCCTCAGCTAATGGCTTCGAGCAACATGCTCATCTGGCAGCACTGATTTGGTGTTAATTGTACCACCACCAACCATCTGGTTCCATTCCTGGCAGCCACGCCGCCTTCCCGCCGTCTTCATGTTAAATCGCGTATAATTAATTGCTTAATTGGACGAACATCGATTTTTTCAATGAGTGTGATAGCAATTTTTTTCTGCTGCTGATGCTAAGCTACTCTCTCGACCGATTATGTGTACTTACAAACTGCACATGTGTAGCTTACTGGGGATACATATGTACGATTGGGTGGCGATCTGTGATTTGAAAAAGGTGTCGGAAACCAGTGTGGTATTACTTGCTTGTTGCTCTGTCATGCTACCATCTATCATCAATCGATCATCGGGAATGTACCTGTGTTAGCTTGTATACATTCTTTGTGAAGTTTTACGCCACATTAACATAGATTGGAAGATATTGATCGTACACCAATATAATATGATTTGAAATCAAAACAAAACTACCAACAAAGTTTATCTTGAGCTTAATTGAACAAATTTGATAACTTTAAATATTTTAGTAATGTCTTATGTTTATGCTTATGCTAATGCTTACGCTTATGATACATACACAGTCAGATCTTGTCAGCATCCCGGTGAATAGTAAATGTACATTTACATGACTATTCATATTAACTCGGCCGGGCCCACTGTGCAGTATTGGACGCAGAGACAACTGGAACCAAGGGAGGAAGAAACGTGGACAACAGTACCATACATTTCCATGTTTTCAAAGTGTTTGAATGTTAACGGTGGAAGAACATTTGCTAAATTTACTGTGCTTCTTGGTGGTGACCCTTGTGAGTTCGTCCTTTTGTGGGCGGAAATTAGGTTTTCGATTGATAAATTGTAAATGTTTCAAATCTTGTATTGAACATTTATTTAGTCAATCTATTTGTTTCGGATTTTTGTGAACCATCATCTTTGGTCATTGACCTTGTACACTGTACAATGTACAGGGTGTTCAATAAGTTTGAATACACTTTTTAACCAAATGGTGTGGTAAAGCCTCTAACTTTTTTCAGCGTAATTTTGTGCTATTATCAGCCTTTTCACACCACACGTACTGGTACAGGCAAAAAATCAAATTTATTTACCAAAATAAATAGTTTACAGGTCACCTTATCTGCCTCCTTTGGTCAAATTCTCATGATCATTGATGATGTCGAGAATAATCAAGTACAGAATTCCTAAACTTGTCTTATATAAAATCTATTTTTTCGTATTATGTGTGAAATGTCGAAAAAGTAGCTACGTGGTAGCTGATTTTCATCAAAAAGCTGATCAATGTGATGAAACATGGAATAATTGCACATCGTAAAAAGATGAAAACCATTAAATAAGTGCTTGTGTAACTTTGAATTAAGTTTACACTGGTCATTAATGGATTTTGCATGTAATGGTTATTTTTATAAGTAATTTTACACAGAATAATACAGGTTTTTGGAAAAACTGGGCCAAAATGAAAAATTCCTTGCTCTTCATATATAGCTCTCATGGATTGGTTAGTTATATCATGCATGTTGTCGAGAATAAACAAATACAGGAAACCTATTTCGTTTCTTTATAAAAATCGTCAGCATTCTTATGGGGAACGAAATTTCAACAATAGAGGAGCGTGCCGCGTACGGTGGACTCGAGAAACCGCTGAAGCTCATATAATTGGTTTGAGGTAAACAAAATTCCTAGACAAAAGGTTTGAGTGACCTTTATCGAATTACCTTTCCATTTGAGTAAAATAAAATCTGTTCAGTTGATTTTGAATTACCGTTATTTTAATTTGTATTCGAACTTATTGAACACCCTGTATATAAGACCGTCGGGCAAAAACAAAGAAACATGCAATGATTTGTCACTATGCTTGGTCCACTTATTCAATAAAAAATAACAATTTCTTATACCAAACTTATCAAACTTCTAAAACTTAATTTTCACCGCGGTGGTGCGAACAAAAAAACACGTGCGATACCAACAAACCATCGCCTACTTTCCTCAATGTTTAAGTAATGTCTTTGTCTTATGTTTTAAACTCAGTAACAAAGTGTTATGTTTCATTCAGAAGCATTTTGCAAAAAAACAGCCCCGCTTTCTGAATATCGAAATGTTGTTCTTAAACAGCAATGGAAATGAATGATTTGTTTAATATAAGAATATTGATCACAGTGATTCGGAGATAACACTTCATTAGTTTTTCCACTTCAGTCAATTCCTTGTCCTTATTCTTTTGTACTTATCTAAACCGAAGCATTTAGAGTTTTTTTTTTCTTAAATTTTTGTTTCATCTCAGCTACCAAAACATTAACTGAAATAGATCATGAAATCATTTATTTAAAAAAATTTTTTATAACGTTAAAAATTTCAAAATGTGAAATTAACACGACAATTTGCCTTATTTGATTTTTTTCTTTCAAATTTGTCATCCAATTAAAATTTAAATAAAATGATGAGTTTAGTTAGTAGCTCTGAAGTTGAAGCGAATGAAAAATTCGGGATCACCCGCTCGTGATAAATTTTGCCATAAGACCACAAAGTAATGATAATCAAAAAACGAATGTTGCCTCTCCTTTTTATTACGTAGATTGAATTTCTTATTAGTTTTGCAGATAAATAGTCAACGAATTCAAACTGAAGGCTCAAAGAATATTTGGTGAGATTCGGACCAGAGAATGACAAGCGACAGCTGTATGAGTTTGACTTTGGTTTCATCAGTAGCTACTGTAAAATAATATGAAAATGTTCTGTGAAAACGAGCGAATCATAGTTCCAATCTAAGAAATATATTTTTCTGCGAATGTGAAGAAACATGATCATTTTCATTTCCCTGAAGAGATGATGCTCTTGTTCAATAATTTTTTCTTTGAATAATTTTTGTTTTTTTAACAAAATAATTTCCTGTTGCATTTCAGTCTGATCAGAAAACTTTTCTAAATTTTTGAAGTTGATGGATAATTCAAGAAAAACATGGAATTTAAAAGCAAGAAAGAACATAAGACGTAAATAACATGTTCTTCCATCACCTTCGAAATTTGATAACTGTCAGGTATTAAATGTATCAAATTCAAAAACATAACATTTCGTTACTATTTTTAATTTAATACTTGTACATTATGCCAAATTCCAATTCCCAAATTTTCTAAGTTTTTTTTTAATTTTGCGAGAATTTTACAAAACATTAAAATTTTATCTAAAGAAACTTCTTTAACCACATCTGCTCTAACGATCTTGAACATAACTTCAAATACTTTTGTTGCAACAGCTTGACATCTTATTCCTCGAAGCTAACAAAGGATGTCGTCAGCCTTTAGTATTTTATTTAAACAGTTAATCGGGTTGGGAATGAATAGAGTATTTAAGTTATAGAAGTAAATGTCAGAACTCCTGCCCTCCCCCCCCCCCCACCCCGCACCCGCCTCAAAAACAGCCGGTTACCATCTCAATCATCTTTTGGTCTTAAGATAAAACGGTTTCTAAACGTTTTATTCAGATGAGCTCGATTTAGGTAATAGAGATTGAAATTGCTTGGGATAAAATTTGGAAAGAAGGCCTTCATATTGTGGTGTAGCAGTAGGTTTTGATGTTTTGGATGCGGCGGCCAACGGCTCGGCAGGTCTATTATTGTATGTATTAAAAAAAATTATTTGCAAAAATAAATTCCACAATTTGGGATATTTTTTTAGTTAGATGTCTTTTAAAGTGAACATTTTTCATCATGAACTTCAATTTATAAATTTATTTAGTAAACAAATTTACTGGTTTATAGGCTTGTTTTGTTTCAATTATAGTCGTTTTAACATATTTATGTCATTCACGACTTATATCAACAAATGCTTTGTTTCACCCCAAAGCGCTTGTAAAAAACTGACGAGGATGGTTTCACTCAGAAGAACACAAGGCGCACCAGAAAAGCAAAAAAGGTAGCAATGGAAATTGTATTTTCAAAACCGAAATCGAAAGTGGCTGATGCTTCTCGTTCACTTAGCAAATAATGAAAATAGAAAGTGAAATACCAGTTTTACATACTAAGTTTTATTGTGATTAATTTTATTTTTAATTGAGTTGATAAAAATTTTAATGAAAAAAAAAAGATCAATACAGTTGGCGGACAGTTATTGAAAAACTTATCGATGTTTACTCTTGGGCTCGAACTCACGGACATCGGCTCAGGAAGCAAATGACTTGCCAACTGAGCTATATCACAAGTCCGGTTTATATGCTATTTAATTTGTTGTTATTTAATGTTTCTCTAAAATAAAACATTCACTTGGTTTACATAAACTTAAAAAGACCATCTTGTATAAATTGTCTTTGCCTGCTATATCTAATCCCAAAAAAAGAGGGAAGAATGCATATTTGACTGCTGTAATGAAGAATATTTTTAAAAATATATTTTTAATTAAAAGCAAGCTCTACTTGTGAACAGCAGCTTTTTATTTTTTTTATCAAATCCTTTAAAAGGTTAAATCTATGATTACACCTGCCTATGTGTTGTTTCGTCGTCCTGAATTAAGTTACTTATTTCTTCATAATTAATCCTCAGCAGATGATTTTTCAAACTCCCGATTGAGACTTTGCGACAGACAATTTTTTTAATAAATAAAATAGTGGATAATGGATCTCTCTTTTGATTTTCAGATATGATTTGTTTGTTTTTTTGTTAAAAAGGAAAATGTTGTTCAAGTCCTTGCTTCTTAAAGCTGCGGTTTTTGGCATTGGATATGGCTTTGGTCTGTACTAAAATGTATTTTTTTAATTAGAAAAAAAATAAGTCTTGATTTTTTTTTTCGATCAGAAATGTAAGACAGTTATCATTATGTAAATGGTTGAGAAGAAACTTTTGACTAATGAATAAGTTGAAAAAAAATAAATCATTTATCTCGAGCTACATTTTTTTTTAATTCTCAAAATAAATGTTTTATATAGTAGAGCTTTGGATATCCAATACGAATTATACCTGTATTGTGGGTTTCTAAATTTCAATTTTGATTCCAAAAGCTGTATCTGATTACAATACAAATCTTGAATTGTAATTCTAACTGTTAATAAATAATCTGAAATCTAAATCCATCGTACATTTTTAAGTAAATATGGATCGAATGCAAAATTCAATCTGAATCTAAGAATAGCAAAATTTTAGGTTTAATTTGTTTCATCTCGATAGCATTTAAGGTAATTTGAATTCAAAATTAAATCACTGGTTGAATTTCAAAACATCTTGGATAATCAATCTTGATTTAGTTTTTAATGAAAATTATGCAGTTAGTTGAATCCTGTCTTTGAATTTGAGTTTTCAATCAGAACAATGGTGCAAATTCTAATCTGAAATATGATACAAAATTTTAATATTGGTTTTCTTTAGGAGTATTTTTTATGTTGAAATTTTTTATTTCAGATCAAAATAAGATTCAACTCAACTTTTAATTATAAACTGTTCTCTGATTGTTGGATTTTCTGAATAGAGATGCAAATGTTAAAATACTGTTTCATTTTTTTACTAACCGAAAAGCCTACAAACAAAGAAAAAAATAAATCCAGACCTAAAATTTATTGAAATTATGAACTCTCACGCCTTGCCTTCCACTATTTATTTGTTTGCAAATTCATTTAAGTCATATTCGCGTCCAAACAATGATTCGAAATGAAAGTTTTGTTTTTTAGTTGGGAACAGAAAACGATTTTTGGAAATTTGGACTTAATAAAATATACTTAGTACATTTGAAATGTGTTCCTTTTTGCAACAAGTAAGGAAATTTTGAAAATGTGTATAAAAATTCGTGCTTGAGATGAACTTTTGACACATTCATCTTTGTTCTGAATCAATATTTTTACTCATAAATCACAATTTTTGATTGAGAATTTTCAATAGAACATCTCGTGAGACGTTCATGAAGCTTCTCGAGAGGGGTTTTAACCTCCAAACTCCTTCCCCCGTTCCTACGGCCATTTTTTTGCACAAATTATTTCTTGCCCAAAATTCCCGCGTTCCCTGAAATCACCAGTTTAACATCAAAATTATGCGAACTAAATTTTGATTTGGTAAAACACAATTCTTTTTTGATTTTTATACAAATTTTTGCCAAAGATTGGGGTCCGATGAATAAAGGATCAATCTTCTTTGATAATGGATACATACTCAAAATATCACTTATTTTGCTTTATGAAACTATTTCTTATTAATCTACAGGATCATCATCGTCCTAGTCTTTTGAGAAATAAACTTGGATTGTTAGCAAATATGCCAAAAAACGGCGAGTTTCTAAATAATTTTTTCTAAAAAAATTGATGAAAATAAGAAAATGGGATTAAGTTTCCCCATTCTCCCTAAGTGTTTGTTTATTTTTAAACCCAAAGAAACTTGATCCTTCATTCTAAGCAAAGTAGAGCTGAAAAGTCAAAGGCTTTTCATGTCAAAAGCTGAAATTTTATGATTTTTTTTAAGTCTTTAGAACTAGGCAATTTTAATCAATAATGCAATTTGATCATGAGCAAAATAAACATTTTTTAACTCTAGGGCTCAATTTAGCTAATGGGATTTTTTTTTGAAAATTCGTTCCTAAAAACTGGCGTTATTACTCAGCAAATACTTCCACACAACATTAAATTTTGTTAACAGCTGTATCTTTACTACTTTTGATACATTTTTCTGCAACATTAGATCTTAGTGAGACATTCCAGATACGAGATAGGGCAGAGCAATCAAGCACTCCAGCAGTGTTCCGAATATCAATCAAAACAAACACTCAGGATGCGTTTCCTGTTGGAAACATTCTGATTGTATAATGGGATAGCGCCTCTCGCAACTGCTTCGCCTGGCGGTATGCAATCTCGATCAGAGCTCCTATCAGCTATGCAAACCGAGTCGCATCATTCAGAATAATCGGTTTAGCAAACATCGCATATCGGAGATGATTGAGATACAAACTGATCCATTCTGAATGTAGCTCACTAAGTATCTGCCTGAATTATATGAAATTCAAAATTATTTTTTGCAGGACGAGAAAACTCAAACAATTGTGAGGAACACCATAAATACTCAGTAATTTTAACGTGACGGTCGACAGTTTAATAAAAGAACTTGTAAAAATTGAAAAACACGGCTAAAGTGAACATCTTTCCCTCACAAACACTACGTCAATTTGGTTTTAATCATACTGATGTTAAAAAACGTTATATCAAATTTATTAATTTACTGTATATCAAATCAAACAAAATACGCTAATGATCGGCTTCATGTATCACTCACTCACTGCCTGATTCATTCACTCCTGATCGAAGACCAACAAGATTCGCCATATGCATTGCGCATTGGTGAGATTCCAATTTGATGATGGTGCTGCACTGTTTTGACAGCAAGCATCGTGCGAGGTGATCTGTATTTTAGCGATGAATTGAACGATCGATGATCGGGTAGGTCGAGTAGCAATCAATAACGAAACCCGACCCCTGTACGTTCAGGTGCGAAGGGCAATCAGAAACATTCATTGAAAATGAGTGATATTCGGAACACTGCACTCCAGTGATCAATTCTCCTGACTTTTCCTTAGTTTGATTCAAAGCGAAAAATCATACAACTTCATCTGACACTTTAAAAGTTATTTAAGATTGAAGAATGTGGAGTGGTTTTACTGTAGAAAAAAAACTCTAATATAAATTACCAGAAGAACCAGAAACCGAAGAAGAGTAGATTTTTTTAAAAGTAGCAGTTTCAGCTAAATAACAACAAATTTATTCATAAGAGCAAGTTCACCCGTGTTGGGAAAAATTGGTAGAAATTTTGACACTTGTGACACATTTTGAAAATTTTACCATGCAAAAATTAGTTTCATGATCTCTGGGGAGTGTTTTTAACAACACTGTTTCTATTTTAGTCGTATGTGATAGAAATCGAGCTATTGTTGCATCACAGCAAGCGAAAATAGAACAAGTGATGTAAAAAAAATTGAAGGCCGCAGATCTCGAAAACGTTTTTGCATGGTAAAGTTTTCAAAATGTGTCACGAGTGTCAAAATTCCTACCGCTTTTTCCCAACACGAATGAACTTACCTAACTGTATGGCATTCCACACGAGGATGATTCCTGCAACTCTTTCTCGTATTGATGGACTGACATTCAAAATCGATAA
Organism: Uranotaenia lowii; assembly: GCF_029784155.1. Taxonomy (NCBI): domain Eukaryota; kingdom Metazoa; phylum Arthropoda; class Insecta; order Diptera; family Culicidae; genus Uranotaenia; species Uranotaenia lowii. Next base: position 167,446,500 of record NC_073693.1, read on the forward strand.
TTTCGGGAGCAGCTAAGCAATGGATCCAACAATGATCATGTGGGTACAATTGAGCTCAAATCAACTATCTGCTCCAGTGAAAATCCTTCTAACAAGCATTCCACGCAGCAAATGCTTCCGTCCGCTCGTAATTGATATCTTGTTTACAAACTCGGAGTAATTTCGAATCACAATTAAGTCGAACAAACGTAAAGCCACTCATTACTTCGCCTACGCACCAACAACGCTGAATGATTGATTTCATCTTGTTTAGCAACTACAATTTATGAATGAAACAATTTTCCCGAACGAACGAAACTGTAGCTGGCCATAGTCGGTGGGAAAATCCTCCTCTCGAAAATTTGATCCGGTGTTGGTTGAGTTGAATGAATGTATGTGGAGGGTGAGGTGTTATTTTCTTAACTTTTGAGGGGGCAAGTAAATTATTGGTGATTTCGGTGTTCGACGTTACGCTTCCTATCTCAATGGGTGATATCTCGGAGAAAGACATAGAAGCACCGAGAGTAAAAATCTACGTAAGCTTAACAGGTTAAGCCATATGTGCGTTAGGCGCCAGTCTGGTTTGTTTGTTTGGTTTTTTTTTATTAGGAAAATTGCAGACCTCAATTAAGAATTAAATTATTACGGTGGGAAATTATCAATTTTTCGTGTGTGTGCGTATTATCGATCATGTGCATGGGAAAATTATCTCTAATTTTAAGCTCGTTTTTTATGTTGTTGCTTACACGTCAGTTCGGCTCAAGCCCAGCTGCCGTGTGGCGTCTCGAGTCGAGAGCGAGACGACGACGAGATATCCAAATTATAACCCCAATCTACTGCCACATCCAATAGATGAATGAATTGAATATGCTTTTACTTATTCAGTGTTGTTTTTTTTCTTCTTTTCAGATACGGTGGAATTAGGAGCGGGTATCAGCATTTCAGCGCGCAGGGTGGTCAGGATTCCGGGTTTCCTAGTCCGCGAAGTGCACTCGGTTATCCCTTCCCGCCCATGCACCAAAACTCGTACTCCGGGTATCACTTAGGCAGTTATGCACCACCCTGCGCTAGTCCACCAAAAGATGGTAAGTTTACTTTTTTGCCTTAAAATCTATCAAACAATCATTTAGCTCTAAAAAAATGCACTAACAACGCAGCATTTTTAAAATAAATATAAGTAAGTTTAAAAGTTTTTTTTCACTTGCTTAAATGTTTCGATCCACTTCACAGTTTAGGACTTGCATAACTCAAGGATGAACAAACTTTCCAAAGTTACACAAGCAAACTTTTTCCTCGCTCAAATGTCCTCAAAACAAAAACAACAAAACACAGCAAAAGCCACAATTCGATTGTGGCAAGTTTTCGTTTTCCGCTGCTCGTCTGCTGGCTGCTAGTTCGGGTATGCTGGCGCGCCATTTTTCGATAATTGACAATCGCACGCGAAGGGCGTAATGCTTTGGGCCGAAATAAAAGCAATTTCCAATTTGCAATTATGTTTTGGCACCTTTTTCTGCGCTTGTGTGCACAATATGAGGGTTTTTCAATGAAAGCCGGGAGAAAAAAAAATCATCTACTACACCAAACGATAAAATCCATCACTATCGACTATAAATCATTGATAAAGTCAACATTCGAAAAATTGGGGGAAAAGCGGGCTACCGAAGACGACTGGAAACGAACTGAATGGTGGGTCCCAGTTAGCACAAATAAAAAAATATTGGAATTTCTGATCACGCTTCAAGTGGCCACCTCACGAACAAAAAAAAAACCGTCAGAAGCTTAAGCTAGCGGAAAAGTGTGGTGTGGTACCGAGCGAATTAAAGTTGATTGATTTTCATTAAAATCGATTGATTGAGTTACAGTTGTTGCCCCAGACTATTGTTGTTCCGATGGGTGACCCTTGCCAGCTTTTTTTTCGCTTTTTTTTTATTGTTTTCCCAGACATGCTGCAGTTTTCCTCCAATGATTAAATTCAGAATGCCATCTGTTGCGGTGCTGGCGTGTGACGGTATGCTTTAAGATCGAAGTGGGAATATTTGTTTTGGTTCTTAAAGGTTTTAGTTTTCGATCAAACTATGAATTTGGACAACTTAAAAAAAACTTACAAAATTAGAAAATTCTTTTCCGGTAGAAGTAAACTTGTGATTAAAATTTGCTTAAAGAATTGATCCTGTGAAGTACAGTCTTTCAAATTTAGAGAATCTGAACATTTGAATAAACTAGATTTAAATCAGAATCACCATAAATTTACGCTGGGAGATTAAAAACAAAACAATTATCCAGAAATTTTTTAACCAATTTTTACTATCATCCTTGATCCAACAAATTGAGTGTTAGAGGAAACTGTTAATCCGAGCTTATGGTTTTTATACCATTTTATAAATTCATTTTCGGAAATTTTTCGCTGAACAACTTTGTTGAAGACTGTAACTTTGTATCTAATTTGTAAAAAAGGTTATTAGCTGTTTAACAAAGGTATGTCTTTTGCAATTGAAAAACAAGAAAAAAACAATCGACATCACTGCTGGTGCCTCGCAAAGTATTTCATGAAAAACAGTCAAGCAATACCTCGCTTGGTACCCAGCAGTGATGTCAATTTAGTTAATTGTTTTTCAATGCGAATAGACATGCCCCTGTTAAACAGCTAATATTTTTTTGCCTTATAAGATACAAAGTTACGGTCTACGACAAAGTTGTTCAGCGGAAAATTTCCTTTAGAAAATTAATTAATTGGCACAAAAACCATCAGTAAGCTCAGTTTCTCAGAGCAAACAGAAACGATGTTGATTTTTCAGTGCATAATGTTCGATTTTCCTATACAATCCTAATAGTTTAAATTTACTCATGTAAACGTTACTTAAATTTTCTGGAAAAATCATGGATGAGTTTTGATCCAAAAAAAGGTCTCTCGGTTCCGTAAATAAAACTAAATAGTTTGAGCCGTTTCAAATAAACGATTTAAAAAAAAAAGAAATTTCCATGATATTACATACATATCTATATTGGTATTTTGTGTAACTTTTTTTTTCAAAATTCTTGTTAGTCATAGAAGAATCAGTTGAACTGATTTCAATTTAAGCTATTTGAAACTTTGCACACTTAAACATCTGACAATGATTCTGACAAGGCGATAACGTTTCGAAAAAGCTCGATTCAGTCAAATTCATAATAGTACAAATGTTTACTTTTATGTACTTTGACTTACCGTTGCTTATTCATATCGTTTGTCTAGAAAAAAATACTCTTTTTTATTGAAGTTTTTTTTTTCCAGAACTAAATAGCATTGAAAAAGCTTTCAAAATCGATTGACCAAAATTTATTGTGACTAGTTTTGTGCCTTAAGAAGGATCTAATCCGAAATTTGACCTACGGTTTCGTGTTGATTTGAATATTTAAGAAGGTAGGTACTTACCCAATGCGAAAAAATCTTCTTTTTAGTGAAACATGTATTCTATCACCGGTTTCTGAACTTTTGTTTCGCCTGACCATCTCTTGCGCCTTAAGATTTTCTAACGATACGTCTAGCTTCCCCAAAAACTATCACCTAAAATCGTTGGTTCCGTTAAAAAGAAAATATGATTGATCTGTTAGTTCGCTTGCTCGCATCGACGTATCGAAGCACTTACAGCCATATCGAAATCGCTAGGCTAGGGTCTGGTTGATCACTTAAATGCTCACGGATGTTTTGCCGTTTTCAGCGCTGTGCAAATAACAACTTCCGTAGCATTTCTAGGACTCTTACTGTCGATCTTTTTTTGTTATCCGGAGTTTTCAGAAGTCAAAAAATCTTCTCGGGTTCGGACTTCCTGGACCATTTTTTGTTTACAGCATGATGGATGATTTGAAGAAAATACGTCTATACTTCACGGCGTTTAAAAAACTTATAGTGTTTTCGTTTATTAGCAGTGGCAACCTAGTTGTCCACGAGTTTGGCCCTAACTGCTGTTTTTGTGTTCGTTTATTAATTCAGAAGTCCACTAGAATTGCCCGAGGTTTGAACCTCAAGCAGGCGGTTGCAACCCGTAGAAGTTGTCAGTGTTGGGGGTAAGCATAAGGTTGACTATAGCAACCATATATTTGCATCGTCCAGGGTGACGATTCTGTTTGTTTATTCAGAGAAAGATTTGCCCCGCACCCGTGGAGAAAAACGAAAACGGCATTATAATTTTGTTTTTATTCACATTTAGCGTATGATTGCTTTGATTCGTAGTGTTTCAATTTTTTCGCAACAAGACACTGCAACTAGGGGTCTTGTCGCTAGAACGAATTTGATAGACTCCCTTCGGGCCCGAGGAAAACCACCCTATGTTCCAGTGAGAGATGTGCTGGGTGTGAGAGACTTGGACTACATGTTCGAAATATATCTTTTCCTAAAAGCTATTGATCTTCGTCTATAATTTCTTCTTATTTTCATATTTCCCTATCTATCTTCTTTTTTCTTTAAAAGTGATCTAGATATAAGCACACAATTGTTATCAAACAAAACGAGTTTGGCTCCTTAAAGCCTAAAGGTATGAGCCGTTTCAAATAAAGAATTTACAAAAAAAAAAAAAAAGACACTGCAAACCTCAGAGCAAGTTCACTGGTGTTGGGAAAAAGTAGTAGAAATTTTGCCACTTTTTGCACATTTTGAAAATTTTGCCATGCAAAAACATTTTCAAGATCTGTGGCCTTCAAGTTTTTTAACAACACGTGTTGTATTTCTGCATACTGTGAGAGCAAGTTCACTGGTGTTGGGAAAAAGTGGTAGAAATTTTGACATTTTGAAAATTTTACCATGCAAAAATGTTTTCAAGATCTTGGGGCGTTGTATTTTTTACAACACTGTTTCTATTTCAGCCGTGTGTGATAGAAATATTGCTATTTTTGCATCACAGCATGCGAAAATACAACACGTGTTGTATAAAAACTAGAAGACCACAGATCTTGAAAATATTTTTGCATGACAAAATTTTCAAAATGTGCCGTAAGTGCCGAAATTTCTACCATTTTTTCCCAACACCAGTGAACTTGCTCTGATGCAAAAAAAAGCAATATTTCTATCACACACGGCTGAAATAGAAACAGTGTTGTAAAAAAAATACAACGCCCCAAGATCTTGAAAACATTTTTGCATAGTAAAAATTTCAAAATGTCAAAATTTCTACCACTTTTTCCCAACACCAGTGAACTTGCTCTCAGAGCCAGTTAGGAAAAAGTGGTAGAAATTTTGTCACTTTTAGCACATTTTGGTAATTTTGCCATGCAAAAACACTTTCAAGATCTGTGGCCTTCAAGTTTTTTAACAACACGTGTTGTAGTTTCGCATGCTGTGATGCAAAAATAGCAATGTTTCTATCACATACGGCTGAAATAGAAACAGTGCTGTAGAAAAATACAACGCCCAAAGATCTTGAAAAGATTTTTGCATGGTAAAATTTTCAAAATGTCAAAATTTCCACCGTTTTTTCCCAACACCAGTGAACTTGCTCTAACTAGATTACAACTGCACGTGATCAATGTATTATGGATGCAGAAAAAATCCAAAATATGAGCGCTAGTAATCATAGCAGCTTTGCCTACTAGCGACACGTCGCATACGTCGCGACGTTGAAAATCATAACGACGCAGCGCGAGTTTCCTAGGAGACTTGAAGCATGCGATTGACGCCCTAAGGAAAATGTACAGTAAATAACATAAACAATGTTCGAGTACTACATCAAAATCGCCTACTGGACTGAAAAAAGAAAAACAAACCAGCGCATGACAGGAATCCCGCTAGTAAAAAAGCGTCGCTAGTCCTACTGTCGCTATTCGGTTTGGTGCTTTCACATAATAGCAAGGATAAAGGGTGATAAGGTCAAGGACAATATCAACTTGACGTATTTCTTTCAATTTAGCATTTAAAAATCCTGAACACCTCTCATTTTGAAGGTGTGTGTGTGTAGAATGTTGCTCCTATTTTGATTTTGGAATTCCCTCTTCTTTTTTTTTCTCAAGGGATTTTAAGCTTCAGAAGCTTATTCATCCCGAGAAATTCACTCTTCAGTTGTCAAAATGCCGTCCAAGGAAGAAGAGCAGCGTATCAAAATTTTGCTCGCGCATCGCGAAAATCCGAGCTACTCGCACGCAAAGCTGGCAAAATCGCTAAAAGTTGCCAAATCAAACGTTACAAATGTAATTAAAGTGTTTGGGGAACGTTTGTCGACAGCCAGAAATTCTGGATCGGGGGGAAATCGAAAACCGGAAGCCGCTTAGACGACAAAGAGAGTCGCCGGTAGTTTCAAGCGAAACCCTAACCTCTCTCTCCGAGATGCCGCAAATAAGCTGGGTGTATCGTCTACAACCGTGCATCGAGCCACAAAACGAGCCGAACTATCGACTTACAAGAAGGTAGTGACTCCAAATCGCGATGATAAACAAAATACGACGGCCAAAGCGCGATCCCAGAGGCTGTACACGACGATGCTGACGAAGTTTGACTGCGTGGTAATGGACGATGAAACCTACGTCAAAGAGGACTACAAGCAGCTTCCGGGACAAGAGTTTTATACAGCAAAAGGAAGGGGAAAGGTAGCAGATATATTCAAGCACATGAAACTGTCAAAGTTCGCGAAGAAATATCTGGTTTGGCAAGCTATCTGTACCTGTGACTTGAAAAGCAGCATTTTCATAGCTTCCGGGACTGTCAACCAAGAAATTTACGTGAAAGAGTGTTTGAATGAACGTCTGCTGCCTTTCCTGAAGAAACACGGTTGTTTCGTACTGTTTTGGTCGGATTTGGCATCCTGCCATTACGGTAAAAATGCCATGGAGTGGTATGCCGCCAACAACGTGCAGGTGGTTCCCAAGGACAAGAACCCTCCCAACACGCCAGAGCTCCGCCCAATTGAGAAATACTGGGCTATTGTCAAGCGGAACCTAAAGAAGACCAAAAAAACTGCTAAGGACGAGCAGCAGTTCAAGGCAAACTGGCTTTCTGCGGCGAAGAAGGTGGACAAGGTGGCTGTACAAAATTTTATGGCAGGGGTTAAGCGTAAGGCCCGGCAATTCGGATTTGGAAAAGTGGAAGCCTAACTGAATATTTTTCCAGAATTTTATACTAATTAAACGTGAAAAAAAATTAATTTGATTTTTTAAATAAACGATTTCTCCGATTTACACGCGTTTTCCCTTGACCAAATTTTGACCGTATCACCCTTTACAACACTGTTTCTATTTCAGCCGAATGTAATTGAAATATTGCTATTTTTGCATCATAGCATGCGAAAGTAGAACACGTGTTGTAAAAAAAACGGAAGTCCGCAGATCTTGAAAATGTTTGGACATGGTAAAATTTTCAAAATATGCTACAAGTCTCAAAATTTCTACCAATTTTTCCCAACTTGCCCAACTTGCTCCAAGATACTCCACAATGTGGTGGAAAGATACGTTGCAAAGGTAGTAGTAGAGTTTTTTCTTCGGAAACATAGTTACCATGATAAAAGTTACATTACTACCGAAAGTTTCAGCAACGCATTTTGCCTAGAATGGAAGCTCCCTGACAACGATGCGTCATGACGCAGTCTTTGTTTATGTTTATTTTTCTTTTTTCTCTCCGACACCATTGAGTGTGCGTTCTCTTACGCCACCTTAGAGCACCTGTATCCGTGGTCTATTTTTGGGTCTGCTTTATACAAGAATTGAACCAACGAAATTAGATCCTATCCAGTGAAAAAACTGGCAACCCCACTCGTGTTCCATGAACTGGCAAACGATTTAGAACAGCGTCAAATTGGATCCAAATCTCATCAATTTTGGAGCAATCCGTATACCAGTTCTAAAAAATATTGAAATGAAACTGGTATAATGGAACGCGGATGCGGTTGCTTGGTTCGGAATTTGGGTCTAACCCGGCTGTTTGGACCACAGATACAGAAGCTCTAACTAGATCACATCTGCACCGAGGTGTGTATATATAGGAGGTGTTACGGTATTTCAAATTCACGATTCAACCATTTTTTGGTTCGGCTACTGCTGACTTCGTGGAGTTTGTTTACCAACAAAACCCTCAGTTCAAACAATTTTACCGATGTTTACAAACAAACTCATTGAATCTAATCGTGCTCTCATCGCCTACTTAAGTATATACTGACAAAGTCAGAAAACCTTGTGTTCTAATAACCTTGATCGGCACCACGTGATCGTCAAGCTTTCAAAACACTGAATCATGGGTATCCTAACAAGTACAACAGCATTGAGGCAATAGCTCCTATATAAATAAATGCATAACACAAGAGCCCATTAGTACACAGCTAAAACACTTCCTGGTTTCAAGAAAACACAATCCTTCAATATTTGGTACTTTTGTTCCTATAAAACGGGATAAAAATACACTTTTTGATCCAGTTTTTTCCTTGCTAAAATGCTTTCCATAACAGATTTTCATGAATTTAGCAATCAAATATCTTCAACTTGTTTTTCGAAGGTTAGTCTTGGCGGATATGTCACAAAACAATACTAAGTCCTCATTAAATTTTTTTAGAGAGTTTTGAAAAGATACACATAAAAAAAACCTGACCTTTCCATTTCATGTAAAATTTAATTTCATGGAAAATTCGGTCATATGTGTTGTGTATTATAACGCAGTCCAGAAAAAACCATGCGTTTCCTCATTCGGATCAATTCGATTGATTTTTTTTCAAGGAAATCGAAAGTGTTTGAGCATTTCAATAAATTATAAATCTTTCAAATTTTTATCTAGAAGTTTGAAAATGGATAGTTTATTTTCCTTCCATATTGTTTCGTCCGTCTATATAAGTCCCTTTCTATAAAAGGTTATCATCACACGAAGGATCAGAATTAACATTAGCTGGCATAAAGTATGACACAATACAACAATCGAAACTGATTCAATCATCAACGCGTGACACACCAAAAATGGTGCCTTTCAGATTGTTTCCGTTTCAAGCCCCTTGGTTGGCTCAGACTTTTGTCGTCGTTCCGTGGAAAAGCCGTTTCCGGAGTCCTACGAACCTCCTCCGGTCGACGAAAATGTATCGCGAGCCCGACCACAACCCCCAAGGGTGAAATATTGTTGCACTCAATATTAGATTTGGAACCATTAGGAGGGCGCCATAACACCAGTTACCCACACACATCAAGGGTCGCGGAAATTCCACCAAGAGAGAATTACTCGGAACACTACCCAGAAAATATTCGGCGGCAGCTTTTGGCGCAAACGGCAACAACGACGACGCCCGGCAGCATAAACACATTATTCAAATGTAAATTCAATTTTCCATTTCAACGCCACCGCCGCCGCCGTTTTCCGAAAGTTTCCATCTGCGTAAGTTCCGGGAATTATAAATGTCTGATCGGCAGTTGCAAAACCCTACAAAACCGGCAGCGGATCGGAGGCGACGACGCTCTTTCGGAACGCCCCTTTGTGTTTTTATGTTTGGTGAATTTCGGCGCGGGACTTTCCGGAACACTGATATTGGATAGATTCGAAAAAATGAAGGGTGCCATCCCTTAACCCTGAAAACCCCTGGTCCAAATCTGTACCGTAATCCCTACCCATAAAGAACGACCTAATACGGCCACAGGGCAAACACGCTTCGCTGATATTTTTCGGGTTTTTTTTTCGAGCGGGGTGAAGGAAAAACTTTCCCGGTTCTATTATTGGCCCAGCGACATCACAAAGCCACACACAATAGTCCGTCGCCGTTGGCTTTCATCTATCAGCAGAATGTGAATCGATAAAGGCGGAAATGGATTAAAGGCTGGAGTGAGAGGGAATGAGCAACCGTCGTAGCGTAGGTACAGATGAAGCGAGTCGGCAACAGCAAAAAAAAATGTCACCTTTTAACAGTTTTCAAACACATTGACTGGCGGGTGGTCCGGTAGCCTATCATTAGGGTGCAGTTATCCTCTCCACCCATTTCGTGTTCCGTGCAGTTTGGGCAAACGAATGCAAAACATATGCTTTTTGATGGTTGTACTTTAGTTACTCCCCGAAGAAGGGAAGAGTTCCTTTGTGGATTAGACACACTTCACTGCAGCCTTGTGGCCACAGGCTCTCCTAGTTGGGGGTCTATTGTGGCGAAGATTTTTGAATAAATAGAGCGCTGATCTGAAGCAATTCGTTGAACAAAATGCGCAGTTTGGTGGACTATAATAGATCTAATCATGGAACAAAAAACTATTAAAATGTACGAGAATCGGGACTGATTTCACAAGTAAAAACTCATTTCAGGTACCACAGGCATTTTTTTTTATTTATTTGAAGGTGGCTCAACGTAAATGTTAAAGTGACAATCTACCAGGTAGTTATTGAGTGGTCAACTGATTGTCATGATTTTATCCATCCGGTTTACCATTCAACATCAATTTATGATTGTTAGCTCGGTTTACTAAAATTCCAATAAAAGATTGTAGTTTTGTATAACACTTTGGGTTTTGATTACGTATGTAATATGGATCATAAAATGCACTGTCTTGAACATTTTCATGGCAAAACTTTGAACTAATTTAAGTTTTACTAATTTTAGTTGAAAAAATCCAACATTTTTTCGAACTTCGATGGTCTATTTTATAGAAAAATTACTCGAAAACCCAACATTTTTGTACCGATCTTGAAGTGCAAGAAACCTTCTAGAATAACGTGTTTTCAAAGTGGAAAATTTCCAGCTGATTATTTGAATTATCAACAAAAAAGGCAAGGTTCCAAGTAAATTAACAGATTTTTCGTGACGCCACAGTCCGTACCAATACTAGAGCAAGGCTGCCTTGGCACTATCTTCTTCAAATATTTCTTGATGTAGAGGGGGGTAATGGGGTAAAAGTGAAATTTTTGGGGGTAACAGTGAATATTTTGTGAGTGAAAAGTGTATATTTTCATTTTGAAATTTTATGAATTTGTTAATTTTATTTCAAAAGTAAAGAACTAAGCGGCATAGTCAGAAGTGAATATTTCCCCCTGAGGCATTCAAATAACACGCTTTGAGAGCTGGCTTATGGGTACGTTTTTTTGCTCTTCGTCATGGGGTAATATCAACTTAAATAAAAATGTTTTGGGGTAATGATTTGAAAAGTTCCCCGACCCCTGATGTAGAGTCATACTTGTATTAGTTTGTACTTACAGTGTATGCCGATTGAAAAATATGTTATCTTTGAAAAAAAAACCTGAGAATATACTAATAGCTCTCAAGGAATATTTGAAGAAGGTCGTGCCAAGGCAGCCCTGCCCTAGTATTGGTAAAGACTGCGGCGTCACAATCATGAAAAATCTTCAAATTTGCAAGGAAACTTTTCTACTGGAAATTTTCCACTTTGTTAGCGTGTTTTTCTTGAAGGATTTTTGGTCTTCAAGATCGGTACTAAAAATGTTGGATTTTCAAGTCTTTTTTCTATAAAATAGACTATTGAAGTTCGAGAAAATGGTGGATTAGCCCAACTCAAATTTGCAAAATATTCCATGAAAGTGTTCAAGTCAGTTCAGTTTTAGCTCCTTATTACAGAAAAAATTAAAAAAAAAAACAATTTTTACCGAAATCCCAATCTTTTGTTATTCCAAACTGAGTTAACAATAATTTATCTATGTTAATTGTTTTACATAAGAATTGTATATGGTGAACCGGCTGGATAAAAATCATGCCAAGCTAATAATTAACAGCTATATCTTTTTAAAGCTGATTTTTCTTCATTTTTGCACGTTTTAGCATCAAGATGGCTCTGCATTCAATAATGAAATAAGAAAAAAAAATAGAAGGCAATTTTTGAAGGACAAAAAACCTTCGTAACATAATCAAAGAAAATTCTTTTCAATTTTTCAATCGATATAGCCCCGCAATTTTAAAAACCGTTAAAATAATCATGGTAGCCATGAGTTCTTGACATTCATAAAAGGGGTACGACACATAAAACATTTCAAGAGCTGGGGGAGGAAGACTGAATAAAAAAAGAAAAAAATCTTTCAAACGTCAAATTTCTCTCATCAATCTACCGACCAGTGCGAAGGTTCAAAATCTTACTGTCATATTTAGTGAATTTAAATAAAAGTTTTTTGATGCTGAAAAGTACTTGTTTTGCATGAAACAATGATTTAATTAGGTTTTGTTTTGCTCTGGCGAATTCTGCAGATCAGGCGTATTGAGTTGCTCAAATTTCGTTGAAGTTTTTGAAGCTGATTAATAAAAATTGTTTGATTAATGGTTGTTCTAAAAGTAGCTTAAATAACAGATTTAGATTTAGGGTAGTTCCCATTGATCGAACAAAATTTTTGTATAGTTTAAAGTTTACGATTACAAATCTTTTCAACAATTGTTGGCAAAATAATCCAGAAATCGACTGCGGAGTTTTGATAGGCAAAGGGGACGAATTTTTTTTAACTACTTAAAAACATACACATTTCACAACCAGATACAGAATTTCTATTGAGAAATAATTAGTATTAGACTCTAGGCCTAGGCTTTAGGCCCTTAAGAAGGAATCAGGATCCAGTAAAAAAAGATAGGTCTTCCGGTTTGGTTTACAGGCATTTGTTTGAGCTTCCTCCTTCGTGTCCCGAAATTCAACGCGGTAATCGACTCAAGATTGACCGATAAAATTCATAAAGTCTGCTTCATTTAATATTGGAACACAAACAATTGCGTGTAGTTCAGTCATTTATTAACGAATTCATAATTTGTTTTTCATACAAATGTAGCATTTTCTTTACTCTTTCATAAAAAAAAATTAAAAAAATTATTAATTGCTGTTTCGAAGAAATACGGCACATCAGGCGGCGCACACCCTTTTCGTCCACCGTTTTGGCGATCCCCTGCCAAATCATGTACTTGCGGGCGAATTTATCCGCAAACACGAACTTAAATTTTGCAGGTACATCCCCCCGAGCCGTCGCCAAATAAAATTTTTGACCTGGGATTTGCCCAAAGTCCGCCTTCACGTAGGTCTCATCGTCCATCAGAATACATCCGTCGAACTTGGTCAGCACTTGGTCGTACAGCTTTCGAGCACGGATTCTGGCCACATTGTTCTGCTTCAGCGTCCGATTTGGCTGTTTGCTGGCTCGGAATGACCTTATTCCTTCCCGGAGACGAATTCGTCGCACCGTACTGTGAGCGGCCTGGAACTTATTGGCCAAATCGCGGTCTGAAAGATTGGGATTCCTCTTGACGGCCTTGATGACTTTCCCACGCAGTTTCCGGTCGACAGTTCCACTCCGACGCTTCGAATGCGGCTTCCGAGCCGTCGTCAATGTTTCCTTGTACTGCTTGATAACACGCCATACGGTATTTCTGGGCATTTTAAGCTGTTTAGCTAGCTTCGATGCCGACAACAATGGATTTTCAAGAAAACTGTGCACAATTTGATCTCTCCGTTCGGCTTCCATGGCGGTTGTTTACAAAATGCTATCGTTTGGTGTTATGACATAAATACATGGTGAAAGGTAATGAATTTCCCGACACGTGGGTGAAAAAAGTTTCCAAATCCGTCCACTAGGAGCGCCACAATGAGCAAAAGAATTTGTTCCAATATTAAATGAAGCAGACTTTAGCTTGCGGAAGTTGTGATGGACAGGTACTGTTGCGTGAGCGACAGTCAGAAGAACAGAACTTTCCGATTTGTTAAAACGACCGATATTCAACAATACGTTTATTTGGTGGCTTTAATAAATTCCTTCAATGATAAAATTACAAAGAAAAATTCCTACATTATTTGCCACATTGCTTATGATTTCTTTTAGTTGAATACTTTATTAAAGCTTAATGAAATAAATTACTTACATTTAGTTTCCTTCTGCTTAATCTGAGCCCGCAACTTTAGTAGCACGTGTATTGTATGCTGCACATGAGCTGGAAAGATTAGTTTGGGTTAGGTTATAATTTGTCTATGTTATTGAATAAATTGACCTGATTGGTAGTACATAAAACAGTTATGGTTTAAAGAATGTTCCTACCACATACAACTGCTTGTTGCTAAACTAACTGACAAAATAAGGAAAAATTAGGATTTACAAATAATATTTGCTTTAACGATTCACAATTCAACCTCGGTACACAATTCACTAGCATACTTACTTTGCTTCTGATTTTTCCTGTGTAAGAAACCTCTGGTTACTTTGATCACTTTCTGTGATTCAAAGTTGCGAATGACGGCAAATGGCAAGGAGGCTGTAAGTGAAAGGTGCTTCACTCTGAATGGTTGCGACTGGTACTGTTTCTAAATGTAGCTAAAATTAGAAAACTGAAAGGAAAAACATGTTTTAATAATTTGAACACACAATCTTTATAAAAAAAATTGCTTTGTTCCCAAACCAGAATTTTAAGAAAACTCTCTTTGATGTAAAAAAGATTTGGCAAATGGAAAGTTTGAAATTGACGTTCTTGAACGAAAGTATACGTGAACTTTTCCAGAGATATGGATTGTTTAAAAAACCATCAAATGTTCGGGATATTTCCTTTCGAATGTTTACCGTAATCGTGGAACTTTGTGGACCAAATACGAGATATCTCGATTTCCGATTGACGCGAATGCGTTTCACTGATAAATTTTTTGAAGAAACTTTATTCTACTTAATTGTATAAAACACTTTCGATAACTTAAAAATGAATTTGAAGAATTTGGTCCAGTCGTTTCTGGGATATAGAATATTGAATTTTGGTGTGTTCGGGCTTAGATTTCTTTGTGGTCCTTTGAATGTTAAGCTATTGTTCAAAAAGGAATTTTCTGATTTGAATTAAATTGGTTTACATAAGCGTCCAAAAGGTTAATCGAGTATTTCTCTCTAGTGATATTTCTTAAGGTTTTTAAATTACTCAGATTAAGTTGAGAATTAAAAAGACTACATTCCTACCAAGTTTCAAGACTGTGTAAACCTTCCTGAAACTTAACAAACAATCTCAAACATCTTTCAACGAGGGTGGCTTAACTAGAAAATTGGCACGATATCAACATCGTTATTACCGACGATGAAACTCTATCTACGACTAGCCATCATCCGTGGTGCCAATAGAGACCTAGAGTTGTGTTTACATTGTAAACAGACCTCGGAAGGGTTCATGCTCGATGAAAGTATCCAGATAGAGATCTGTTTTTACGGTCGCCGGTTGTTCTCGATGCATCATCATAACCAGTAGCTGCTAGTGATCGGTCGTTCCAGTCGTTGTTTTTTTTCGAAAAAAAATGTGCGTCTACAACGACTTCAGTCAGAAAGCGCGAAACCAAAATCCCCAAACCATGAGTCGATTGTGGCTTGATGAATAAAATGCATAAACACAGCACATTTAATCAAAAATGTAAATTTATGTGCACGCAGCAGCAACAGAGAGCGAGAATTCCGATGCGACGACGACGATCGATGGGCCACAAGTTGAGGGTGCTGCTACTGCGTTTAAACCTGTAGCTGTGGTGAGGTGAACTGGGAAGGCTTTTTGTAGCTATACTAACTACACGTTTGTGCGTTTGCGTATACAGAGATACATAGCTCCAAGCGTGCGTGCGCAGCTACCGGTTCGCGCAGCCTTTTTGCGCACATTGTGTACTACCTCCAGCCACAGAGAGACAAAACAAGCTGTCGGTACATGGGGACTACAACAACGCAACATAGAGGGTACATCGCCGCCGCATATGATCACCGAGGGAGTACTTTACCTTCCTGTAACCTCCGCGGAATCGCGAAACATTCTATCCATCATTACTGACTGGCGGCGGCGGGTGATCGTCGTATTCAAACTCACACCACCTCCCTCTCATGGGGATCCTCGTATACAAAGATGGGAGTCCATGCGTGATGTGATGAATTTTTTTTAATTTTGGAAACCAGTCATCTTGGGAAAGAACATTGTTGAACTTGATCCACCACGACTCATCGAGGATCCTCCCAGGTTCTTCCATAACTGGTGATCTTTCCAAATGCTTGTTTATTTATTGAGTTTAATATAATTGTATTTGAATCAATAAACTAAGGGAAATGCCCAAATTGAGACGCGTAGCGTTGTTTATAGACAATCCCTTGGGGCAGGCAGCTGCGAGATCATGTGCTCGCGCGCGTCCTTCGCTCTTTGGTCAGAGCACTTAACTTGCCGTTTAGAGGTTCCAGCAGTTTGACGATATGAATGATGCTGTTCCATCAACCAAACCCGGGCCAACAACAGCAACAACAATGATGCGCCCGACCTTCTCCTCCTTTCTCTTCGAAAGATGCGCGCGCGGGGATTTTATGCTGATGAGATTCACGCAGGCAAAGTGGTTTGTAACTGTTTTGATTGAATCTTTGTTCCGCGATGCTAACGATCGATGGGAACCGGATTTTTTTTGCTGCTGCTGCTGCTTTTATCAACTTGACTTGAGTAATTAAAAAGTCTTGTAAAATATCGGGGCATTTTGAAAAATTTGTCATGGTAGCGAGTATATCGTACATGAACAGATTGTCTCATGTTGAAGTCTAATGAAGCCCGTCTGAAAGAAAAAATTGTAAGTAAAGTTAGCGACTAGATTCAAATTTAACAAATATAGAAAAAACAACAATTTTTTAATTGTTTCCAATACAAAAAAGCGAAAAAAAATAGAAAAAGATTGTTAAATTTGTGGGAGTTTTTGAAATATTTATTTGTAGCCTGTTTAGTCTGAGTTTTAATTCTAATCTGAAATCTGAATCTGAAATCTGAATCTGAAATCTGAATCTGAAATCTGAATCTGAAATCTGAATCTGAAATCTGAATCTGAAATCTGAATCTGAAATCTGAATCTGAAATCTGAATCTGAAATCTGAATCTGAAATCTGAATCTGAAATCTGAATCTGAAATCTGAATCTGAAATCTGAATCTGAAATCTGAATCTGAAATCTGAATCTGAAATCTGAATCTGAAATCTGAATCTGAAATCTGAATCTGAAATCTGAATATGAAATCTGAATCTGAAATCTGAATCTGAAATCTGAATCTGAAATCTGAATCTGAAATCTGAATCTGAAATCTGAATCTGAAATCTGAATCTGAAATCTGAATCTGAAATCTGAATCTGAAATCTGAATCTGAAATCTGAATCTGAAATCTGAATCTGAAATCTGAATCTGAAATCTGAATCTGAAATCTGAATCTGAAATCTGAATCTGAAATCTGAATCTAAAATCTGAATCTGAAATCTGAATCTGAATCTGAAATCTGAATCTGAAATCTGAATCTGAAATCTGAATCTGAAATCTGAATCTGAAATCTGAATCTGAAATCTGAATCTGAAATCTGAATCTGAAATCTGAAATCTGAATCTGAAATCTGAATCTGAAATCTGAATCTGAAATCTGAATCTGAAATCTGAATCTGAAATCTGAATCTGAAATCTGAAATCTGAATCTGAAATCTGAGTCTGAAATCTGAATCTGAAATCTGAATCTGAAATCTGAATCTGAAATCTGAATCTAAAATCTGAATCTGAAATCTGAATCTGAAATCTGAATCTGAAATCTGAATCTGAAATCTGAATCTGAAATCTGAATCTGAAATCTGAATCTGAAATCTGAATCTGAAATCTGAATCTGAAATCTGAATCTGAAATCTGAATCTGAAATCTGAATCTGAAATCTGAATCTGAAATCTGAATCTGAAATCTGAATCTGAAATCTGAATCTGAAATCTGAATCTGAAATCTGAATCTGAAATCTGAATCTGAAATCTGAATCTGAAATCTGAATCTGAAATCTGAATCTGAAATCTGAATCTGAAATCTGAATATGAAATCTTAATCTGAAATCTGAATCTGAAATCTGAATCTGAAATCCGAATCTGAAATCCGAATCTGAAATCCGAATCTGAAATCTGAATCTGAAATCTGAATCTGAAATCTGAATCTGAAATCTGAATCTGAAATCTGAATCTGAAATCTGAATCTGAAATCTGAATCTGAAATCTGAATCTGAAATCTGAATCTGAAATCTGAATCTGAAATCTGAATCTGAAATCTGAATCTGAAATCTGAATCTGAAATCTGAATCTGAAATCTGAATCTGAAATCTGAATCTGAAATCTGAATCTGAAATCTGAATCTGAAATCTGAATCTGAAATCTGAATCTGAAATCTGAATCTGAAATCTGAATCTGAAATCTGAATCTGAAATCTGAATCTGAAATCTGAATCTGAAATCTGAATCTGAAATCTGAATCTGAAATCTGAATCTGAAATCTGAATCTGAAATCTGAATCTGAAATCTGAATCTGAAATCTGAACCTGAAATCTGAATCTGAAATCTGAATCTGAAATCTGAATCTGAAATCTGAATCTGAAATCTGAATCTGAAATCTGAATCTGAAATCTGAATCTGAAATCTGAATCTGAAATCCGAATCTGAAATCCGAATCTGAAATCTGAATCTGAAATCTGAATCGGAAATCTGAATCTGAAATCTGAATCTGAAATCTGAATCTGAAATCTGAATCTGAAATCTGAATCTGAAATCTGAATCTGAAATCTGAATCTGAAATCTGAATCTGAAATCTAAATCTGAAATCTGAATCTGAAATCTGAATCTGAAATCTAAATCTGAAATCTGAATCTGAAATCTGAATCTGAAATCTGAATCTGAAATCTGAATCTGAAATCTGAATCTGAAATCTGAATCTGAAATCTGAATCAGAATCTGAAATCTGAATCTGAAATCTGAGTCTGAAATCTGAATCTGAAATCTGAATCTTAAATCTGAATCTGAAATCTGAATCTGAAATCTGAATCTGAAATCTGAATCTGAAATCTGAATCTGAAATCTGAATCTGAAATCTGAATCTGAAATCTGAATCTGAAATCTGAATCTGAAATCTGAATCTGAAATCTGAATCTGAAATCTGAATCTGAAATCTGAATCTGAAATCTGAATCTGAAATCTGAATCTGAAATCTGAATCTGAAATCTGAATCTGAAATCTGAATCTGAAATCTGAATCTGAAATCTGAATCTGAAATCTGAATCTGAAATCTGAATCTGAAATCTGAATCTGAAATCTGAATCTAAAATCTGAATCTGAAATCTGAATCTGAAATCTGAATCTGAAATCTGAATCTGAAATCCGAATCTGAAATCCGAATCTGAAATCTGAATCTGAAATCTGAATCTGAAATCTGAATCTGAAATCTGAATCTGAAATCTGAATCTGAAATCTGAATCTGAAATCTGAATCTGAAATCTGAATCTGAAATCTGAATCTGAAATCTGAATCTGAAATCTGAATCTGAATCTGAAATCTAAATCTGAAATCTGAATCTGAAATCTGAATCTGAAATCTAAATCTGAAATCTGAATCTGAAATCTGAATCTGAAATCTGAATCTGAAATCTGAATCTGAAATCTGAATCTGAAATCTGAATCTGAAATCTGAATCTGAAATCTGAATCAGAATCTGAAATCTGAATCTGAAATCTGAGTCTGAAATCTGAATCTGAAATCTGAATCTTAAATCTGAATCTGAAATCTGAATCTGAAATCTGAATCTGAAATCTGAATCTGAAATCTGAATCTGAAATCTGAATCTGAAATCTGAAATCTGAATCTGAAATCTGAATCTGAAATCTGAATCTGAAATCTGAATCTGAAATCTGAAATCTGAAATCTGAATCTGAAATCTGAATCTGAAATCTGAATCTGAAATCTGAATCTGAAATCTGAATCTGAAATCTGAATCTGAAATCTGAATCTGAAATCTGAATCTGAAATCTGAATCTGAAATCTGAATCTGAAATCTGAATCTGAAATCTGAATCTGAAATCTGAATCTGAAATCTGAATCTGAAATCTGAAATCTGAAATCTGAATCTGAAATCTGAATCTGAAATCTGAATCTGAAATCTGAATCTGAAATCTGAATCTGAAATCTGAATCTGAAATCTGAATCTGAAATCTGAATCTGAAATCTGAATCTGAAATCTGAATCTGAAATCTGAATCTGAAATCTGAATCTGAAATCTGAATCTGAAATCTGAATCTGAAATCTGAATCTGAAATCTGAATCTGAAATCTGAAATCTGAATCTGAAATCTGAATCTGAAATCTGAATCTGAAATCTGAATCTGAAATCTGAATCTGAAATCTGAATCTGAAATCCGAATCTGAAATCCGAATCTGAAATCTGAATCTGAAATCTGAATCTGAAATCTGAATCTGAAATCTGAATCTGAAATCTGAATCTGAAATCTGAATCTGAAATCTGAATCTGAAATCTGAATCTGAAATCTGAATCTGAAATCTGAATCTGAAATCTGAATCTGAATCTGAAATCTAAATCTGAAATCTGAATCTGAAATCTGAATCTGAAATCTAAATCTGAAATCTGAATCTGAAATCTGAATCTGAAATCTGAATCTGAAATCTGAATCTGAAATCTGAATCTGAAATCTGAATCTGAAATCTGAATCAGAATCTGAAATCTGAATCTGAAATCTGAGTCTGAAATCTGAATCTGAAATCTGAATCTTAAATCTGAATCTGAAATCTGAATCTGAAATCTGAATCTGAAATCTGAATCTGAAATCTGAATCTGAAATCTGAAATCTGAATCTGAAATCTGAATCTGAAATCTGAATCTGAAATCTGAATCTGAAATCTGAAATCTGAAATCTGAATCTGAAATCTGAATCTGAAATCTGAATCTGAAATCTGAATCTGAAATCTGAATCTGAAATCTGAATCTGAAATCTGAATCTGAAATCTGAATCTGAAATCTGAATCTGAAATCTGAATCTGAAATCTGAATCTGAAATCTGAATCTGAAATCTGAATCTGAAATCTGAATCTGAAATCTGAATCTGAAATCTGAAATCTGAAATCTGAATCTGAAATCTGAATCTGAAATCTGAATCTGAAATCTGAATCTGAAATCTGAATCTGAAATCTGAATCTGAAATCTGAATCTGAAATCTGAATCTGAAATCTGAATCTGAAATCTGAATCTGAAATCTGAATCTGAAATCTGAATCTGAAATCTGAATCTGAAATCTAAATCTGAAATCTGAATCTGAAATCTGAATCTGAAATCCGAATCTGAAATCCGAATCTGAAATCTGAATCTGAAATCTGAATCTGAAATCCGAATCTGAAATCTGAATCTGAAATCTGAATCTGAAATCTAAATCTGAAATCTAAATCTGAAATCTGAATCTGAAATCTGAATCTGAAATCTGAATCTGAAATCTGAATCTTAAATCTGAATCTGAAATCTGAATCTGAAATCTGAATCTGAAATCTGAATCTGAAATCTGAATCTGAAATCTGAATCTGAAATCTGAATCTGAAATCTGAATCTGAAATCCGAATCTGAAATCTGAATCTGAAATCTGAATCTGAAATCTAAATCTGAAATCTGAATCTGAAATCTGAATCTGAAATCTGAATCTGAAATCTGAATCAGAATCTGAAATCTGAATCTGAAATCTGAGTCTGAAATCTGAATCTGAAATCTGAATCTTAAATCTGAATCTGAAATCTGAATCTGAAATCTGAATCTGAAATCTGAATCTGAAATCTGAAATCTGAAATCTGAAATCTGAATCTGAAATCTGAATCTGAAATCTGAATCTGAAATCTGAATCTTAAATCTGAATCTAACATCTGAATCTGAAATCTGAATCTGAAATCTGAATCTGAAATCTGAATCTTAAATCTGAATCTGAAATCTGAATCTGAAATCTGAATCTGAAATCTGAATCTGAAATCTGAATCTGAAATCTGAATCTGAAATCTGTATCTGAAATCTGAATCTGAAATCTGAATCTGAAATCTGAATCTGAAATCCGAATCTGAAATCCGAATCTGAAATCTGAATCTGAAATCTGAATCTGAAATCTGAATCTGAAATCTGAATCTGAAATCTGAATCTGAAATCTGAATCTGAAATCTGAATCTGAAATCTGAATCTGAAATCTGAATCTGAAATCTGAATCTGAAATCTGAATCTGAAATCTGAATCTGAAATCTGAATCTGAAATCTGAATCTGAAATCTGAATCTGAAATCTGAATCTGAAATCTGAATCTGAAATCTGAGTCTGAAATCTGAATCTGAAATCTGAATCTTAAATCTGAATCTGAAATCTGAATCTGAAATCTGAATCTGAAATCTGAATCTGAAATCTGAATCTGAAATCTGAAATCTGAATCTGAAATCTGAATCTGAAATCTGAATCTGAAATCTGAATCTGAAATCTGAATCTGAAATCTGAATCTGAAATCTGAATCTGAAATCTGAATCTGAAATCTGAATCTGAAATCTGAATCTGAAATCTGAATCTGAAATCTGAATCTGAAATCTGAATCTGAAATCTGAATCTGAAATCTGAATCTGAAATCTGAATCTGAAATCTGAATCTGAAATCTGAATCTGAAATCTGAATCTGAAATCTGAATCTGAAATCTGAATCTGAAATCTGAATCTGAAATCTGAATCTGAAATCTGAATCTGAAATCTGAATCTGAAATCCGAATCTGAAATCCGAATCTGAAATCTGAATCTGAAATCTGAATCTGAAATCCGAATCTGAAATCTGAATCTGAAATCTGAATCTGAAATCTAAATCTGAAATCTGAATCTGAAATCTGAATCTGAAATCTGAATCTGAAATCTGAATCTGAAATCTGAATCTGAAATCTGAATCTGAAATCTGAATCTGAAATCTGAATCTGAAATCTGAATCTGAAATCTGAATCTGAAATCTGAATCTGAAATCTGAATCTAAAACTTGAATTTGAAATCTGAATCTGAAATCTGAATCTGAAATCTGAATCTGAAATCTGAATCTGAAATCTGAATCTGAAATCTGAATCTGAAATCTGAATCTGAAATCTGAATCTGAAATCTGAATCTGAAATCTGAATCTGAAATCTGAATCTGAAATCTGAATCTGAAATCTGAATCTGAAATCTGAATCTGAAATCTGAATCTGAAATCTGAATCTGAAATCTGAATCTGAAATCTGAATCTGAAATCTGAATCTGAAATCTGAATCTGAAATCTGAATCTGAAATCTGAATCTGAAATCTGAATCTGAAATCTGAATCTGAAATCTGAATCTGAAATCTGAATCTGAAATCTGAATCTGAAATCTGAATCTGAAATCTGAATCTGAAATCTGAATCGGAAATCTGAATCTGAAATCTGAATCTGAAATCTGAATCTGAAATCTGAATCTGAAATCTGAATCTGAAATCTGAATCTGAAATCTGAATCTGAAATCTGAATCTGAAATCTAAATCTGAAATCTGAATCTGAAATCTGAATCTGAAATCTGAATCTGAATCTGAAATCTGAATCTGAAATCTGAATCTGAAATCTGAATCTGAAATCTGAATCTGAAATCTGAATCTGAAATCTGAATCTGAAATCTGAATCTGAAATCTGAATCTGAAATCTGAATCTTAAATCTGAATCTGAAATCTGAATCTGAAATCTGAATCTGAAATCTGAATCTGAAATCTGAATCTGAAATCTGAATCTGAAATCTGAATCTGAAATCTGAATCTGAAATCTGAATCTGAAATCTGAATCTGAAATCTGAATCTGAAATCTGAATCTGAAATCTGAATCTGAAATCTGAATCTGAAATCTGAATCTGAAATATGAATCTGAAATCTGAATCTGAAATCTGAATCTGAAACTTGAATTTGAAATCTGAATCTGAAATCTGAATATGAAATCTGAATCTGAATCTGAATCTGAAATCTGAATCTGAAATCTGAGTCTGAAATCTGAATCTGAAATCTGAATCTTAAATCTGAATCTGAAATCTGAATCTGAAATCTGAATCTGAAATCTGAATCTGAAATCTGAATCTGAAATCTGAATCTGAAATCTGAATCTAAAATCTGAATCTGAAATCTTAATCTGAAATCTGATATCTGCATGTGAAATCTGAATTCTGAATGTAAAATTTGAAAGCTTATCTGCTTTTTGATTTTTTTTTGCTGCACTTTCAATTGTTTTTATCTCTGCTACTTGCCTTAAATTCAATTGCCTAGTTTTAGGCGTTTATTTTCTTTGGTAGGAATTTTTGTGTCTTTGTGTCTGTTTTGCTGCTCTTTTGAAGTTTTTCTTTCAGTTTTTTTGCGTAAATATTTAATAAGTGAAAATGAACTTTAATTTTTTTTTATTTGCTATTTATTTCTTTTCTTATCCGTTGTGAATTAGGCCGTACAAATTACAATTTCTTCTTTGTCAACCTCTACCACCTCCTCGAAATTTCCAAAAATCCGAAGGTGGAATAAATAAAGTTTGAAGGCAATTTTTAAGGCAATTTTGAGAAAATATTTCAAATACCCGAAATCAAATACAAAAATACGAAAACAAAAAAACTTATTGTGGAAGATGAGAGTTTTATCAACTTTTATATTATTATTGAATGTTTCGATGAAAAATTACTTGATTTATATGTTTCGCGCAGTGATATAGTACGCAACTTTGTTGCATTCAAGCTTTTGTACAATTTATTCAAATATATTAGATTTTGCATTATTTTTTATTTCCCCCCTCGCGATGTTCAAACTCCGAGTGACAAAAGAAGGACTTGAAATTTGTTCAGGCTTTATTGGTTTCACTTTACGAGTTTTCACAGACAAAATCTTAAATCTTGAATAAAAGTCCTCAATAATTATCATTGAAGCTGAAATAAGTCGAACATCACTATTTCGAAATTGGAATTAAGTAATAAAATTCCTAAAAATAAATTTTTCGGAGCCTTTCATTTCCGTCATTTCTCAATGAACTGGAGCAATTTTTCATTACTCACTTATTTACGGCTACCTTGAAAATAATTTAACCCTCCCTTCGGGCGAAAAAAAAAAGATTGAGGTCCAAAGAACCCAAGCAGAAGCTAAAACAAACTTTAAGCTTAAAGTTGCCTTCGTATTCCGCCGTAGGTAGAAGGGGAAAGCCTCCTGATTTGTCCATTCGGGTTGATCCGCTTCTGTCGATTCACCCGGCGGACGACGGTGGGTAAATAAAGTGGCTTTAGGGGTACCCACTTTTTTTGTTTGTTGCTGATGGGAACATCCATGGGATCCCGCTCGGTTCAGTGTACTAGTTGGTTATTGTACCCCTCGTCGTCATCATCGTCATACCCTCAGACAGAGCCTAAGTCAATCTGTCTATCCATGGGGAGGGGTCTGTATCATTACGAGACCCATTTGAACGCTTTCCGCTAACCCCTAGTTTCCCGTCGTGGTACGGAGTTGAGATTGTCCGGCCGGGAGTTCGGGATTAAGTTGAGCAACGTTTTGTTGATTCTGTTTATTACCAGCCGTTGAAGCTACTTCATTTTTTTTTTTCGAGTTCAACTTTCCATTGTTGAGGCCACCGCGCCGTAGACCGTCTTTGCAATTCGAAACTGCTAACTTTGGCCGTGAATGTTTGCGCCGCACATGAATAAATAGAAAAGACGTTTTTTTTTGTGTATGAACGAACAGTCTGTGCAAAATTTCTTCACGGTAGATTTAATGACTAATGAGGTGTTAATACCGAGTCATTTAGCATTGATTTATTTGAGTTTTATGCACCTTCTTTCCGAAAGGGACAGTAGCGTTGAAAGATGCAGCAACATACTAGTTTTTCCGACAAATATTTTTAGAGCTCTTTTAAACGTTTAGGCCGGCAACTAACTCAATCAATCGCAAAGTTCATTCTCGTTGCCCTCGTGCTAAGCGCTCTGCCTGGCTGGGGCAAACGAAACACGAAACTTAACCACAAAACCCCACACAATCGGATAGGGAGCTAGCTGGTCTATCGGTTCTGAGCGGCAAAAAGAACGGACATGATGGCTGAATTGGAAAAAGTAGTATCGGTACAATGTCCTGACCTGATTGACACGCAAATGTAATCGTGAGGAGGCCTATCAATCAATCAATATACGAACGCACATCCCTACTTCACTCGGTGTAAAGGTGTTTTTCTTCGTGCAATGTAACTTACACTGAGCGAGGACGACTACTGGTGCAGTGATACACCAGGCAGCAGCTGTTTTACGGAATGGTTGTAAATAAAGCCATTTTTTTGTGTTTAGATTTAATAGAAGTTTCCTTTTCCCATTACAAACCTTTCGTAGCGTCTGTCTATCTATTTTGAGTTTGAGTGATTTGTGGTTGTGAAGTGTTGTGGGTGTCTGCCTAATTTTAGGGGTATTTGGTGAGCTTAATATAGGTCAATGTTGACGGTGGGAATTCCATCCAAGCACTTGAAATTTCGATCAGTGGATATTTGATCAATATTGCTTTTTTGATGGGAATCATGCTTCAACTTTGTATTTGCGTAGATACGAGTCGAAAAAACCTTTTTGTGCAAGACCGAATCTAAAATGACAAAGTACCGTAAACAATTTTTAAACTCATGAAAAACTTTTTTTAACAAAAGATTTTTCTTCCGTTTTTCCTTCCAGATTTCCTCTCGGACAAAATCGAGGACACCGGCCTGCGGGTCAACGGCAAAGGCAAGAAAATGCGAAAACCCCGCACCATCTACAGTTCCCTACAGCTGCAGCAGCTCAACCGAAGATTTCAACGAACCCAGTACCTAGCACTGCCGGAACGGGCGGAATTGGCCGCCAGTCTCGGGCTGACGCAAACGCAAGTAAGTGGACCCAACAGGAAGAAAAACGGAAAAAAAATTCCTAAGAGAAAAGGAAGGGAGGTGTGACCGAAAATTGGGGTTCTCGAAAAACGAAAATCGTGCCTAATTCGATTACTTTCGAACCCACAACGTTTTGGCAACAAAACGGAAAATTCAATTCGACATGATATGACTAATTCGATTGCTAGCCCAACCAAACCCACAAACTTTTCGGGAAGGGTTCGGCCGGTATCAACGGGAAAACTGCTCGTGCAACCACCCACTGACTGTGTTTTGGAAAAAAATTAGATTGAGGGTTCAAAAGGGTGACATGCTGGGAAATTGGCACAGCCACAAATTGAAGATTCTTTTTTTACCATTTCAAAATAACTTTTTTTTCCCCACTAGAAAGTTACTTTGGGGTTTTCTTCTATATTGAAGCCTGTATAGGCTTTATCTTTGGAAGAAAAATCGGTATCCTCTCAATCAATGCCTGGGTTGTCAAAAAAAAACAGAGATTGAAAGATTGTAAAGGAAAAAATCAACTCATACAAAATCTATCTAAAGATATTTCTTTTACCGATCTTTACAGAATAAACCCAAATAAGAACTGATTTTCAATTTTGTAAATTTACACTTGTTTTTCAATTGTATTTAAAATATACCTCCAATTTCACTTAGACCATATGTACAGTGTTAAGATGCCATACAAATTATGTAACCGGCTACCGAAATTGTAGACCGTTCATTTGACTAGGTACTTGCATCCAGTTTGATTTGAACTGCATCTAATTGAAATTCCACCATACCAATTCATGGCTTAAATCATAGGCTAGAAACTGATCCGCAATTTGCGGAAACGACATCTTGGTTTTATTGATACCTAATTCCTTTCTTGGGACCAGGGTTGTGCTACTCTTCCCTAACAACAAAGAGCCTGGAGAAAACAGCAGTGTTTTCATTTCGGCTTCCGAGCAGTGATGTCAACCTTCCAAATTTTGTCTGGATCTTTCAGACGTTTTGGACTTTCATCATGAATTTTTATGGTTTCCAGACTTCCAGACTTTTGCCATTTCTTCCAGACATTTCCAGACTTTTGAGTAAGGACATGAATTTTTTCCACAAAACAGTCGAAACTCGAAATTTTTGTGGTAGAATGGCAGAAAATTATTCGTATTTGTAATAGAAAAGTGAGGAATGCTACGAGGATGGATGTAAAACAGGGAGTTTAGCATAGAACGTAGTAAAGTCGAGACTATCACATTGGTCTCAGGCGTAGATAGATAGTGTAGGCTTGCCAGACATCTCCAGAAAAAGCGGGACATTTCACAGCCGAAAAAAGCGGGACATTTGAGAAACTCTTGAAAACATGTTTTTTTTTTTAAATTAAAACAGCTCAATTATATAGCCAATCATCATCCAACGATGCTCTTAGAAAGTACACTAAGTTTTTTTTTTCGCGCGGATTGATTTTGTTCAGTTTGCTCTTACATGACTTCTATTTTCCCTGGTTTTATTTCCAAGGATCTCACGAATTAAATATAATATTTCAAGTCCTTCATGTGAACGGTGGATTTTATAATGCGTATAAAACCATTGTATTATAAAAAAGTTATTTCAAATTTAAAAACTCAATAAAACTTCCATCATTGTATACTTTGGACAATCGGATCTGAAAAGGTGATGTACAATATTTATAAGGCTTTTTGATTAATTAATATAGAATGTTTGATTATTGTTCAAATAATGAGTATCTGCAATATTCCGATATGGCGACCAAAAAAAAGGTCGTCACCTATTAAGTTTGCCATCCAGACTTTTCCGTACCTATTTTTTTTTAAACTTTCAGACTTTTCTGAAAAACAGTTGTCTTCTCTGCTTCCGAGCGCAATCCTCTTTCTCTGGAGACTCGGACCTAGGATGCCAGGTGGTTTTGTCAAAAATCATGACACCAATAAAAAATGAGGATTCTTCAGCACACTAGTAATTTGGCTTAAATTGCGTAAATAAAGGCACAATAAAGGTATTGTAGACGCGTTAAATAAGCCAACAGAGGCCTGAAGTATATTGCGAGGCCTGCAGTTTACATGAAAAACAACGTTTAAATATCATGTGAACCGAAAATTATTATCTGTTAAAAATTTTTATTACCGAATTGTTCGATATCCTGATGATTGTACTATAAATTCAATAATAATTTAGAATTTTTTTTGAAAATCAGGACTTATCAGTACATTTTAAAGACCATAATTCAAAAATCAGGACTATTCAGGACATTTAAAAAATATAGATGGTCTTCCGTGTGACTGTGTGAGAGCTCTCGCATCTCGGTGAGAAAAAGATAATTCTAGCCAAGAGCGCCCTAATGTTTGAATCATACATCAACGTTACCAGATTTACGAAGGGATGCTCGAAAACTTTAGATTTTCTGCATTGCTTACGGATTTTTAGCATTTCTTATGGATTTTCTACGGATGATCGATAACTCTTAGAGATTTATAAGGATAAACGAAAATTGTACCTGACGACCAAAAAAATGGTCATCAATTTCCATTTCGCCAAAATCAGTAAATTTTTCGTTTTTCGTCTAATCTACGGATTTGAGTGGTTTGCAATCTTACAACACTGTCATACGCCTCAGTTCATATGGAGAGAAAATTGTGTTGACTCAATATCACACAACCAGAGGTTCCAGGTGTCCTGATTTTTCAGGATTTGTTGTTTTTGGAGTGCCGTCCTGATTTATGGATTGGTTCAATGGACCTGATTTTTGAGAAACAGTGATTCAAATGTCCTGATTTTCAAAAAAAAACAAAATTTATAGATTTTGTGGTTTAATTATGACAACATTAAATGAAACTGTAATTAAATAGTTGAACCCATTGAATTGACGATAATCTTCTGTTCAGATGATAATAGAGTAGTGTTTTTCGATATCAACTTCAGGCTTGCCTATACGTTTCAGTTGCAAATGTTAAGGCATATTGCATTTATTCATGCAATATGAAGTTATTTTATCCTAATTTTTTTCACCGCTGTTTCCTGATTTTGGACAGAACCACTTGGCACCGTTTCATACAACGAACAAAAATGTTCTTTTATCAAAGGGTGAAAAATCTGTACTAATCTTTACAAAATCCTAAAAATCCATCCTCTGTAGGTACAATCTGTACCTGAACAATCCAACAATCTGTTTTACTAGATGAAGCTGTACTTTTGGTAAATATGGCCACTGCTGTTTTGATTATATTTCTTCAAAAAAGCGTTTTTCTCACCTACAAAAACTGTGATCGCTCTCGGATTTCTCCTCTACAATAGAATTTTCTGGAGAAGAGAATTCTCTTTATCAGCAGATCTAAATGCCCTCACTCACTGGTTGAATAATTCTACTAATTAAACTGAATCAAAGCAATCGAAAGATTCCCTTTAATTTATTTTTCATCACATTCGCAAAAATCAGGCAAAACCAGGCATATTTCCAATTATCAGGCAAATTCAATGGCTTATCAGGTTGTCAGGCTGAGCCTCGAAAAATCAGGCAAATCCTGAAAAATCAGGCACGTTGGCATTTCTGATTGGAACATTACACAGATTTTCAAAAATTTTAATGACATTTTGAAATTTTCACAATTGATTTATATTAAGCAAGCTGAAGTTCAAACACTAAGCTTTGATGCTTTTTTGATATTTTTACTTTTGTCATTTTAAACAGAATCCCAGAATAAGATTTTTTTCTGCAAAGATAAAACGTTAGTTTTTTTTTTGGTTGAAACCTTCTGAATTTTTGAACTTTTTGTTAATCTTTCAACGTTTGATAATTCAATGATATTTAGCTGCAAAATGACCATAGAAAGTTGTCCTTAACGGTTCTGTTTTCTAACAATTTGGATGATTTCGTAGTTATTCTCATGAATTTTCTTTTATCTTGAGCGTTTATCAGTGTTCGGCACAAAAGCGCTAATCCGCTATTCGCTAGTTAGTCCGCTAACTTTTCGTTAGCGGATTAATTTAGACGCTAAGTTTTGATTGATTCAGCGAATTAAAAAGTTCCGCTATTTTTTGGTTCCGCTAATTGAAGACCGCTAACTCCCATATATTTGTATTTTTTTAACAGGGAAAAACCCCTGGGAGAGTAGCTACTTTCAGGCCACTTCTCCCAAAGGCAATCAATCTATCTAATTCTCAGTGATAGAATAAAATTTTCTCATTAATCAAGTTAAGGTGACATTGGGCATCTTTGTGATTGCTTTATTTAATTCATTGGAGGAATGCGACTGAGTTAGAGAAAAGATGTACCTATTTAGTGTAATTTTTTCTCTTTTAGTACTTTCTTTTAGCAACATTTTCAGAAGAAGACAACAATGAAAGGTGTTAAACAATATAAAACTATTTTTATACATCTCTTCATCAGCATTTCATTCATTTCAAATGGTTGAAATATTTACTTTTCACAATACAGTTTTTTAGAGATTTTTCAGATCAGTTCATATAAAAATTTGATAAAATTGCCATTTTAGCCTTCGTTCAAAGTTCAAATAGAAATTGCATAATTGTTTACGTATGACAATGCTCCAGCAAGTTTGAAAAAAGGGAAAACAGGTTAAACATTTTTAAGTGAGGACAATATAAAATAATGCCAAAAACAACAAAATGGAATTAATTGTACAAAAGTATGTTTGCAACAAAATTGCTTTTTATCTACTTTGCACATCCCGATAAATTGAGTAAACTTTTAACCAAAACTTAAATTAAAGAAAAAGAGGTATAGCTCCCATCTCCTACATTCTCTTCTTTTGCTCATGTAATTGTTCGATAATTCAGTTGTTTTTATTTGTAGAACACAGTGCCTTGTTTAAATTTCTATTTTCGGTTTAGCTCATATATTTTTATTAAAATTCAATCAATTTATCTAATTTTAAATCAAATACTGGAAACTTTATTTATTCCCCCTTGGGGAGTTTTAAAAATCGAAAAGGGGAACGGCGTGACTAAAGAAGAATTTGATATTTGTTCCGGCTCTAATGTTGGTCAACAGTTAGCGATTAGCGTTTTAAGCTTAAAGCGATAACTTTTTCGGCACATTTAGCGTATTTAATTAGCGATCGCTAACTTTATATGAGATAGCGATTTCATTAGCGGCGCTAATTTGTCAGTTAGCGATGCCGAACACTGGCGTTTATATATTTTTTACATTGGATCTGAATAAAAAATAATTTTTCCACGCGATGCGAACATAAGGAAATGGAAACAAACCGTTTTATTTGCTTTAACAGTCCTTCGCTTTTTTATGAAATTTTAACTATTATCACCAACTTATCAATTTTAAGTCTATTTTTGTTCCGTAAGGGCATCTGTATTCGTGGTCTATTCTTGGGTCTAATTTATACAAGAATTGAACCAGAAAAATTAGATCCGATCCAATGAAAAAACTGGCAACTGCACTCGTGTTCCATTAACTGTCAAACGGTTTAGAACTGCGTCAAATTGGATCCAAATCTCATCAGTTTTGGATCAATCCTTATACCAGCTCTAAAAGAAGTTGAGTTGAAACTGGTATAATGGATCACCAATGTGGTTGCTCGGGTCGGAATTTGGGTCTAAACCGGCTGTTTGGACCACGGATACAGGTGCTCTAAAGAATTGAATAGCTTGCGATAGTTATGAAAATACGATCAACGTGTCTTTCGTATAAATAACAAGATAAAGGTTGCCAGACAAATCCGAGTAATTTCATCTAAGAACCTGGAAAAGTCCGAAAATATGATTTCGAAAAAGGTTGACCAAAACTAAAGCAAATTAGGTCAATACCCTAGAATTACTCAACACAAATCAAGAAAAAAAACTTGAACACATTTTTTTCATCTAAACTTATCAGCAGATTTTAAATCGTATTATAGGCACTGACCACACTGACTGGACACTCGTATGGTTTGTTGGATAATTTTTCCAACAGGGGGTGGTGAGGGAGGCGGGGGTGGTATCTGGGAAATGACGATGATTCGGATCGGAAATGATTCGGACCAGTTCGCCTTTAGATTGCAGGAGCAGTGCTGAAGATGTTTTGAAACCAGGATCTATTGAAACCGAAACTTTGAAGCCGTTTTGCCGCTTCTCACGTCTTTCTGGTGTATTAAACATCCACGGGATTTTCCAATTTTAAACAGCGCACATCACAATTTGTTCATAATATTTACATTTGCAATTATAATCAACTGGATTCTATATTCGATTTTATACGTTTTTTTTTACTTCTGGAAAAATACTTATTCTACGGTTAGAAAATTTTGACGTCCTTGCAAGGCAACGCCTACTTGAACCTTCCCGAAAATTCCTCAAAGCTACTGTGAGAACCAATGAGGTGCACAGAAAGGCGACGAACAAACACGCACACTATTCCAGAACTCGTTATTTAAAAAGTAAAAAGGTAAACGAAGCCTACGTCACTTGCCAAGATGTTTTATTTTTAAAAAAGGTAAAAACTTCTTTCTTTTTTGCACGTCAAATGTTTGTTTGAATCTGCAAACAAAACATTTTTTCTATTAAACAAATCGAATTAAGTTTATCACGTCTCCATTTTATTGTTTGCATCACCAGAACAAAAAAAATCCCCAACGTCATCGTTTGGCTGGCTACCGTCTATGAAGGAAGGTGTTTCCGCCCTCCATCTTACTGGTGCCAGAAACGTGAGCAAAGGCACCCCCATCAGGCTTCCCTTAGACATTTATTGGTTCTTCAATCAGACAAACACTCTGAAACAAAAATAAAAACTAAAACGGGAAAAGAAGAAAACAAGATCAACCACCACCACACCACGCCACACCGGGTTGACGTTTGGAAATCAATTTATCATCGATAATAATTGCTACAATTATAGAGTTATGCCGAGACGACTACCGGACTTTTTTAGACGACGTTGTTGCTTGTTGGTTTGGTTTTTGGGCTGGATCTGTGGCCGAAAAAGGTACAACTCATCATCGATAGGTTAGGTTAGGAATGTTGAAACAATCGTATTCAATGATTCCAAAACTGGTGGAAGTTGTGAATTGATATGTACCAATGTTGACAGATCTAAATATTTCTTTAAATTTAACAATCTTTTAAGTCAACTACTGCATTCTATTGACCAATGTCGGTTATGTAACTTGATTTGTATCAGTTGTAGTTCTACTTTTGGAAAATAGAACACTCGTTAAGTTAGCATAGAAAAGATCTAGCTCGCTACCAGGGACGATTATGCAGTATTCGGAAGTGTGGTTTCTTTTTTCGTCAAAATCTAAGCAAATGATTTTTCTAACGCAGAAACATAAATCCCATTTGCAGTTCGTTCGACTGCTGCAGCCCGTTAAAGCTGCCCAATTTTAGGGCAGCACAATTTCTCGACCTCTATGCATATTCGCCGCTAAGCTACGTACCTACCTCTATCAGAACAATATCTCCGGGCGTAGCAAATTGCAGCACATTTTGCATTTATGTGTCGACTCTACATGAAGCCGAGTCGAGTCGGTTTTGAATGAAAAGGGGAAGCGAAGCAGTCAGTTGGACTCTCCTAAACCGAAACCTGGTTGGCGCCCGCTATTTGGCGGCAGCGATTTGGCGCGGGAAAACGAATGTAGTTTTCTCACGCTAAGACAAAAGTCGGCTCAGCAGTTCCAAGTACCCATCTACCAAACCAACCTACTCAGCCAAAGCCCCATCCAGCAATGTACATTATTTATTTCATGAATCTAACTAAAGCTAAAGCCTGGCTATGGTATGGTAAACCAGAAGTCGTCATTCAACAAAACCTCCAATGTGCTTGAATGTGCTGTGCGATGCAATGCGATTCGGTCGTTGGTGGGCGGGAATGGATCCATCTGGAGAAAATGGCGATTCTCATTTTGTTTTATTGTTGTGTAGATCGTTGGGGCGATATCCCGGGAAAGATGGTAGCCAACAAAATAAATACAACTTGTCACTTGTCATCTCGTGTTTGAATTGGACGGGCTTTCTCGCTTCCACCTTAAGCCAACCGGTTTGTTTTACGTTTATTTTATTTCCATCTCTTCTCCGGGAAGACTTCTCAATCCCCAGCCAGACTATCGAACATTAATTTAAATCAATTTAACCCCGCACTTTTAGCTCAGCACACGAGCGAGACGATCGACATCTTCAAATCGTTGCTGGTTGATTCTCCCTTAAGTGTCTAGAACGAAACCGTTGGACCTTTATTGAATTAAATTGAATTAAAAATGCTCTACCCCATTTTTTTTCTATACGCAGTTGAAAGATCTCGATTTCAAGCAAACAAAACGCACTCCAACCGATATGATGAGGAAATAAATTATATTAAAAAACCAACAAACAACTCCCCTTCCATTTGCGGTTGCCTTTCTTTTCCGATTATTCAAAACACCCACGCATGGTTGTCGTTCGGCTGATTAAGCCGAAAAAGTAAACAAAATCAACCCATTCAGCTTTGCGTTGAGGGCGAAAAAAAACAGTTGAGTTCTTGATCAGATTAAGCCACGCGGGATCATAAATTATCCGGGAGTGCAATGCCATAACAGAACATTTATCATTTGCGTTAAACTGTGACCCACAGAGGAACGTGGGGGTCCCAAATTTGGAGAAGTTAAGGAATTGGGGAAGTAAGGAAGGAAGGTTGAGGAATTTGTTTTTATCTGTGGTTTTCTCGAACATTTCAAATTGGGTTTTAAAACTCATATGGTTCTAAGTCGTAAAAAGTAAAAAAAAATCGCTCTAAATATGTTGTGAGCCTACTTTGTTGAATAACTCTACTGAATCGAAGCAATCGAAAGATTCCCTTTAACTCACCGTGGCACGGTGTGCCAAAACCCAGAGAAGCTGGCAGAAAGTCAATTTTTAAGTGGTCAAGATTATCTATCCATGTATTTCACCGTTTTCAGGCATTTTTAGGCTACACGAAACCATAAAGATGGTTCATGAGTTCTCAAAGAAATGCTAGGAAGAGTTTGAATACTGTTTAAAAATTATTCAATAATTTTCTCACATTGAATGACGAATAAATAAAAAAAATCACGAATGTATTTTGCTTTGCAATAATTTTTCATGTTTTTGCTAAGCATACTTTACACCAAATGGAATGAAAATTTGATTTGATGAAGCTGAATACTGAAAATTGAACTGCCATTGTTGCTGCCTGCCAGTTTTGGGGAACGGTTTTGAACATTGGAAGCTCTTTTATCCTCAAATTTGAATTCTGAGCAAAGAATTTTTCGGATCACAAACTATATTGATTTCTTAAAGGGTCTATAAATTCCGTTTTCTTGAAAAATTATTTAAAAACAGTAGTGAGTATTCAGGAGTTATCAGGAATAACTTCCAAGATACTGTCAAATCGCGGTTTCTGAAATTTTCTACTGATTATTGATCAAATCATAGAACCAATTTGCTTGTCAAAATTCATGACAACTAATGGAAACGTTGAAAATAATAAGAAACTGTAATAGTAATATTTTATGAATACGAAATATGGATAAACTACAATATAAATTGATCTTTTAACTTGCTTGAATTATTCAACTGAAAACAGACATCGAAGGATTCCCTTTAATTCAACTACGGTGAACTCATGTGAACAGGTTTATCTGTTGTTTATGAGTTAACGTATTACGACATCTTCAACATCTGAACCATGCTCTTCGTAGCTTCAAATCTAGGTTTTTCTATTCTGATTGTGCATAAATTATGCGAATGACAATGCATAAAAATAGACCTTGGATATTATATACTTATTAAGAACTCTAAAGAGTTACCTAGGGACACTTTTTATTGCGTGTTTTATTCAACACACTTATATTCGAACAAGAGTATCGGATCTATGAGATAGCTTAGCTTTACTTGATTGACTACTTACATCCACCTTAAATCATTGGACATGTTAATGCAACATGAAAAATATTCAAAATCAATACTTTTTTATAAGCTTCGTCAGCCTTTAAATGTATTCGCCTCTGCATCCTAGCAAAACAAATTTTTGTGTGGATTTGGTAAAACGGTAAGATCAGGAGACACTTTTGACTAGTATTTTGCGATCTGGGATGAAATCCTATTCTTTTAAGCTCATGTGATTTCGTAATGAAACTCTTCAATTCATATGACGTTTTTTAATGACAACATAGTTAAAATTTGATCAGAAATCATAAGGGTTGCCATAACAAGTTGTCGCTAACTTAACTCCCTGCCAAATCAAATTTAGTTTTTACAAAAACTCGAAACAATTTTTCAATAAATTTAAGTGAATCATCAAACATCAGAAGATTTGAGCTTCGAACTTATGATGGTTATATCTTATTCTTATTATTTTTTCCTTTTTTGTATTATTTTGGATGAAACTATTTACTCAATTAACTTGACTTATATTAAAAAGTTAGGTAAATGTAAATTGATATTTTTTGGAGTATAGATTCGTCGCCCATAAAGTTTTTAAAAAGCTTCATAAAATAACAAAAACCAATAATTTTTTTTTAAAAGCAGACACACCGTTTCCATTTCAATTTCCATCGCAATCGATAACAACTGACATTCTGAAAGTATTATTTCAGTCTATAGTTTTCTTTTGATCGAATTATTTTTTCAACAGTGTGCCATCTTGTTATGCACGTATTTTTGTTGGTTCCTACCCCCTTCTTTTATCAGTATCAATTACATGAACTCCATAGGTAATGCGAAATTAGATGATATTTCAACGAGTCAGCTTCTAAACACCGCGATGACGAACTCAAAATATATTTCGATACAAACTCCTATAACAATCAAAACCCCAAAGAATGAAAAGCTAATGCACTGATCGGAAAAATGACGTGATTGTGTACTTAAACAGCACGATATTAATTTAGAACCTTTCGTATGAATTCGTGAATGATAACGACCGAAATCTTTCAGATGTGGTAACATTTTTCCCAAATATGTCTGCAACTCACACTCAACCGTAAATCTTCGCATCAAATGCAAACGGATCTTCTACAAAAGGTGGCTCGAGCAGGAATTAAGTCTTATTTACCATTGAAATTTGTCAGAAAAACTATCAACAAAAAACAAATAAAAAAAAGATTAAGCTGACTTCTAAAATTTTTGAAACTCGAGCAGATTTGTCTGTAGAGTATATGCCAATGAATGGAAAATAATGTTATAAATATTCAAGAAACATGTTAGATGCATATTTATCGTGGTGTATCTCGAGAACACGAATTGGATTCTCTCGTATGATTTCCCATAATTATCGTATGATGATGTATGCGTATCATAGCAAGAGAGAGCGAGAAAATCGTTATCTGAACGAACGGCTTCTTCTGAGTGTCGCACAGCGATGCCACATATACCGATTTTCCGGTATTTATACCGATTTTTGAGCAAAATTTTGACCAAGAATCGGTATATACCGATTACCGATTTTTGGCAAAACATACCGATTTCATACCGATTTTTAAGATTTTAACTCAAACTGGTGCGGTAGCTGGCGTGGCGTAAGTTGATCTGTACAACTTTTAAAGTACCCTGAAAAGATCTCCACGGCTAACTCTCATAATTCGTTCAGTTGTTCGCGCTGTTTTGTTCCTATGTTCTGTCAAATGATGCACTATTATAGTGCTCAACCTCAAAGCCAATGGACTCAGCTCAAGGCTGATATTTGACCTTCTGCGACTGCCAGCAGAAGGTAGAAGTTTCCAAAGACATGACCATTGACAATGCTCTTGTCTCCTGAGATGCTAACTTTCCAAGGGAAAATATACACCGTTGGAATATAATCCTTGTTCAACTTGTCGCCAGATGTGGTATGTCAAAATTTGAAGTGCAATCTGATACACGGTTTGTCATATCATCGGTATAATCTTCAATCCTTCTCCATCTTGTTAGCCAAGTAAATGATATCACATGTATCTAACTGCAGAGATCGCCAGGCCACGCCAGGCAAAAAGGGTATTTTCAGTTTTAGAAAAACTATGTGTTTTTAAATATTTTTCTTGGAAACACCTTCTTTCAGAACACGTTTCTACTTTATTTTCGCATAAAATTCTTGGGTTTTCACATGACTAATGCGTGATATTTTAAAAAATAGAGTTAATTTTTCATTGGCTGAAAAAAAATTGAAGCAACAACTCTCTCAACTTTCTGCAATCATTTCTTTTTTTAATCGCTAGAACTCATATCTAATACTTAAGGCTTTAAAGGCTGAAATTGCCAGTTTGGCAAAAAAAACTATCAACCAAACGAAGAACATCAGCTTGGGCCCATATTTACCACGAACATCAAAAAGCCATTGGATTTGTATGTGCTTACTAAATTAAAATTTACTTTAGGTTGACCTGGTTCTATTGCCTTATCTAATTTATCTAATT
The DNA here is from genome assembly GCF_029784155.1 of Uranotaenia lowii. Classification (NCBI taxonomy): domain Eukaryota; kingdom Metazoa; phylum Arthropoda; class Insecta; order Diptera; family Culicidae; genus Uranotaenia; species Uranotaenia lowii. Next base: position 167,485,369 of record NC_073693.1, read on the forward strand.
TACATCCTACTTTAGCTAAACATCATTAATATGCCTAAACCACGTATAACCTGAAGGTGATCGCCATGCCCTTATTTTTCTTATTAAACGGTAACTTTTAAATTAGTTTTCCCTTCAATTATGAGTACTGGAAAGAAATATTTTCATTTGTGATTTTCACTTTTCGTCTGCAAAAGCAAATAATTTAAAAATAAAAAATGTATAAGTCGTAACAAACATAAAATTCTGTTAAAATTGCAAAACTTTCTTTTTATGTAAACTTGCGTTACCTAGAACCAAGTTACGGAAAAAATACAAATACACTTAGTCAGCTAGTTTTATACTAAAAATTTACATTCATAAGAATTCTTAGATTTGATTTTTAATGCAAGCTTCCATTTATGTTAAAAATATGTTAGGAAGTTGAAAATGTAAGCATTTTTGAATATTCACCTCAAATACCGATTTTCATACCGATTTTTGGGATTTCCATACCGATAAAAGATTTTTTCGGGTTCCAAAATACCGATAAAAATGTGGCATCACTGGTGTCGCAGTTATCGAATGATCAGTTTTTGGAGAGATGTTAAAGAGTGGAGATGTTGGGAAGACGTAGAAGACGGTTCAGCTTTGAAGATCCAAGCGGACTTTAGAGAAGTCGAACGGACACGACATTGTCAAATGCTGTAATGTTCAAAATAAATCTATTTGGATAACTTGATTACGATGAAAGCTTGAGCAAAAGCAGAAACACTTGAATGTCGCAATTATGTTTAAAGTAAGCTTTCGCGAAACATTGGATCAAGTTTAATTCAAGGTAATAAACTTCGTACTTCGACAGTATAATTGAGTTGAAATAAATGGGGGATAGATATTGGATAAAATAAATGTAAATACTCACTCTTTTAATCCGCTTTTTTGTATCCTTGTGAATCGAAATCAACATAGCACTTACCTTCCTGCAAAGATCGTTTGAACCATATAATAACCATATTTTTTGTCTTTTGTTCTCCAATCGGTCGATTCTTCTCAATCTATCTTGTAACCGCTTTTAGTAAATAATTTCAAAAATTTCTCCACTTAAAAAGATTAAGAAAATAATATTTTTACGAGCGAAAAAAAATGCGTGCGCTGTCACCAAGTCAACGCTTGCTACTCCTAAGAATATCAAGTCTATGAGGTATCGTACAAACTCAATGATTGTTTCTGATCAACGAAATCCATGTGAATAATCATTAGTTGTGATCGAGTGCTGCCTAACAACTCAATTTCCCACAAAAGTAGGTACTTCGAAGAATTGTAAAGAACTCAACTGATAGCTGCTCCTCCCAGTTTCCAGCACTGTGAAGGTCTTCTTCCAAATGTTTTTAAGTCTTTTGATTTGAAGTCTTCTTCCTCGAGTCCAGCATCATCCCACAATATGTTGCTATCGTAAACAAGTTAAGACTGTGAAGAACACAGACAGTTTTTTTTTTCCTTGACTCATTCCTTCTTTTTCCCTTCGATTCAAGAGCTTGTGACGCTAAGACAAGTCACTCCGGACGGCAGCTAGCAGTTCTTCGTATTCTGTCTATAGTCGTTGGACGTGAATGACACAGCAACTGTTTATTACTCGTTTTTTCGTCATCATCCATTTGCAACAACCCTATCCTACTGCTGGTTCATCTCCCAAGTTGGGAGTTTCTTCGTCGTCCACCATAAGAAGAGCTCTTCCGTGTAGTATGGTGGTAGGTTAGACCCACAACGAGGAATATTGCTGGGGTACCAACCAACATGTTCTTGTCGTGTCGTCTGTCGTTTTTTTTTCCTCGTCGTTGTTCTCATGTTACTTGCCATTGACAACTCCCCTTTCGTGACTTTTGTGTCCAATCGAAACGAACGAAAACCCTCCCGCCAGATGAGATAAGAAACTTGGACTTGAAAGCAGTTGGTTGGAGTTTGATAGAACCAGAGTTGAATGTTGAATGAAACGACGACGAAGAGAAACAAAAAACTTAACTTTCAGGGTACTGGGAGGTGGCTTCTTCTTTCTGTGGTTTTCTGGGGAAGTTTGTTTATTTTTCTTATTACGGCGACAGCCAACCAGAAATGCTTCCAGTAAGACAAACGAGTTCTTGAAGTGGGAAACTTTTGAGCCATATCATGTATTTCACTTATTTTAACATAAGTCTGAAGGAACAAAACAACTCAAGTTAAAACTAGCTCCTTTATTTTTAAAAGGTCACAATCGTGTCATTTACGATGTGTCACCTGGCTAAAATGACTATACTCTAAAACAGAAAATGTTAAACCGAAGTAACACAACAGAATCCCACATTCAAATAACCGTGAAATGCTGTATGGATGTCCAGCAAAACTAAAAAGTCATCACGCTCAAACATTGGAAATTTCCGAAGGGAGCTACAGTAGCACAATTTATTGTTCCTTCAAAACGTATGACTTTGATCGACTACACGACATGTCATTACATGACGTTTACCATAGTTCATTTCGCGCCCGAGCCACCGCATAGCTTACTCTTGTACACATTTGGGACATCCTGCGCCCTACCCAGGGTGGTTCGAATCGACAGGGTGTTTCTCGGCTAGTTCGGTTAATTGGGTCGATTATAGCATACCGAGTGACTGTGTTCGGAGGCACCGCGGCTGAAGGACAATTAATTTCACCACCTAAACGATCCGTACTAACTGCCATCCGATCCGTGGTAACACATTTATCATCATCAACGTTATCGTCGACGATGTTACCTGTCGATTTGGTCGTCCGACACTTGCGAGTGAGTGCGAATATCGACAAATATTCGAACAGACTCCATTATCAATAACTGCCGGACAATTACCCAAAACCTGATCCAGTTTAGTCGGGGTTACCACAAACAAATGAGCCTCGCGAGCAAGTGAGCGAGGGAGAGTCGCCGCACCCCCAACTTCGGGTGCAAATTGAATTATAATTTCGCCATGTTCAGTCATCAGCTGTGAAGTGTTGTCGTTGTCGCTGCTGAATAATTCCCGAGACCCCCCTCTGAGGCCCGGTTCGAGTTCGAGAGAGTCTATTATTTAACAAATTGATGACTGCTGCTGATCCAAACCAAGAGTGTGTGTGAGTGTGGCAGCTAGCCTTCGAACTTTGTCGTCGGGAATCAAACCAGAAGCAGCCTGTAAGTAGGTACATTAGGCAGCGCGATAATTTGTCACTACACCGGGTACTTTGGCACCACCAGGTATGCAGCAACGGCGAACCGAAAGATAATTGGGACAACATATCATCAAATGCTAAGCTGCTGCTGTTGCTGCCAGCCCCAATCACCCAATCAAAATCCCATTGGTTGGCTGGTGAAGGAGCTATCGAACTAATTGAATAATTGTCCTAATAACCAGCCTAAGAACTTGTTGTTGTTCTAGGGAATTCTCTTTTTCGAGAGCTTAATATAGTTTCTCAAATGTTTAAACAGTCATTCTGTAGTGCCAATTTGATATCAATAACTTTTGTGTGTTTTTTTTTATAATTTTGATTTTAAATTGTTAAATCCGCTACACCCAAAGAAGAGGTTGCAAAATTTCAATGCCGATTGGAACTAACTTGAATGAGATAAAACAAAACGAAAATATTAAACAAATGCAGATGAGAGGGTAAGCATTGAACTTAAACTACTTTCTCAATTCGTCTTGCCAGTTGCACCATTTTGCCATGTGGTCTACCTGGGTCAGTTAGAGAACAGGTGTTTATTTTCGTTATTTTTCTGTCACGTCTGTTTTGTAATGTATTCGGTCTTTAAATTAGAGAGAATACACTTTTCATGTAAAGCTGTTGTGAATTTGCTTCAGTGATATCTTTATACAATTATGCTTAAAAATGTTGAGTTAAAAGTTTGAAGACACAATTGGAACAGTATTTTTGATGCTTAAGTATAACTATTTTGGAAGATTTTAGCGTGCTGAATTCTAATCATTCGTCCAATGTTGTTTTAGCGATGTGGCGTGTGGAAATTTTAAAATTGATCTGTTTTGAGTTAAATTTGATAAACTAATAAAACTTATAAACTAGTAATCCAAAATGAAAGCTAATACGAGCTAATACCTTACTGGTTTTGAATCTATTGACTATTCTTTATTCAATCAATGGTTTAAAATTTTCCATGTTATTTTGGTTTCAGAAATACAACGCTTTGAATCCATTAAAATTGAAATTGATAAAAAATCAATTCTTCAATTTTCAGAAATTTTAATAAATAAGATTACAACTGTTAATTTGTGTTAACGAGCCTTGATCACCGCTGATTCTTATTGGATTTTCTAGTTGATGCATTTCGGTGAATTTGAAATCAAATAAAAACAATTCTTTTGACGTTTCGGCCTACTACCTTCAGCCATCCTCAGAAAACTATATTATAAACAAAAACTTAAATTAATACAGAAAATTCTTCACAATATTCCATCACAATTTCACTGCACTTTTGCACTTACGATTTGTATCGCCGCGTGCTTCCTGAACGGCTGTCTTACTTGATTTAAGTCCGGTTTTGAATCGCTTCTAGCAGCTGGCGTCTATCATTCCCGATGTCGTCGTAATGTTGTTTGTTGTCGTCGTGTTCTGTGTCGTCGTTTTTGAATCCGTCGTTTTAGTTGCGAATTGTGGCGTCTTTCTTAGTTTTTTAATAATAGAGCTATATATTTTAGAAATTTCAATCGAATCTTGCTTGATGTTTACTGTTCTTCCTTTTTTGAGTTTTATGTGTAGTGTTTCAGCTGTTTTTCATTTTCCTTCTTGGTTTACTCTTTCTAAAATATATGCTTTTTCGAAGTTAAACTTATGGTTCTGTTCTATGGCATGTTGTGTCAATTCTGTGGCTCTGGTGTTTTGTTTGAGACTCGTTTTATGATTTTTAATCCTTTTTCCCAGAGTTTGAGATGTTTGTCTACAGTATTCTTTCTCGCATTCATAAGGAATTGAATATACCACATTTTTCTGTTTTAATTTTGGAATTTGGTCTTTCGTTTTTGTGAATAAACAGGTTTTAATTTTGTTGATTGGTCTCGAAGATGCAATTATGCCATGATTTTTCAGTACTCTTTTTTCAAAGATATTTTAAATTTTAAAGTGCGATGGAATATTGTGAAGCATTTTTTGTATTAATTTAAGTTTTTGTTTATAATATAGTTTTTGAGGATGGCTGAAGGTAGTTTGTTGTTTGTACTGCTTGTTTTATTAGTGAAAATTTTAGAAACTTACTCGCACATTTAATAGGTATGCAAATCTTAAAAAAAAAGTTGTGGATGGAGATTTTTCGTGTACAGTGATTATCCAGAGATACCGATATTTTTTCTTCTTAGAAGTCTTAAAAACGATTGTATCCGAAAAGCCCGAAAACATTTACCCACAATGATTTTTCCTCAGAATGACAAATACCCGATATCAATCTCCAGAATGAATCATTTCCCCAGAAATTTTTTTTACCAGAATGCACAATTTACAAGATTTTGTTTCCCCAGGAATGGCCCATTTTCCAGAATTTTTTCCCCAAAATGGAAAATTTCCTAGAATGCCCGAAACCTGGATTTTTCTTTTCCTATTGTTTTGTTTTCCCTTTAGTTTAATCTTATTTACTTTTGACTTTAAATTGTTTGAAAATTTCCAACTCAGTTTATTTTTGAACCAGTATTGTATTTTGTTAAAAGTTTGAGTACACTGATTTTAAACTTACTAGTGTGCCTTAAAAATAGTCATTAGGGTAAAATATTGTTAAAACCCTATTTCTGTGGATTTTTTTTTGAATTCCTATTTGGAATAATGTATGGGAGAGTGGGGAATCATGGGCCACTTTTTTTCGTTATTCCATAACATCTTTATTATGAAAGATAAAATGAAAATAAAAAATGGTATAGTTTTCTACATTTTCAAGGTATCATATGGCATTTATTAAATTTTTTTAATAAGTTATTTTCCCAAAATTCTGACTGTTTTAAAAAAATCAATATTTTTTGGATTTTGAAAAATGGTGGGGAATTGTGGGCCACTATATCCAAATTGACCAAATAACATGCAAAATTTATGAGTTGACCCAAAACTGTGATTTCATAACTCATTTCGTTATTTTAAAGCAATTTCAGATGATGAAATAAAAAAGAGAGCTGTGTATGATCGAATAGATTCCAAAACCTGACTCGCGAACGCTTTGGCAAAATTCCTTACATAGGATGGACAAAATATTTTTCATAACTCTTCATTTGGCATAAGAAAACTTTACATATGGTTATAACGTATTTTAAGTTCTGAATGTGTATAAAAACTTAATAATATAGGTGATTCAAGATGTGTGGCCCACGATTCCCCACAAGCTATGATTTGCAAATTGGTTGCGTTTGTGTGACTTATTGATGTTTCATCAAAAATTCCTTTTCCACGTGAAAGCTCATGACAAAACTAAGATCATAAGCGTATGAGCATATTTTTGTTATGAATTTTAGGATCCCCATCGATGCAATTAGGGGGTGAATTTTTAATTATGAAAGTAAATTTTTCTAACTTTTTTTAGCTTGATAAATAAAAGATGCATATGATGCGTATTTGAGCCAACAACATATAGAACGACGACGATGACAGTTGGTTCGAAATTTTTATCTCAACACACATCTGAGATATTAAAAGTGGCCTATGTTTCCCCATGGCCCACGATACCCCACTCTCCCCTATTTAATTTTCTGGGAAATGCTAATTCAGGCAAAAAAAATTCTGGGAAATGGTTCAATCTGGTGAAAAAAAATCTGGGAAATGGTCCATTCTGGTGAATTTTTTTCTGGGAATTTGTTCATACTGGCGAAAAAAAATCTGCGAATTGGTGTGTTCTGGAGAAAACATTTCTGGGAAAGTGGGTTTCTGTTGATTGAAATTCTAGGGAATTTCATTTTCGGCATAAGTTTTCGGGGAAATGGAATACAACCCCGCAGACATGAATCACCTTTCTTTCAAATGAAAAAAAAAATCAATATTCGTGGTTTTACAAGATCTTCTCAAATTTCGATAAGTTCATCGGAAAACTTGCAATTTCAGGATCATTTAAACATTTGGTACCAATCAATATCCTGAATTGACTTTTCCTATGGTATGTCAACACATGATTATTCTGCTGGAGGTTGTATTAGTCCTCAGCATGCCGCGGAAAACGTCCAGATGTCACCCGCGGACATGATTATCACAAATACGGCTTACTTGATGACTTTGCCCATGTTAAAGTCTAAGGAAAGGGTTAAAAGTAAAATTATTTTTGTTTTCTTCACTAGAAAAAATAAAATTTATTTTTTTTTGGCACATATGCAAATTATAGTTCTGAATAGAAATTTTAAGAAAGATATTTGTTTGTTGCTTGTTTGTTTGTGACGATTAAAATAAGACAACAAAATCATTTACTAGGAAAAATAACATAAAATAGTAATGTCATTTATAAACGGCCGGGCTTCGACCAGACCAATCTGAGCACCATGAGAAAATTTACAGACAGCAAAATTGAATCTCAAATAAATCATATTCAAGCTCGAAAAAACGAATATGATTAACTGAAATGACTTCCTTGGGTTATCGATTTTGGTTCAAACACATCAAAGATTTTTTCTCTAGATGAAAATATTTTGACATAAAATTGAAGTGTCTCGAAAAAATGCTGAATGCGTTCAGTCCGGTCTGGTCGAATCCCGACCAAATATTGACGGATTTAAAAAAAAAATGATAAAAGTAGGGATACGAATTTAACATTGCCGTTACAGCTGCTCAAAGTATCTGATGTGCCGTTTTTGTGGATAAATTTCAGGACAACAGGAATTTTTTTTTAGCAAAATGTAATTTGTTCACGAGTTCCAATTTCCTAATTTTCGTTCCAAACAGTTGTTTTGGGTTTCAAAAGAAACACCTAGAGTGGAAGGTCGCCTAAGGGTTTTTTATCATCTTACAATTTGCTCCAAAGATCTTGAGTATTCCTTTGAAATTTCCAATTTTTTTTCTGAATCGAAGCAATCGAAAGACTTCCTATCATTCAACCACACGCAGTGGTCCAATTCCCAATAAAAAACTTGAAAAAAGTATATTTTCAACATTTTTGGCTCAAATAGACACGAATGCCACAATGTGGTAAAGTGTCATAAGTAAACAAAAAAAAAACATTTTTTGCTCGAAAACTTACCAAAATTGTTCAATTATCATAATTTCTCGAAAAAAAAAATTATTGTTTGCATATTTACTATGAAATTAAAAAAAAATGCCCCTGAAAGAATTTGAAAATTTTTAATAGCTCAGTTGGATGTTCCTAGTATTAAAATTTTCAAACACATGCCGGAAAATGACTCATAGCCTAAAAAGGTACGGTGAAGCTTAAATCAACTAAAATTTAACACCAATAAAATTATATTAAATAAAATTGACATCAACTCCCGATCTGGTGTTGAACACTTTAAAACAAAATTTAATTAACTGTATTCTTTTTTACAAGTCAATATTAAAATGTTATGTTCGGTTAGCGTTTTATAAAAAAAAACCATATAAATAAACAAAAAATTTCAAATAAGGTTTTAATGAGATTTCTCTAAAAATAGTTGTTCTTATCACCAAACACTTTTTGTCAATTTTAAATGAGAAAAACAAACGGAATATTTTTTTTTTAAATATTTCACTAATTCATTGAATCCCGAAAGTCACCTACAAACATGAATGACTCCACCAGAAAGCCAGGTGACCTTTTTCCGAAACGGCACCATTTCGTTTGTCAGCCCGTCAACCGTGGCGATCCGCGTCTCCGGAGGTAATTATCATTCATATATCACACGTCACCTGTTTTACCTGCAAGTACCTTCATTGGCATTTAGGTACACACATATTTTTGGGTGTCACAACATTGTTGTTGGCACGGCCCTCCCCTCGCCCTCCGCTGAATCGCAGGAGCGGGACTCAAAATTTGTGACAAATAACAACGACAACAATCGACTGACTGACTGACTGCGATGTTTTGACAAGCGCGCGAAGAGTGCAGCCAGCCGTCGCGCAATATTCAGCACCCCGTCACTGATTTTGGGTGTTGTCGGTCCTGTAGAGATTTGCGCGTTTCCTACTAGCGTTTAGTTATTTCTGGATGAGGAGACGACGACGCGGACGCGACACCCTCCTCCACTGTGGAAATTATGAGTAATTATATTTTCACGGAGCGCGGTCTTTTTTCCATCTCCGTGCGCGGGGCGAGCTTTCGAGATCGCGCCCGCGTAGGAAAAAGCAAATAGTTTTGTTTATTCGGTTGATAATTTTGAATAATAGTTTGTTTGGTGGCATTGTTGTTGGTGCCTTCGGAAAAGTGGCTGAGGATTTATCGGAGGGCCACAATCGGTGTACCGTGCGAAGAGTTTCGAAAAATGTGTATTTGTCTAGTGGCGAACAATGGTGTTAGCAACTTCGGATGTTGCTCACCTTCCTAGTGAACAATAAATGTTTAAAAAAAAAAGTCTTTTAAAGAGAGAGAACCAGAAAATCCTATTGTTTTGAGATGATTTCCTCCTTTTTGGAAAGAAACTCGTGGCGACAGAACACAATGGTCAACTATTGCAAGCATTGTTTCCGGTTTTACGTAATGATGTTGTTGTTCTTCTTCTTGGGAACCTCGCACTCGCCTCCGCAGCCAGATTAGGGTTCCGGTGGCCTCAAATGAGGTACAGACAGGGCCAAAAGGACGTCGATTGATGTCAAATGTGTTACGTTATCGGTTCCGGAGTCCCGATCAATAATTCAATTCACATTGCCGTTGTTCGGGCTATTCTCCTAAGCCTGTGGCGACATGCGATAGTAAAAACAGAAAGAATGAAAAGAACTTCACGTGTCATTTTTTATTGAATTTCAAGCACCCCATACACAACTCTGGCGGCACACCATGCCATGGCTAGTTATAATACTGCGCTGTGTGTTCAGAGACCAGAAATGAATTATGAATGACCGGAAAAGTGACCCGATTTTTCCATAGCTTTTCCTCCCCTTTCTCTATCCGGCTTTTGTATTGAATAATAATATCGAAACAATGAATATTATTCCGGGTCTTCTTCATCGTAGAAAGGGGTTCCATTCCATCGAGTGGAAATATTCACAATGAAACTTACTCCCCTGGAACTAGCCTCATTCTTGACATGTGCTAACCTATAACAATTTCCATTCTGAAAATTCTCCTTAAATGGATTTTTCAGATTGAAAATTGTAGTGTGTATTTGACTGATTTTCAGTTATGTTCGTTTCCACTTATTTTTTTTTATAAAACTTATTTACAAAACACCGAGCATTATACAACCTCGACAAAGGGAAAAAATGACCAATTTGATCAAAGAAATATAAAAACAAGTGTTAAAAAAATGATTTCTTATTAAAAAAAATTTAAAAAAAACTTCAGGTTCAGACATAACATTCTAGTAATTGAGAATTAATCATCACGATTTTTGATATCTTGAATTTTTACGGCTTAGTCGGTGAATATTATTTTTTATTTTACAAATATACATTTCAAGATTTGAAAATCATAGATTGATAAAAGAAAATTGGAAGAATATGACAGGTGTTGAAATTTAGCGAGTAGATAATTAGATAAGAAACATTTCCATATCATACATAACTTTTGTTCTAGCACGGATCAACTTTGAAGTGGTAAAATCAGTCAGAGTTGAGTCTACCACAACACAATAGTTGGTCAATGGTCGCACCGCATAGTTTGTAGTTTTTGATCTCGTATTTAGCCTGTGTCTACTGAGGTTGGCTCTGAATAATTTTCCAGATCGAAAAATCGGACAAAAATTGGTCGGGTTTTGGTCCGTTCAACCCGTGAATCGACCCTAAAACAGACCAGAAAACCAACCATATTCGAACGAATTCAGTGCCCTGTTGACACCAGTTTTCTGACGACGCGATGCGATGCTTAAAACAAACTGGTCCGGATTAAATTAGTCAAATCCCAGTCCGTTTCTAGACGGTTTCCGGACCAAAATAGGTTCGGTTTCTGAATCCAAGTTGATTATTGCTGTCAACTGTAAATTTATAAACTATTTGGATTTATCAAAAAGTTGAAGTTATTCAAAAAGCATTTTAATTAACATCTACATAACACATAAAATTTATAAAAATATAAAATATCACGGAAACAAAACATTTTCGACAGGCTAACAGCCTCGCGTTACCTCGAAGAATGTGGATTGGTTTACCGATGCTTTCCATCGAACTATTTGCCGACCCATTCTTAGCACCCGGCTTTGTGTTGCTTGGACCATAAATTCACCTAATTGAATGCGCTTTCCTTATGAAACATCCGATTAGAAGAAGTTGATGATGATCCGGTTGAACCTTCTGATAACGGACGCCGTAAATGAAGTGGATTTAAATAACCCATGTTCTGCTGGCCATGCGAAGTGTCCCCGCTGGGGATGATTGCCTAGAAAATTGTTTTTGCTATTAACAATGCTTTAAAGAAATGATTTTTTTAAACAAACATACCTGAGAAAGTTTAAGAAGGAAATTGGATTCGCTTTCCGTCGAGAACGGTACCAAGTGTACAAAAAATTTATGACATAAATACATAAAAAACTAGATGGTTGCTATGATTGAAACCAAGATTTTTTGAAACACGAGGTTCTCCGACTTTCACAGTAAGTAGGCGAGGAGTGAGCAGGGCTCACGGCTCAGCTTTTCTGTGGTTTGTTTGTAAACAAACTCCATGAGTTTCGCAGTTGTATTATTTTTATTTATATAGTATTCCGTCTCACGACATAACTTGACGAACATAATTCCTAAAATTCACTCGGTCCATGGCAACCGTTCTCCAATTCCTCGGGCACCCCACGTTCGCCAGATCACGCTCCACTTGTTCTAACTACCTCGCTCGTTGCGCCCCCGCTTGTCTTGTTCCTACCGGATTCATAGCGAATACCTGTTTTGCAGGACAGTCGTCCGACATTCTCGCAACATGTCCCGCCCAGCGTATCCGGCCAGTAGTTTCGCAGTTGTATAGCCTAAATATCCAAAATGGCTGAATCGGAAATATGATATTTAGTAACACCTCCTGTATATATACACCTTGATTGAAACCGCGGTGGAACGTTTCGAAACTAGACGAACGCGTCGCGACAATTGTTTTTCATCCGGGCCAAGATCCAGCAAACATTTTTGTAGGTATATTTCTCAACAACTTTGTTATACGTTTCATATACATTATGGAATGATCGTATGAAACACGATAAAACAGCATTTACCTACCAAAGTGGAGGCAATATACATACAAATTTTCAACTTCTGGCTAAAGCGATAAGAGTATACGATTTCGACACCATATTCATACATACTGAAAGTATGCAAGAGAGAACAAGTTTTTTTCTCTCAACGCATGCGAACTGTTGCCAGCGACAATATTTGCTGCTTCTGTCATTGGGCAATTCTTGCAAATACACCATCTGATTTTTAGCAATCTGGTTGCACTGCTGGTCGCAGAGAGAACAGCTAAGCTGTTCTCTCTTTTGACCCACGCGGGAGAAAAAAAGGAACGAAATCTTCTTCAAAATCTGCAAACATGGCGGACTTTTCATCATATCCGATTTAACACGTTCGTCGCCACGTCACCCATATATGGGTGACGGCTCTCTTAAGCAAGGTTGCCGCTCAGTTCTGCCACGCGTTGTAAATCTGAAGCTCTCTCGCTTTACTTTCATGCTCTGAGATTTTTTTTGGGCGACGAACGTGTTAAACCATTTAATACGACTTCGAGTAACGATTTTTACAACATTTTACTTGCGTTAGTTGGAATTACGATTCGCAGTAACGTTTTTAATGACTTGAGTTATCATTTTTATTGCGATTTCATGTTTGCTGGGGAAAAACTGCTCAAATTCAAACCCAATCTGGACCGATTTGAACAGTCAGGTCTTGTCTTCGAGGCTGCTTTTAGCAGCAGGGAAATGGTCCACAAAATCGGACGTTTTTTTAACTAACGCTCCGATCCGGGATGTTTATCATCGTTCATTATCGCACTGTGGGTCAGAACCTTAAAAAGTTGTGACAAAATCTCATTTTTCATATCTTGGATGAAAATTTTTAAATTTATGTTTTTGGAAACTAGATTGATAGCCCGACTCAAATCTACCAAACATTTTGAAAAGTAAACGATTTTTGAGCAATTTTTTTTCTAGGAAAAGTCGGGATAAATATTTTGTGAAAAATGAGGAAATAATAAAAGAGATCTTTATCACTTTGTAAAAAATAATCCGTTCAAGATGAACGTTAACCAAATATATAAAAATCTTTGAAACTTATAAAAGTTGAGCATACCAAGTTTACAAAATATATGGTCTAGATATAGGGAGAAATGATTGACATTAAAAAGCACAGATTATCACCAAATTCAAACATTTCAATGTGTAGTTTTTCATTAAAATCCCACGTCGAGTTACATATTAAAATAAAAAACTAAGTTTCATTTTTTTTTTCAAAAAACAAAAAGCAGCTGCTTATACTAATGAAGAAGTTATTCAACTTTTTGTGATGCATGTTTTTTGTGTTTATAATGAAATTTAACATTTTTTTTCTCAGTAGCTCGTTCTTGGAATAGAAGCGAACTGTTAAGTGTGGGATCATTAAAAAAAAACAATGCCTTTAATTTTTTACTTTAATTATTCAAAAAATCAGCTCTCTTATATAACTGAATCCATTTTATGCGTACATTTCGGATATTATTGTTGAGCTTATGTTTTTTCTTAATTTAAACTATTCCAGGGCAATATACAATAACATGTATTAAAGTGTTAACAGGTTTATGCACAACTTTATTATTCATCAGTGGACGTATCTTGGAATTTTTCTTAATTTTTTTACTTGAACTTTTTTTTTTGTAGAAATTGAGCTGAACTTTTTAAAAGGCTCAATGAGCGAAAGAGATGACCATATATGTAGATCTATGGAAATTTCAAGTAAAAGTTTAGTAGCGCTCAGGCAATAACCACTCTAGGATCGATTTTGAATTTCTCACTGATAAAAAATGTTTCGAGAGCAAGAATTTTCTTATATGAACTTGAATTATGTGCGGAAGGTATTGAAAAAGCAAATTTATAAAATCTAGAAACTTTTGCATTTCTTCTGTTTTTAAAGCCTTATTTTTCCTTGACACTAAATAAAGGCTTATAAAAGGTCGTAGCAGAAATTTTGGATTGTATTCAGTTAACATAATAACAAATAAATAAATTAATTTCAGTTTTGTCAATATACCTATAAATATTAGTATAAAAGTTTAAAAAAAAAGTGTAAAAATTTTCAATGATTTTCATATTTTACCTCGGATCATATTAAAAATGATACATTAAAAAGCTCAAAAAAAAAACTTCGGAACTATCATAATCTAACTTATCACTGCTTCTTATTTCAGATTCAAAAATACCTTGATGACAAAGCATTTTTGTTTGCAGTGTTGCCGAAAGCATTTATGGTTATTTCGATTAGTTTTTTTTTCAATTTCAATATTTTATTCAATCCTAAATTGATTCCGAATTTTCAGATATTTCAGAAGATCGTCAAATCTTTTCAACTTTCGGTTTGTGTTGAGTTTGGAAGATATATTCCACATTTATTCTAAAAATTATGAAATTTGTTCGTTTTCTGCGATAATTCAAGAAGTAATGTTGATTGAAGAAACGTGTTTTTTACACAAAACTTTAAGATAAAAATGGTTTGGAACCACACAACGGATAAGCGCCTTATCCTTTCTTGCCTTCAAGTAGAATATTTTATATTGATATCTAACTACTTGTAAAATGCATTTGGAACAAAATCTAACTGAGTATAATATTTTCAAATATGTATTTTTTCCGATTTGAAGTTATCTCAATCAAGGTAAAGTGAACTTATCATAATTTTATCGTCGTATATTTTCAATTTTGTGCTTTTCAAAAATGAATTCAAATATTGAGCTAAAATATCATCAACTAGTTAGATAACATAGCTTTTATTATCGTGAACATTTCATTCCTAGAAATCAAACCTCTATGAGCTGATTCAAAAAAGTTACGATGGTTTGTCCAGCACAAATCCTGTTCTGCCCCACTGAGCATCGGTTAGGTTGGTATTTATTTTTCTCTATGTTACGAAAAAAAAAGACTGCGCCGCCTTGGATAAACCAAGGCTGACATATGAAATTTTATCCGTCCCAGAAATTTTTACCCGTTAGAGTTCCTGGACTGTCTATTTTAAACTCCTGACTAAAACCACTAAGAGCAAGTTCAATGGTGTTGGGAAAAAGTGGTAGAAATTTTGACACTTACGGCACATTTTGAAAATTTTGCCATGTGAAAACATTTTCGAGATCTGTGTCCTTCAAGTTTTTTTACAACACGTGTTGTATTGTCGCATGCTGTGATGCAAAAATAGCAATATTTCTATCACATACGGCTGAAATAGAAAAGTGTTGTAAAAAAATACAACGCCCCAAGATCTTGAAAACATTTTTGCATGGTAAAATTTTCAAATTGTCAAAATTTCTACCACTTTTTCCCAACACCAGTGAACTTGCTCTAAGTATTTATTGTTTTTCAACCGATTTTTTCAAAACTTATAGTTTTGGAAATCTCCTAGTGTAACTCAAATATGTTTTTCAGAGAATGTTCAGCTACAACTGAAGTTTTATATTAAAAAAAAACTGAGCTTCCTGAACACTAAGTGAATTTTTTCTTTTTTTTGGAATTCCGTAGCTGATCTACAGTCTTTTTTCCCAATGTTTTCTTCGGATTTTTTTCTTAGACTTTGAATAACGGAAAATAGAAGTGTTGTAGCCAAATATTGTCTAAAAAATTTGAATTGCGCTAAGAAGTTACCAAAACTATTAATTTTGTAAAAATCGGCTGAGGAACAAGTGGGATATAGCGATTTTGAGCGAGGAGTGTCAAATTGACACTCAAAGTCTGATTTGTTTGTCAAGTTTGATTGTTTGTCTGGGCTTTCAGGATGCGGGCATAAACAAAGTAATGATTCCAAATCAAAGATTCCAAGAATTCATTGAGGGTCCCCGAAGAGATTTTTTATTTTGAAACACCCGAATAAAGTAACAAGCCGCCAAACTTCCAGTCGTGTCATATTGACACTGAAGAACGGATTAGGTTTAAACATGTAAGTTACGATGTGCAGAATCAACAGACAACATTCTGTATTCCCCACTCTCATCGGCACAGAACAACTGTCATCGGACACCCAAAACAATGCTGTCGAGCTCGCTGCTGCCTCCCCTTGTAGCAAATTCACCCCGCTGCTGCTGCTGTAAGATGAAACTAATTCCTCGCACAATCCGGCACTAATTGGTTTAGGGTTAAAACGTAATTGGGTCCAATCGGTCGTCGCGTCGGTTTTCCGAACTAATTACCGGAATGCTGCGGCGGCGTGCAGTCCTAGCATTTGATATTAATTTCTGCAACTGGCTTCGCTTATCCGGAGGAAGGATGATGATGCTCGAAAGAGGGAGATGATAAACTGTAACTTGACTACCGGACTTTAAAACGAAATGTATTTATGTATGGAAAAAGAGCTGCACAGAAGCGCTCTTGTTGGTTGTAAACTTCATAAAAGTAACGATGACGACCACAACGGTGGATCCAAGGTCGGTTTAGTTGAACCCTTCTTTGGATCGATCAGTAGCAACTGGACTCATCTTCCGTTTGAATTCTGTTCGACCAACAGGATACGAAAGCCTTGATAGAAAGATTTTTAAAGTCTGAACAATGGATTTTTGTTTCACTTGATAACTTTTCAGTTATTGATACCTGAACAATAAAAACATATTGCTGAAACAGCATTCAGATGCTTTCGGAGCTTTGAACAGAGAAACGCCGAAATGCAACCGATGCATTTGATGGTTCATCAACTGGCGGAAAAAATGAACCTTAACCAGACGGTAAAAAATCGCACAAACGACAGCCTCGAACTGCCCGAGGCTCCGGTCCGGCCAAAGGATAATGAAAACAAATTAGTAAATTTTTACTCCTCGACCACCTGCCAAAACTTGTTTGATGGGCCAAGCAACACCACCTCCCTCGCGCCTCACTTTTTCCGACCTTCCATCCCACCTTCGACTTCCAACGCAAGAGGCTCAAACGATTTGCTGTTGACCCTTTGCTTCCCGCATGTATCCATCGTCGTCAGTTGCAGTTTTTCTGTTCCGAAACTGGATTTTAATCCTTTTTTCCTCGCCACTATTCATCCTATTGAATGTCCGTCAACCAGAACGACCTGATCCTTCCCTTAGGTCTTCGACAAACCGAAACCTGCGCGCTGACCGTATGTTTCCGATAAGTCCGGAATAGAAGAGAACGGCGGCGTGCGACCAACCGAAAGGCTTGGACCAAATGTTTTAATTATTGAATGATTCAAAACGAGAAAACAAGCGCCACAATGGTTTCTTCTGATAAAAGTTGACGAAGAACCGAACCAAAAAAAAAAAAACATGCATCGGAACAAGATGTTACAAATTTTGATCGAAAGCCCAGAAAAAAGGCAACCCGGTGGAATGAAGAAGTAAAATAAATATAAATTTAATTACCAGAAAAGTGTTAATCATTACAGTTATTGTCTTCGGAAGAATGCGCCAGCTCAAAGGAAGAGCAAAAAGGTTGGTAGCGCTGGCGAGATGAAGCAAAAAAAAAGAAGAGCAAAAAGCAGAAAAGCAAAACAGAAGCTTAGTTGGGTTGGACCCGCGCCGCGCATGAAGAGACCCTCGAGTCGACGAGGGGGAGATCCGATCGGTAGTAAAATTAAATTAACGCGCGTAAATCGTAATTACCGGAGCAAATCGAAGGATACATATGGGGTTGATTGGGTTCTCGGGAGATTGCTAGCGAAACCAACACGAGGGTGGATTTGCGCCAGGAGTTGCTCAAGGCATCGATCAAAGCAGACAAAACTATCGTTAAAATAGAATCATACAAAATCAGCTGAAAATCTGGAAACACTGTAACGTAACAGCAACAGGTTTTAGTTGATTTTATGCCTATGCTAATGCTTATTATACATACACAGCCAGATCTTGTCTGCATCCCGGTGAGTAGTAAAAGTACATTCACTACGCATCTTTACTAGGCCGGGCCCACTGTGCAGTATTGGACGCATAGCAATTGGAACTCAGGGAGGAAAAAACGTGGACAACAACAGTACCATACGTTCCCATGATTTAATAATTTTTACGTTGGGAGCACGAATGCTCGAAAATCATGTGCTCCTGGACTGCGATCCCCGATAAATATTCCTAATGAGAGTGGGAATGCCGTTATTTTACAAAGAAATTCCATTTAGATCATATTAATTTTTATTATCTTTGCTCCCCATCCCTGGTCATGGATCATGGAAAAATTAAAAAGAAAGAACGCTATTCTAACATCCATGCAATCTTTGGAACGTTGCTCATTTCCAAAGATTTCATGGTAAATATGAAACAATTTATTATACAAACTTTTGTACTTACAAATAACGGAATCAAACAGTTCTTTGAAAGCTCGCTTCCCTACTTCAACCCTACTAATAAACGCATTAAGTGTGTTTGCCCTACTATCGCAGATTTTTTTTTCAATCGCAGCACTCCGAAAAGTTTTCACAAACGTGCACGTGGGCCACAGAGAAGTGTTAAACATAACATAAACCAAAAGCCATCAGCAATAGAAAATAGACTTTAGCTTAGCTTAGCTTGTTTGACTACTCATATCCACCTTAAATCATTAAGCCCGAAATGCTTTAATTAGTCGTCAAAAATACCATTATTTTCTCATGGTTAATGTAAAAACTTAATACCATACTGTATCAAATCATTCAATGCATTTCGAATTTCATGATCGCTGGCGTGGCTAAGTAGAACTAGTTCCACATCGCCAATGGTTGCTACTCCGTGATTGATCGAGGCCATCAATTTTGTACAAGGGCCAAAAGAATGCAGCTTGGGATTAGCAACTCATTCTCAATGCACAAAACTCATGCTCTCTCTTTAAAAAAATTATCAATAACGGCGCCGGCCACGTCCTAGTAGTCAAGGAGGAATGAGGAAGGATTGTTAATAAGATACTTTTTAGGATCAACTATAAATCTGTTATTCCAGTTTTCTTCAGAAGCTTGTTTTGAAAAACTCTGAAACAACGATAAGTCAGTGTCACCAGCTATAGAAACCGTCTATACGTCTGCGAATCTATAGATATTCAAGTATCTCAGGAAGGGTTTTTTTTAGTAAGGGAGAGGTTTGGATCAGGAGCCATTTTTGGAAAATAGTGCGATCTTCGGTGGACCTACACCTCCTATTCTCCTAGACATTTCCTAAGGAAACTCCTAATATTTAATATCTACGAGGTGTTTTTGATTAAAAACTTTAAAAATAATTGAGAATAGTCAAATTGAATACAAAAACAAAAAAAGTTCTACTATTAATTGATATTGAATTTTGCGTCGATGCCCTTTTTCCAAAAATAATAAAAAGTTTCTTCCCTATCATTTTGTACTGATATGCTAAAATTGTTTTAAATATCAAGATCCTCAAGGGTACAATAATATATCAGATTTTATAAAGGCGAATCTGATAACTTGTGTTTTAATATCGATAAAAACTACAAAGCTGAATAATTTAATTTGAATATTATAATCAAAATTTTAAATCTATGATCCAATTATTCTATTAAAAGAGAATAGGACACTTCAAAAAAAATTTGAAAAGTTAAAGCATGTATTTCTTTTAAAAAACGTTACCACAAATGGGTCTCGTTGTTATCCTAATCACGAGAAGCGAAAGTTAGTATTTTGAAATCGTTGTATCTTTCGTTATTTAAACTCAATTTTCATAGGCTCCCATTTTTTGTAAAATTTCAGGTCTATAAGATTACGGAAGTTTATCATCAAAACTACAAAAAATACAGAAGCTAAACAAAACTTCTTATGCATATGCATGATGATTTTTTCTCGTGAGCAAATGAAACATTCTTGAGAATATGTAATCAAATAGAAATGGGTGGGTACTTAGCTTTGAATCTTCTCGACTGGCGAATTTCACAAATTTGATGCTTGCTCCCTCATCTGAAGTGTCCAGTCTAGGGTATTCCGGGTAATATACTGTGCTGCGAGCTTGGAGTTATTCAAACGGATTGTTGCATTACCGGCCATTAAGTGCAATCTTCCAAGGTTAAACAGGAACTTTGCGTTGTTCATAAACACCGAAATTTTGGGTATTCACTTCGACTGCTTCACCAATTTGATGATCTTTGTTGCATTAACTAATTTCGCCAAGGATTTTAAAGGTTCTTCAAGTATTTTACCAATTTCAAATAATTTTTCGAAGAGCAATTTTTTTACGTCTTCGCAATAGAAAATAGACTTTAAAAATACAAAAAAAAAACAAAATTAAAATCATTCAAATCAATTGATTGTAGGGAATACGTTTCGGAAGAAAAAAAAAGCTGAGCCCGATAATGCTGGAACGTACAACTTTTTTTCAGATAACTATTCTTGAATATCTGAGATACACAAATGTTTTCAAAATTCAGAGATTTCCATAAGAAATTTTCAGAAAACAATCATTCTTTGAAATTTACATTTAATTATTATTATGGAACGAACTCACCGAAAAATATTCGGGCCCTGATAGTCGTCGATCGATTTATCTTACTAGTCAGCTCTTGACACATTCCCGCTCTACACAACGGCTGAGGAAACTATGCTCAAAGTTTCTACTTCGCCGAGGGAGACTTTTACTTTCCTGACGATCACTTTTAACGATTGACACATTTGCAAAAACGATATTTTAATTTTTTCTCAAGTTTTGGTTCTATTTAACAATTAAAATATTAAAAAATAAAATTTTCCCCGACGGAGTGAAAATAAAACGCCTCCGCTGCCAACGAATCATGGCCTCCTCTCTCGTAATAGCTTTTAGTTAATTTTATAAATTTCCACTGGCTCAGTTGCAAAATTGATCTTCAAAAGCATACAAAATCGTCACCTGGGACAATGCATATAATTAATATGCATAGTCCCGGGCGATGGTTCCGCTTGTTTATGAAGTTTGCCACTGCCACTGTGTCAGTGTAAAATGAACGAAAATGCTATAAATTGGAAGCAATGTTGAAGGAACTTTGATTTCTTTTCTTCCCAACAGTATCAAAGCTGATCCGTGTCCATTTGCTAGTTTGTTCATTATTAGGTACTTTTTACATTATGAAGTAAAAAAACCAAGAACTCTTGAAAAAACTGTTCACCTCCAGCGGTCACTGATCCGTTTTTACGGCAGTTGAACTATTTCACAGCCTAACTCAACGAATTACTCAAACATTTCATAATTAAAATCTTCGATTGGGCGACATTGAGGCAGATTTTTCGGGTTTTGGTTCTCGAGTACAAATGGGATCGAATGGGTATTCTGGAAAAATTGCGTTTTTTGGCATAATGCGATGACGCTTTATCCGCCCAAATTACGTATTGTCCATCTGCTTAATGTTTGTGTAGAAACGACAAAAAAAATTCTAAAAAAACATTCTGGTACACATCTTGATTGATACATAAACACGTATGGAAATGGCGATGTACAGCATCACTTTCTGTTGAAACTTATGTTTTATTACTTAGCTGGCCAGAGGGACCAGCTACAACTGCCCTCGAATTCCTGGTCAAGCCACGGGAATTCTATTGAGGGTGGGCTCACATGCGGCCTCTTTTGCTTGGCTAAGCTAGAGCAGAGGTTTCGGAGAACCTCGGGTCGGCTTCTCGCAATGGTGCACCGGTCGGTAGTTCGGAAGGAAACACAAACACGCTAACTAAATTTTCATGTCCTGTTTATTACAACTTACGTGTCTTGTGTGGGTGTGTAGTGTGTTGCTGCTGCTGCTGGAGGGCCGGCCGGCTGATGCTGGGATGGTTGTCCGATGGAGAATCTTGGGTTGGTGGGTCAACAGTCTACTGTCCACAGTGTTGGTTGGCAATGGGGGTTAGATTGCCCTCGTGGTGGAGCCAACATTCGTTGTGGTTGCCCTGGATGGTACACGCAGGTGTAAAACACCGCGTGCTCCTCAACAGAGCCTCGAGCCCGGAGGGACACGTTCGAACTTTCACTAACCCGTTTGAAGGGGTCGAAAGTGCCCTCTAGGACCGGATGTTGACGACGATGTTGTTGTATTTGGGTGGCTGGTCGCGTGGGGGACCAACTTTTGTTCACTTCTCTCGATGCCCGCCGGACTTGTTATTCGAGTCCGTGCGCAGGCTCTTCAACGGAGAAACGGAAGCAGATCTTTGCTCACTGGCCCGTTTGACTTGGACAAACTGGTGCTTTGTCGAGTCAAATATACTGACCGAAATTGCTGGGTGGAATCTCTTGGCCAAAACTACTGGGTCCTGGTGGATTGAATATGGGATTAGGATGGGGTTTACAGCAATCACTTGAATAGTAAACTCACTTGATTCGCTCTTTCACAATTGACTAGGTGATTTAGTTCTTTCCGCGTTGTTATCTTATTTCGACACTAATAACTTGGCCGTGCACGTTTAACTTGGCCACTATGGTCACTTTGTAGCGATGTGAACCGTGTGCTGGTCGAAGGCGGAAAGGATATGCGAATCTAAGTTAGTGATTAGCTGACCCATCACAACCCACATTTCCGTTTCATTTTCCACCTGACGTTTTCCATTGCTCTTTTGCTTTTCATCGGGCAAGTGTTTTGTGTTGTGTCATAAGTGTTTGCATGCGCTAGCTTCTGTTTTGAATTTGGAGTGATCGTTATTTTTAATCTCCTAACTTAATTTATTTATTTATTGTATTTTTATCAAAGAGTAGGCTTTATTAATAAATTTTATTACAAATTGTGTTCTGATGTAAATTTGAATATTGGCGGGAAGAATTATCGATATTTAATCGATTATGATAACTACCTATGAGTACTCAGATTGAGTACTCCAAACTGCTTGCTCTTCATGGGTATGATTGGGCGAAATACCCCAATGGTAACATTACCCCATACTCCCCCCAAGGAATTAATAACGGAAGGTTATTGATTCATCAAACAAGCCTTCGCTGTAACTCTTGCCGCCCAGGGTTGAGTTAGCTTTTCGCAAAACGAGTTCATGAAAGAGAAAATATATATGCTAGAATAATCTTAATAATGAACTTAATGAAATAATTTTTATTTTTATTTTTTTTTTTATTTTTAGATTTTGTCCCCTCAACTTTGGACTTTTCTGTTGAACTTTACTTTTTATCTTGGACTTTCACTTTTCTGTTGCTCTTGAGTTCCCTAAAATCTCAATAAAGTATTGAGAGGAAAACTATTGTCTGCTGTAATCTCTCTGTTGGTCGAGCTTTATAAAACAAAGAATCTTTATCAAATGGCATCATCATTTTGGATCGTGAAGGTTGATTATTGGCGTGCTTTCGGATTATTTTTTTATTCTTATTGAGTTTAAATGGATTATGATAGAAGATGGTGACCTAATTGGTGAATTTCGTTTTCTGTGAAAATATTGCCGTAGTATTTCATAACGAGAAAATCCCGGGATATAATTCTCTAAGCTGAGGTTGACCTGTGCATTGTATCGTCATATTTCATTTGTCTGTTGAGATCAATTCCTCGCAAATCATCAAATACTTGTGCTTATTTTCGGATATTTTGGATTTGTAATTTGAGTTGTATTTTAGAAAAGAATTTATAGAACTTTTTTGAACGAAACGCCTAATTTGATCCTTCAATGATAAATTAAAACATTTGGCTTTGTCTTGCTCGCATTTTGCTAAGTGCTCTATTGATTTCTTTGTTATGACTTACTCGCAGTAACAATCATAAAAATAGAAATTACTGTTTTTGGTACCAATAAATAATAATTATAATTCTCAGTATTTTAAATGGAAAAATATATTTATTTTAAGCGATTGACTTGAGAAAGTCATCTTATAATTTTAATTTTCAATACTTTTACTAAGTATCAGAATCTAGGACGCCTGGCTTGAGATCTGCAGCGGAAAATATGCCAATATTCTTCCCGTTCTCATCCATAAGCTCATATGCGCTGGTTCCTCTTCTGGAAACTACAGTGCAAGCAATGTATGCTGGCCCTAACTTGGCATTGTAAGCCTCTCCTGCTGATGACTGCGAAAAGTTTCGGCGATAAACTTTTTGACCCACTTCGTATACTGGGGTGCTGGTTCTTGACCGAAGATTATAAGCGCGACTGCTTTTATCGAAAGCTTTTCTTAAGTTCTTCGAAACTAGCTCCCAAATCGAACTATTTATTCCTGACTTTTTCTTAACTCTTTCAGATTCAGAGAGTTCCTGAGTATCAGAATCTAGCCTATGCTCTTGACCATTCGAAACGATCTCGTGACCGTAGATAACGCGGTACGGGGTGAAACCGGTGGATGCGTGACGGGTATTATTGATCGCGAACTCAACTTGGGAAATCTGAGTGTCCCACAACCGATGGTCACTCTTCACGTATGTGCGTATGCAGGCGTTTATGCTCCGATTTAATCTTTCGACCGGATTCGATTGCGAGTGGTGCCGCGCGTTGGTCCAATGTTTGACCTGGTATCGCTCGAGAAAAGATTTAAATTCGCGACTGAGGAAACAACTGGCATTATCGCTTATTAGGATTTCCGGAATCGAATACCGTCGAAACCATTGTTCCTCGAAAATTTTTACTATCAGATTCGACGCGATTTTCTTTACTGGAAAAAGCATTGTCCACTTGGAAAAGTAATCCATAACAACGAGCAAATGCATATTTCCGCATTTACTCCGCGGCAACGACTGAATAAAATCAAGACAAACGATTTGAAACGGTTTCGAAGCCAGACGTGGCTTACACGCGCCGGGATGCTGCGAGACGTTCGTAGGTTTAAATTCCTTACACGCGCGACATTTTTGTACGTAACGTTTGGCTGAGGCTGGCATGTTTGGCCAGAAATATCGTAATTTTAATCGATCTATGAGTTTTTCGATTCCAACGTGAAACATTTCGTCGTGTTCTGCCCGAAGAACATTTTCGCGAAGATTTTCCGGTACGCATAGTTTCCAGTCATATCGGTAGTCTAAAACTGGTGTTTTTGTCGGCAAAAGTCGAAACAATTTTCCATCCTCAATCCTATAATCTACCCACTTTTCTGGTTCTTCCTCTACCCTTTTCCACAATCCTTGATACCAGTCATCTTTGATTTCAAAAATCTCAATCTCTTCTACGGCACGTGATAACGCGTCGGGGATAATATTGTCGCGGCCCTTTCGATGGCGTATCTCCATGTCGTATGCTTGAAGCTCAATGCTCCAACGACTGAGGCGAGATGATGTTCTCCAACGACCTTTCATAATATGCGTCAGCGCGGACGCGTCAGTTATTACGACGAAGTGTGTGCCTTCGATATATGGTCGAAAACGCTCGATTGCTGACAACACAGCGAGACCCTCCTTTTCTGTCGCTGCGTACGACTGCTGTGCTGGGCTTAACTTTTGCGAAAAATACGCAATAACCCTCTCCCCGTCCTCATACTGTTGAGTGAGAACAGCGGCAATGGCGCTGTCACTCGCGTCCGACTGGGTTACACAATACGGGCGCCGAGATCAAACTTTCTTTGATCTCTAAAAAAGCTTTTTCTGCCTGCTCATTCCAAGGTAATGATTTTGGCTTTTTGCGGAGAAGATTTGTCAATGGAGCGCTCATTTCGCTAAAATGCGGGATGAAACGCCTGTAATAGTTTGCCATTCCAATGAAACGCCGTAAGGCACGAATAGAAGATGGTCTTTCATAATTAAGAATGGGATTTATTCTATCGGGATTCGGTCTTAATCCCTCAGCAGATAGGATATAACCGAGATACGGTAATTCTGATACGCAAAACTTGGATTTTTCGATATTAATCGAGAGATTTGCTGCATTCAGCCTTCGCGAAATTTCTTTCAGGGAACGGAGATGGTCTTCAAATGTGTTGTTTACCACGACGATATCGTCGAGGTAAACGAACACATTTGGTTCCAGTTCTCCGTACCCCAAAATCTCATCCATTAAACGGGCCAAAGCTGCACTAGAATTTAGAAGGCCCATCGTTACTCTACAAAAACGAAATTGTCCCCTCCCAATAACTGAAAAGGCCGTATACTTTCGCGAGGCTGGGTCAAGCGGAATTTGAAAGAACGCTTTTGATAAATCAATCGTGCTCATGAATCTACTAGACCCAAGCCTGCTCAGTATACGGTCTTGGTGGGGAAGAGGATAAGCATCCATTCGAGTGCGCTCATTTAGACGCCTGGCGTCCAAACAGAGCCGCACTTCTCCCGTTGGTTTGATAACAGGCACCGTACTCAATGACCACTCGCTTCTACTTTTTTCGATCACCCCCTGCTCTAAAAGCTTATCGATCTCCCGATTAATTTTTGCCTGCATGGCTGGCGAAGTTGGATACGGATTGATGCGTATGGGTGGAGACGCCTGATACTCATCTTTGATTTCGATGGTGTGCGAGACCAAAGACGTTGCACCCAGAATCTCCCCATCCACCGCAACTTTGAAAAGCTTTTTTATCTCCTCCAGCTGTTGTTTTTGACTTTCGCTCAGCTCCCATTTTCCTTCTAATTCCGATGTCATCTCTTCGAGACAGTTTAAACTGGCGACGTCGATGTTTGAGTCGATTGTGGGTTTAATGCCAAAAGAGCGCCAAAAATCCTCGTATCCCAAAATGAGCTTTCGGCTTAGCTCGGGTGCTACAAAAGTAGGTACTATTTTAGTTGTGTTGTTGAACGTGATGGGCAAGTACACGAATCCCTTGGCTGGGATAATTTTCCCATTAGCAGCCTTAACTGTAACCGTGGATGGGAACAGCTTAAGGTTTAGTGATTCAATGAGTTTTTCTGAACCAATTCCCAACACAGAGCGCTGAGCTCCACTGTCCAACAACCCGATAATCTCTTCCCCTAAAATGTGAACTTTTACAAAAGGTCTTCCGTCACCTTTCAGTTCAACAAATAATTCATCTACTTCTGGTTGATTGTCGTAATCGGTGTCATCCATTGGATGAAATCCCAATGAATTCAGTTCTTGTGTCATGTCGGGTGATAAAGGATTTGAGAATTTAAAATCAACTTGCCTTCTCAAGCTGAATTCTGAACGTTTTTTTGGCAGAATGGACACGCACTAGTGAAAACGTTAGCGAATCCACACAATCTACAAAATTTTTCTCGTTTCTGAGGACACTCGCTATAGTGATGGCCCTCCTTGCGGCAATTATAACAAGTGCCTATTGGCGGACGCTTATACTGGTTCACCAATATTTCCAAGGTGCCTTTAGAAGTCCCTGGCAAATTTATCAACGAGTTATCTTCTTTCTTTTCCTTCTGACTAGACCTCTTCATTTCCACTTTTCCTTTGATCCCTTGATCCTGCCCTTTCCTTATACCTTCCTGATTATTCTTATTAGTATCTTTTTGATTTTTAGCTTTTCTGAACATTGACTGTTCATTGAAATCCATTTCTCCCACCTGATTAGTTCGCCCACGCATGTAATTCTCTGTAGCTTTTTGGTAGAGAGCCCAGTTATTTTCGTCAATGATCCGCCCATATTTACGAAGTTTAGCTAAAGATTTAATTTCTTTTCCAGTCAACGCATTTTTATAATCGTGACGCATATTCCGCCAGATTATTTTCAATTTCTTCCGTTCTGATATTTGTTTCGTCATTGAATGAAATAATTTCTGGATTTCGTGGTAGAAATCCACGAATCTTTCTCCTCTTGCTTGGCGGCGATTAGTAGCCTGAACCTCTAATTGAAAATCTATATCTGGTGGGAGGAACTCCCGTTTGAGTTCCTTCAAAAGCTTTGACCAGCTTCTGAACTCTCTATTTTCGATACCATCCATGTACCAGTCCTTAGCGCGACCACTAAATAAGTGAATTGCAGATCGGTACATTTCCTTCTCTGACACTTCTTCTGCCATCATCCTCATCTTAATCTCCTTGAGAAACTCAGCTAACTTTCTTCCCCCGTCTTTTCCGTCATATCTGAGTTTCCACTCAGATACTGGGATTCTCTTCACTGTAGCTTGCTTTTCCCGGAGATTGCTGCCCCGTCTTTGTCTGTAGTTTTTCCTAACTCTCTGATGGTTTGATCTCTGAGAATCCGTCGAGCTTTCCGAACTCGAGTTAAATGAAACAGAACTATAAGATATCGAATCTGAAAGCGATGTGCTCTCATGGTGGGTTCTTTTGATCTTTCTGTTTCGGGTTTTTACTATTTTAGTGGACTTGAGTTTATTGTTTCGAAAAGTGCACTCAGTTGCAGAACTACTATCGTGACTATAGGATGTGCCTGACGTGGACTGCTGCTTGGATTTATTGAATTTGATCTTTTCAAGGTCAAAGACTTTTGGTTTTGTCTCTGAACGATCAGCACTGTGATACCTGGATTTGGATTTCCATCCGCGATCATCATAGCTTCGTTTCTTCACTAACTGAAGATTTGACTTCTTTCTCGGAGCTAGATCACTTTTGGATCCTCGGTTTGCTACTTGATTTTTAGAATCACTACTACAAGAACCAGTGTCATTAGTGTCAGCTTGAGTTTGATCACTACTAGGTTTCAAACTATTGCTGTTGTGAATAGACTTTCTATTGACTTTTAAGTCGATTTTGCCTAGCAAATTTTCAATTTTCTTCTTTCTCTCAATGCTTTCCACTAATTCTTTCTTCTTATCTTCCTTCTTTTTGCTATTCTGCTTTTCTTTTTCAGCTGTGATAAGGACAAAGTTCTTAAACATTCTTAACAAATGAACATAATCAACGTTATTCCCCTGTTCATAATCCTCGAGCACTTGCATTATTTCATTAGAGCTAGGTTGTGAAAATTCTGTTTGTTGTTGCGTGACTTCTGTATTTTCTTCTAAAGCCGTAACGGTATCATTCAAAGTTTCAATTTCATCACGAACCTCTTCTAAAACTTGTGAAATTTCTTGTTGAATTGGGACCTCTTGAATTTTGTTATTTTTCGCAGATTGGTTCAAAAAATGATCATCGAAAAGTTTTTCTATAGAAGCTTCCATCTGTTCAATTTGTGGAAGAATTTTTCTTGCGTCCGAAGCTTTAGATAGATGAAACATTCGAACAAGATAATGCACCAACCGAGTCTTTATTTTATCTTTTGAGCGTTTGCCTAAATTTTGGTTTTCTAGAGCGTTTCTAATCATTGTCACACGACTGCTAGTTGTTTCCAGCTCTTCATTGGATGTTCTCCAAGTTCGCGCGAAAGCGGTGGAGATGTATCCTAATCTTCTCTCTTCTTTTATTCTTTCCTCTAATTTTCTTCGTTTCTTCGATTCCGAGTCATCGAAATGAAATAATATATTTCTAATTAACAGTTCATGTTCGACTTCGTCGATCTCAAGGTGCGAGACAGACATATTTTTATACAACTGTTGCAAATCCATTTTTGTGCACAAAAGTGAACAAAATGTTAATCGAATAATGTGATAAGTAACGCAATTGCGACGGACTTAGACTTCCTTTATTTTACTTTAATTTAAGTAAAATATTCACCCTCCCTCTTTTTGAATCAAGACCCAGTTAAAAAATGTTTTTAAAATTGATGTAATTTATTGAAAGTATCGGCGGAAATTGATGATGATTGTGAAACCGGTTGTTATAAGTTAAAGTGATATTTTTAATTGCTCGAACTATTTTAGAAATGAAAAGTTGTGATTGTATAAAAGTGAAATTGATGCTATTGATTTTGTAAATGTTTGATAAGGAAAAAAATGACTATTGCAGTTGAACTAAAGAGAACAAATAAGTGAAAGTGTTGGATTTATAATGAAAATAAATGTTGTTTTTGTTTATGATGGAATAAAGATTGTTGCATGAAAATCAATTGTTGAGTTGATTACTTTCGCAAAATAGATCCTCTTTCACTGGTACGCGCACTAGTAGACGGCAATTATCACAGTTTATCGTCTTGTGCAAATTTGAGGAAAATACAAAATAACGAAACCACCGAAATACCCGCTTACTCACACCCACTTTGAGCACTATCCAAATTTTTCTAACTTTCCCTAATTCCCTCGATCACTCCGATTGTGAACCTTTGAACTACAGACCAGTACTGCTTTTTAGGTTGGGCGCCAATTATTACTTAGCTGGCCAGAGGGACCAGCTACAACTGCCCTCGAATTCCTGGTCAAGCCACGGGAATTCTATTGAGGGTGGGCTCACATGCGGCCTCTTTTGCTTGGCTAAGCTAGAGCAGAGGTTTCGGAGAACCTCGGGTCGGCTTCTCGCAATGGTGCACCGGTCGGTAGTTCGGAAGGAAACACAAACACGCTAACTAAATTTTCATGTCCTGTTTATTACAACTTACGTGTCTTGTGTGGGTGTGTAGTGTGTTGCTGCTGCTGCTGGAGGGCCGGCCGGCTGATGCTGGGATGGTTGTCCGATGGAGAATCTTGGGTTGGTGGGTCAACAGTCTACTGTCCACAGTGTTGGTTGGCAATGGGGGTTAGATTGCCCTCGTGGTGGAGCCAACATTCGTTGTGGTTGCCCTGGATGGTACACGCAGGTGTAAAACACCGCGTGCTCCTCAACAGAGCCTCGAGCCCGGAGGGACACGTTCGAACTTTCACTAACCCGTTTGAAGGGGTCGAAAGTGCCCTCTAGGACCGGATGTTGACGACGATGTTGTTGTATTTGGGTGGCTGGTCGCGTGGGGGACCAACTTTTGTTCACTTCTCTCGATGCCCGCCGGACTTGTTATTCGAGTCCGTGCGCAGGCTCTTCAACGGAGAAACGGAAGCAGATCTTTGCTCACTGGCCCGTTTGACTTGGACAAACTGGTGCTTTGTCGAGTCAAATATACTGACCGAAATTGCTGGGTGGAATCTCTTGGCCAAAACTACTGGGTCCTGGTGGATTGAATATGGGATTAGGATGGGGTTTACAGCAATCACTTGAATAGTAAACTCACTTGATTCGCTCTTTCACAATTGACTAGGTGATTTAGTTCTTTCCGCGTTGTTATCTTATTTCGACACTAATAACTTGGCCGTGCACGTTTAACTTGGCCACTATGGTCACTTTGTAGCGATGTGAACCGTGTGCTGGTCGAAGGCGGAAAGGATATGCGAATCTAAGTTAGTGATTAGCTGACCCATCACAACCCACATTTCCGTTTCATTTTCCACCTGACGTTTTCCATTGCTCTTTTGCTTTTCATCGGGCAAGTGTTTTGTGTTGTGTCATAAGTGTTTGCATGCGCTAGCTTCTGTTTTGAATTTGGAGTGATCGTTATTTTTAATCTCCTAACTTAATTTATTTATTTATTGTATTTTTATCAAAGAGTAGGCTTTATTAATAAATTTTATTACAAATTGTGTTCTGATGTAAATTTGAATATTGGCGGGAAGAATTATCGATATTTAATCGATTATGATAACTACCTATGAGTACTCAGATTGAGTACTCCAAACTGCTTGCTCTTCATGGGTATGATTGGGCGAAATACCCCAATGGTAACAGTTTGAACTTGTATTTGATGTTCGGCGATGTAGTAGAACTATCCTTGGAATAGTATCGATCATTTCCGGGGATGCGCGTCTTCGAAAGAGGGAAGTAACTTTCGTCGTCCAAAACAAAACATTTTCCAGAATTATTTTTTTTACTATCCAGAGGCATTGGGATTTAAGAATCGAAATCTGATCCACAGTGTATTCTGGGGCTCTAGTCTTGTTTTGGCACTTAATTCCAACTTTTTTCAATGTCTTGCCAATGTACTGGTGAGAACAATTGAGATTTTTGGAGGCATCCCGTTGGCTCAGTGAACCCTTGTTGTGGAGGCACGAGAAAGAGGTTGAAGTCCTTTTGCGTCCATAATTTTCGCTGGTCTGCCACTACCTTGCTTGCGAGTAGTTGTTGGGGATTTAAGGATATGATAAACAGTAGAAGCCGTCACATTTAAACTTTTAAAATGTTGTACTGAATACTTTTTACCGAGATTTTTGTACAGTTTTAACTGTACAACGCGCTCGCGAAACGCTGTTTGTTTCGATGGCATTTTGAGCAAAACTGGGCAAATATAAACAAAACAAACCATACTGACAAAAACAGGAGAAGAAAAGCTAACACATACACACTCTTATTGTTCTCCAAGCTCGATTATGTTTGAGTATTGGGGCCTCGAAAAAAAAAAATACAAAATTTTAGTTGCCACCAAGTCGTTAGACAGAAAAATACATCTGCGATGTCAACAAGTCATTGCCTACTTCTAATCCACATTATCATGGGCCATGATAATGTGGATTAGAAGTAGGCAAGGACTTGGCCATGATTCATGGCTATCGGGTCCGATTTTTTGTCCAATGTTTTCGTACAATCTTAAACCACTGGACTTTCAAGGAAAAATAGGAAATTTTTACAAACAATCGGGTTAAACAGGTGATTAGATGCTGGGTTTTCCCACAGGAAAATTTTGGTCAAATTTTGCTGCCGCGTAATACCGACGATAGGTGGCTAAATTATCCAGAAAATGATCGATTTTCTGTTCTAATTGTCATGTCAGTGTAGTGCTTAAACTGATCAACTGTAAATTTTGAAAACTTGCGTAGACTAGCTAAAAGTTCCAAAAAGCAGTTCACCCGCCAGCGGAAAACCTTTCGGGTTCTCCACTCCCATTCAGCCAGCCAGTCAGCCTGAATCCATGGGCCTTAATCGACGACCCAGACCTCAGACTCAGATCTGCTAAGGGATCTACCCTTTTTCCTGTGATTTTTTTTCCTTTCCTTTTGCTTACGTACGATTCCGCCTTCTATTCGCTTGCCGTTTTCGGCGCGGATCCTCAAACGCTCAATATGCATACACATAAATTAGAATAAGAAAGCAGATTTCCTGGCCCTCAAAAAAGTGCCATTGCCGTATGGTGGCCCAGAGAATCCGCGCCGCGGTGGCATTCAACGGCAGCCGGCTAAACGCGCCACAAAACAACAACAAGAGCAAAGCTGTGGTTGTTGGCGCCAAGACATAAAGCATCGGGCTGACTGAACCCATATCAAGAAACGTTCAGTCTCTGAAGTCAGCGGTTATTATGATGCTCTGTGTGGCGGCGCGGCTGCTGCCGTTTTCTCAGAGACGTGATAACCGCCAACAGAACGCCCGGACCGCGTCTCGTCTCGACGACCGAAAGCGTTGGGAAAAAGTGAATTAATTAAATTTGATTATAAGCAGAATTTCAACGCGTTCATTCACAAATGGGCCGCGTAGGATTGGTTACGAGATAGTATGATCTACATACTACATAAACTCACTCGTGTAGATCGACGTGGATGTGTGCGGCTGACTCAAACAGACCCCAGAAAGGTGTCGACATGACCTGAATAGCACGACCAAAATGTCAAACGTCAATTAGAATACAATCAAATCAGAACTGCTGAACGAGTGTCTTGAGTTGGCGGCAGAACCAAGCAGAAGAGCGCTCACGTCACTCACAGCGAACGAAAGAGGGGGTTCGGAATCCTTTTGCGCGTACCGTCTATGGGCAAAGGTATTTTTCAATGGTATTCGTCATGAAAGCGCGGGAACTTGGAACAAAAACGACCAGCCTACTGTGACCAGCGACAGACCGGCTCGGATCTTCTTATTTGGCCAACCTGATTTCCAATTGGCAATACGAAGAGCGGTGACACACAGCCTGCCTTGACAATGTGCAGAATGCGTTTGTTGCAAGTTTGTCTCCTGTCTTCAATAAGAACCGCTGCTCGATTGTGCTGCAGATTACTGATGTTCGAAATGACCATCGGACGACGACGACGGCCAGTTGCCAAGGTCAGGATAGGTATAATCTGCCATCGAATGCAGGTTTTTCCCTCTATACAACTTTCCTCCAAGAAATGCAAGCCGTTGATGAAGATATCAGCGGTGTGATTAGAACTTGTGACAGCTGTAGGTGCCAATAAATGCGCTTACTAATACACTGCACTCGACAGAGAGCTGTGGCCTTGTTTGGAAAAGACAGGTTGTTAACCGGCCCCCGGTTGATTAGTCGCTCCTAACTAACAGTAAAATTATCCAAGTTGTAGCGATCGTCGCGGAGTGTCTCGACGGGTTTACGATCTAAAGCAAAAACGCAGGCCGGTCGGAGCATTGCCCCGGAGCTTTGGGATCTCGGCTGTTCGGCCCCCAAAAAAAACTTCAAACGCAAACTCCAAAAGTAGGAGGAAGGAAAGTTGAAATGAAATTCTCGAAAATCTATCGGTCAACGGGACGGCAGAAAACTTTCGGGGCCCTCTAAACCCCACCAAACCAACTGTGTGTGTGATCGGCTGGGGATGGACATCCCAGGAAAACGAAAAATAATCTACACACAAATATCATCCGACTCATCACTTGTGGCCAGTGTGTTGTGCTTTTTTCCCATTCTCATTTCATTGCGTTTTTCGGGGAACCCGATTCGGGATCATAAACCTCGCGGCACTCTCTATCTACGCTGGCTGTTGTTGTTCGCTGGCGTGTCCTCCGCGTGCAGATTCCGGGATACTTTGACGGCCACGGAAGGGCAGCCACAAATGAGAGAATTAAAGATTTTAAGGGGGCAGGCGCCTCGGCATCGATAACTGAACCAAAATGCCGCCGCGCCGCTCACCTTCTTTTTTCCCTCTTCCGAGTCAGCCTTCAGGAACAACTTTGAGTAAGGAACCGCTGCGCTCTGGCTGCACTTCGGAAACTCCGCGTTCGCTAATATGGTTTGTTGGTATTGTTTTGGTTTTGGGACCCGTTTTGGCTGTCGACAGGCAGACCTCGGCAAAACGAGCAGATATGATTTTAATTGTTTTTCATCAAAGGGTGGTAACGCGCTTTTTCGTGTGTTCATTATGAGTTCATATTTAAGCGAGGAGATCGCTCTTCCTTGATCGAGGCTTTTTTTATTGTTTTTTTTCCTCTCTCGCTTGCATGCGCTAAGGATGGAAACAACTGGCTACGTTCGAATTATACGGTTGTCCAACTATAGTCTTTTAACACTTTATTACGATCTCATTAAAGTGCCTCCCAAGAACTGAGAACGCTCTGAGAATGAGTTATTTTAACTTCATAAAACTTTATGGGATGGTTTCATACTACCTTGCGCTATCCGAAAATTGTAGAAATGAGTTTTCAATTCAATAACGAATTGTAAATCTTTTAAATTAAGTTATGAACACTTGGGATTTAAATTTAGACAAACTTGCGTAGGTTTAGCTTAGAATCGGAACGAAAACACATTGATCCGCACTCAAAGCGGTCGACCACCATTCGAGAGAGAAAAGAATAGAGAGCAGTAGCAGAAAAAAAGATGTCATCACTTCCGGTTTGGCAATTAAACTAATGTCGTGAAGCGGTGGCGAAGCGATTCGGAGGACAGTTGCCCTACAATAAAAGCAACAACCTAACTCCGGTTGTACCGATGTAAGGCATAATACGCTGAAAACTATGAATGAAACCTTCCTACCGCCATACGAAAACCTACTCGTACTCGTCGTTTATGCGGAACCGTGGACAATCGAACGGTTAAATGTCAGTGCATTGTGTGTCGGAGCGGCATGAACGAAGCTAAACTGCTCTTGATGGATGGTCATAAATCATAACAAAAGTAATTAAATTTGATAAACAACATCGGGGCTTGGGCAGTAGCAATGCCCCCGAATCGAATGGAACGGCAAGAAATGACCTATTTTGTTCGATACTCTCTTTTCAGTCTTTTGTTTACATATTGTTTGTTTATATGTAAACAAAAGACTGAAAAAAGAGAACATTTGAAAATTTGCGTTGAGTATAAATTGTTCACTACCTTTTTGAACAGTTAAGAACCAGCAACGAAACTTCACGAGGTGGGAGATAATAACAAATAATGCGAAAAATGAATAAAATGAAAAAAAAAATGCACGGAAGCTTGTATGCAAAGAAATTGCATACTATAAATCAAGTTTTTTATTGAAAAATTCAATCAAATCAAGAATAAAAAGGGTGAATTTACTCCCACCTTACACTATTTGTTTTTGGTCTTGTAATCTTTTGGATATTTGAATTTTTTTTCTTGAAGTTTACATAGAAAACTTCTAAATTCATTTACTCCCCCCTCCGGATTTTGTTGAAAATAAGAATGCTGTCCAATGGTTTAAAGGATTCGTTGAAAATAAAATAATCAATCAAAACATTTTTTTATTTGCTTCTAGCATACCTATCATATGAAGATTTTTTCTTCAGGATACTTCTTCGGTAATCTTCCAGCGAATTAGAAAACCAACTATTTGAAAGGCAAGCACACTTTCCCTCAAAACTCAAAACTCTTTCTTTTTCTGGGTGCCAAACTTTTACCTTAGTCCTCAAACTTTCCATTAAACAAGATTTCGGATTTTTCTTTTGTCAAACCGTGGGCAGAACTCAAGCGTCCTTGTATGTTAGACGCGTAAAACCGACACGCATCTCAGCAACCTGGAAAAAGAATCAACACTTTGGCTTCACGTGAATTTCTTCTTCCTTTCCCTACGGCAACAAGTGAAACCCGAAATACGCCAAGTCAATGATGGCTTTTGTCAGATTCCTGGATTTAACCAACACTTTTCTGGACACAATCTTACCAAATTTAAAAAAAAACAAATTTGAACCTTCCCTTTGTCTATTTTTGGAAATCACCATTCCACACTTTCTTGATATTTTTTTAAATTTTCCACTTTTTTCACTCCTACGACACCCAAAATTAAATAAGCAAAAAACGAATTCATCACCTCGCTTACGCAGCCACCTGTTTTGCAACCTTTTTTGATTAAATTAAACTTATTTCACGGGAAAATCACGGAACATCCAGTTAACACCTTAAAAATTTATCCCACCCATCACATTTGAACCTTTTTTGGCAGTTTTGTGCCTTTTTTACGTTAAAAAAATTGAAATTTTATCAAATTTTCGCTGACGAACTGTAAAACGCGTGCGATTGACAAAAGGCATCGCCTACTCTCTCTATCTTGTGGCATTATCTTTATGTAAGACAAAACTCAACATTCAATCAAATTTATATTGATTCGAACCACCAGAAAAAAAACTTAATAAAATATTAAAAAAAAAAACTGAACTGAAATGCTGAAATTTTAGTGATGACCAAATAATTATAAAAGTTAAACCATTAAAAATGGCAGAATTGAATTTTTGAATCGATTGAATAAAAGATTAATAATGCCGAAATGAAAGTTTCCTAAGCTAAGAAGTTATTTTTTCTTGCCATAAATCTATAATCAAATCTGTGACAGATTCTATGTGAAAGCTTTCTTTAAATGATTTTTCAAAACCATACATTTTAAAGAGTTTTAAAACAAAGCTAAAAAAAATCATTCTTTTTGTGGTCCACAACCAGATCAATATATAGATAGTATTCAAAATCTGTTAAAAATTAGAAAAAAAAAACAATCGGTGATTGAAATATCGAGACAAAACCGGTTTTACAACTGATATTGCAAATATTTGAGTCTGAAACCTGGCTATAAATAAATAATCGTTATAATTTCGATTCTAGATTGGAACCATCCAACAGGTAAATTTTTCCCTGATTATTTCACCTATAAGTGAGATTATTTTTTTGTATTTATCATTTTATCACTTTGACGTCATCAAAATAGTTGCAGATCTTAAAATTTAAAAAAATTACTTGGTTGAAGACTTTAAAGCTCTATCTTTTGAACCTAAATGCTTGAAACACATTTTTCAAAAACTAACCTCAAAATACGAAAAAATCCTGTTTTTTTTTCGATCCGAGATTTGAGACCAACTTTGTGTGAAAGATTTGTGACTACTGTAAAACTTCATTACTTCATTGAAGGTGTCTTGTCACTATTTTGAAGCTTAATGGTGCTTTTTGGGTGATTTATTTTTAAAATTGCATGTTTTCAATGTCCAATATCTCTGAAGGTTGCAAACATATCAAAACAAAAATATGTGCATAAGAAAGGGCCACTCTTCAACTTGCATGCATGATGTTTTACAACTTAAGACATTTAAAGTATTATTTTGGACATATGGTTATTTTTTGTATTTTTTTAAGATCACAGTCAGAGTTGAAATGATTTGCCCGTCACACGGATAAAGCACGACAATAGTCAACATTTCTCCGGCTTGTGCCACACCACTTTCCCTAACATCGTTTTAATGAAAACTAAATTCCGGGACGTTTTACCAGCGAGCTGGTTGTTGAGTCCTGTAAAAGTTCCGGTAATTTCCTTGAAGCCGGGCAGCTTGAATTTCCAACGGTGGAAGCGATACTGCTTCAGCGACCGTGAATAATAAACTTACATCCGGGGCCGTTTGACTGCATTCAATTTTCCAACAAAAATTTACTAGTAGCTTGAAAAAATTGCAAAAAAAATTATTCCGAAATACCACTTAGACTTC
The DNA here is from genome assembly GCF_029784155.1 of Uranotaenia lowii. Lineage (NCBI taxonomy): Eukaryota > Metazoa > Arthropoda > Insecta > Diptera > Culicidae > Uranotaenia > Uranotaenia lowii. The sequence continues at coordinate 167,523,757 of NC_073693.1, forward strand.
ACGTGAAATGCATGTGCCAGTTACATGAAAGTACTACAATAGCACACGTAGAATCGATATGCTGCATCAAAAGCTCAGTTTACGTGAAAAATCCCGTATATTTAATTTTTAAATTATTTTGCGTGTGCGTTTCTTGTTCGTCTTCGGTCGTTTGAATGCGATTGGTAAATGCTTGACTTTGAAAGTCCTCTAGCTTCACACGACTGGGAGATGAGTGTCCATTGACTTTGACGGACCAAATATCTCAACCCTGATCACAGCCAAAAATATATTAAAGTGGATTAAACCTGTACTTTCCATTCAATAAACTGCCACAGCAGAAAAACAAATATAAAAAAGTGAAATCGGAAAGTTGACATTATTTGAAACACTTGGGCATCATTAGATTCAAATGACAATATTTTATTTTATAATTTTTGTCAAATTGCATTTTTTTAGATTATTTAACTTGTACCAGATTTCTTATATATTAAGCTAAGACTTTAGCAATAAAATAACATTCACGGGAATGCTCAATATTTGTCACATGTGAAAACACCCGTCAAATACACACTGAGATTGGAGACTATCTTGAATTGCTTGAAAAAACAAATGTTCTACCCACCAAACCCAAGCTACACGACTACGATTAGTTCAGTTGCACCTGTGTCGTCAAAACAAGAAAAAAAACGAGCGACCTTGGAGCGACAAAGACCATAATTCACATAAACCCTCTCGGTAGCCCGATGCAGTCAATTCGCAAGCCCCGGCATCTTCTCAGCCGGCAAGTCACGTGTACGCTGTCCATCCCGATGCGTGTACGAGGTGTGATATACTCTCCGATTAGCCTCATCCTCGAGAGCACGCCGTGAGCAGCCGAGCAGCCAAACAGCCCAGAAAGTGGATATTAATTCGCAATACATCATCCACTTGAGGAGGTGATAATATTGTTAAAGTAAAATCAATATTTTTATTACTATTATTACGGTAACACAAATGATTATTATTATTATTAAATTTTAAAGAGTATAATCAAAGCTCACACTCACTTCTGCTCCCGCTGAGCCATCAACAACAACATAATGCGCCTGGCTTTTTGGGGTGCGTGCGTTGAAAGGATTTGCTAAACGAAGCGATACCAAGAGGAAAAAAAACTGCTGGCGCGAGACTTGATGCAAAAACGTCTTTCTCGAAGGAGGAAAAAAAATCCAGATCTTGAACGAGCAAACCAACTTCGAGGGGCCGGCTGCATCAGACTTCCTACAAACCATCCAGATCTTTCGGGCCAACAACGACAGCGTGGCCCGAAACCGGGAGACTCCCCGGACGCGCGGGACAAGACGCTGAAAACATAATACCGAACCATTTGGGCCTCGGGTGTACAACGACGCAGTACAAAAAGCGTTCGACCTGTCCGCGGCACAGACGCGGTACAATACGAGACGCATTGCCATAAACGATGACGACGACGACGACGCGTTAGACTCTGCTGTAGGACTAGCGCGTCCCCCGGTCGATACTCCGTTCCGAGAGAGCCGGAAAGACGACGGCGGCGCGGTCCCTTCTCCGGTTTGGTACGCCCTCCGTTTTGTCCCGGACAGGGCGTTGTGTGCACCCAAAAAAAGAACCCGAAACTCCAAAACTCAGACTGATGTACGCTTTAAACAGTTGCAGAACAATTCAAGCACAGCCAAAGGCGTGGACGGTTTCATATGTACGCAGCGAGCTTTTTATTTCTTGATTTTTTTTATTATTATTTTATGATTATTTTACTTATAAAAATCGAAGAGGTTGGAAAGGAAGTCCCGAGTTTGCTGGATCGGGGAAAAAAACTCCTCGCAAAAAACCTGGGACGTTTTCCTACTTCAAAATAAAAAAAGAAGGGATCTTACCGTGTTCCCTTCGCCCCGAATGCAGTTTTGTCGTCTGTTGCACACTGTCAATATCAAATATCGCACCTGAGCGGAAGAAAAATAATCTAGGTAGCCTGGATTCGTTAAAGGAATAGATATCGGATTCGCTGCTGCTGATTATTTTAAACAGAAGAATACAGTAAACTTGAATCACCTTCTTCAAGAAGATGCTCGGCCGGAAAACTTAAACTTCGCCCTACTGAAGGTAGCGGCTGTGCGAGCGATTCAGCAATTAATAAAGCGTAACCCAAGCGACGACAATAGAATGCTCGCGTGTGCTGAACCACTCTTCGATGGAGGCAACGTATAATCAACACTTGAGTGAAGAATCGCCGAGGTAGGTGTAGGTAGGTACCTATCGCTAAATTTGTACCATCACACCCCAAACCCGGCCCATAGGTTCCAACAACATAGGTACATATATCGGAAGCTTTCGCCACCGCTCAAACTCGCCTTTCCTGAGCTGCTGCAGCCCGGAGGCGAAAATGCACTTCATGCTACGAAGAAGGGCGCCTCCTAACTAATCAATTTGCTAAACCAGTGAGCATTTAATCGATAAACAAAATACAAATTAATAAACATCCATTGTTTGGTGTTGTTGTTGTTGTTGCCGGCAGAAACCGGCTGGTGTGCGCTAATTAAAAGTCGTCCCGTGTGTACGAAGTACACGCGAATTTCCGCGAAAAGTGCAGCCCGATAGGGACGATACCATGAATGGTATAGGATTTTTTTTCTTTTGAATATTGATACATGAAGATTAATAAAAATGGAACGTTGCTTTCATTTTTAAATTCAAAGACGATACACTTCAATCACCGTGGAAGAATTCAGAAAGAAAATAAGGCCGGAACAAATTTTAAATCCTTCTTTTGTCACTCGGAGTTGGAACATCGCGAGGGGGGGGGACAATAAAAAATAATGCGAAAAACAAATAAATTGTAATAAATCGCACGAAAGCTTGTATGCAACAAAATAGCATACTCCATCATTGCACAAAACCTTTAAATCAAGTACTTTTTTTATCGAATAATTCAATAAAATCAAAATTAGAAAAGGTGGAAAAACTCCCATCTTCCAAAATTTGTATTTTGGTCTTCTAATCTAGCGGATATTTGAATTTTTTGTCGAAATTAACATAAAATACTTCAAACTTCGGTTTTTGGAAATTTCGAAGGGGGGGGGGGGGGGTGACAAAAGAAGAAATTGATATTTGTTCCAGCCTAATAATCTTCAATGGCGTTAACCACAGAATGCATATAGTATGATACTCATATGATATCAGTTGTTATTTGTGCAAATTTCACTTCAAGAATTGATTTTTAGTTCAAAACAGCAAGAATATCCTGAGCTTTCATTGGTTTTTTTATTCGGATAATTTTACTTGACATTGCATTGTTATCAAAAATTGCAAAAAAGGGATGGAGTTAATAGGAAAAATAGATAAAAAGATAAACTCCTAAATCAACCCCTTGCGTGTTCTTTTTATTATTCTGAACGGATGTAGAGAACTTTTCTTCTTAATGAGTAATTTGGTTTGTTCAAAATATGTGCTTGAACAAATCAAACTACATCGTGACGTTAACCCATTAATCGGCCTGAAAGATTCAAAAAAGTATTCTGAAGGCAATAAAAGCACACCAGGTTGGCCTGGATAAAGTTCTGAATGATCCTGAATGTATTTGTTTTGTTTCATTCCACACTGATTCGTTTCACAAATTGTGACTGTACGAATATTTCATGTGCACCCACTGCACAGTGGTCCAAAATGGCCTGAAGTGGAACTTTTTTCCTAATGCTTTTGTCTTTCATTTCAGCTGTTAGGTTTCTTAAGAACATTTGATAGTTAAACTGTCTCTCATAACGTGAAAGTATCTTAAGTTAGCCTACGACAATAAAAATAAAAACACTATAACTTTTATGTTTGATGAAATAGAGACAAAATGAGTTCAACAAAGTTGTAGATATTATCAAAATATGAAACTTTGCTGAAATAATGTGTGCTCTATCTCTATGCAGTGCAGAGTTAATTTTTTTTTGTTTAAAACATACTCAAAATTCGTTTTTCATACTTAACTATTGTTAGTTTTGAATTAACATGATTATAATGTTCATAACATTTGTTGAGACAATCAATACGCAGATCTTGCACGAGATCTTAGGTCTCTACGACCTTTCATCAAGAAGTAATCTCAATTCGATTTTTTTTTTTCAATTTTGCGACCTTCTAGCGTAAAATGTGGCAAGTTGATCCTTAAAAAAATACTACATCTTGATGCCTAATTCAAATGCTTCCGATTGAAAAAAAAAATGTCTCCACGGTTGGTATAATTTTTTGGATTCTTAGTTTTTATCGAGAAATATAGATTTAATGTCATTATTTCTGTTTTTCTTTTAAAGAAAAAAAAATACCCGTTTTGATGTCTTCAGATACAAGTTCCAAACCAAAAAGTGGTATTTTTTGGAGAATATTTGATGATGCAAGTGGTACTTTTAATCAAAGCGTTTTTACTGTTTTTAATGAATAAGTTTTTTGCAATTTTTTTTTATTTTTTTGAAAGCTAGGTAAAATTATTATGCATTTTGTTGTGCTATTTGATGATTTCAGTTGAAAATTGATAAAGTTATGTGCATTTAAAACATGGTTTAATTTTAATGATGACAATAAATCTCTAATTCCTCATTAAAAACTATGAATTCAACCAATTTTTGCCAACTATACTCGAAAACGAGCAAATAATTTCTATCTAACTTTTAAGCTCTTGAATCCAGCTTTAAGATGTATTTTTTTGTTTATGGATGCACTTTCTTAATTTTATCTTTCCGAATTAATATTACCTAATTTTAGAAGAAGGAAAATTAAGGAAAAATAAAACTTGAAATTACGATAACTTCGGAAAGAAAGTTCGTAGAGACTTAAGATTAATAACGTGACGAAATTGGCTCCAGCATGCGTACATTTTGAACTCCATCGGTCGACACTCCTATCTCGCATGTGTTCTTTGCCCACTATTGATTTCTCTGTTGTTTCTCTCTCACCCACCACCAATCTACTCGACTGTCAACAGTTTTGAGCACTGTTCAAAGATAGCCAAATTTATCTAAGTATTGTTCTTCTTAACGACTTTTCTTATTTAACAAGTATTACAAAACGAGACATATGTATAAAGAACTGTGTATTGTAGGGTTACCATAAGGTAGCCAGAGTTGCCGGCTTAACAAATCCGGACAATTTTATATAAAAACCTGGAAATATTTTATCAAAATCTAGAAATTTTCAAAAAAAAAATATTGATAGAAATATTTTTTCAGCAAAACTTATCGACAGATTTAAAATCCTATTTTACGCTTCCAAAAATCTATCGTAATTGTTTTTTAAATACTAGCTCAGCAAATTTCGTTTTGGATGTTTAAAAATTTACAACACAATTTTATTTTAAGTTCGATTTGCCAGATAAAGTGAATAAATCCGGGCAAAATCCGGGCATTTTTCAATGAAATCCGGGCAATTGGGCCGGGCCGGACTGTTCCCAAATTTGGTATTAAATATCCGGGCAAACCCGGATAAAACCGAGAAATCTGGCAACCTTAGGTTACCATACGTACTCTTTTAAGAGTATATGTACTCTTTCTCGAGCAGTCGGTGTACTCTTCCTAAATATAAACGCCTTTAAGTATGCAATAAACCCCCGAACAGTTTACAAAGAGCACACAAGCAATAGGCTCAAATGCTTCGTAGGCTTCGGACTTCGCACAAATCTAACATGTTATTTGTTCAAACGAAATATACGCGCCTAAAACCTCTTCTTGAAAACAAGTATTGTATCGGGTTTGGTGTGGTTTGTCAGCAAAGCATCAAATACTTATTTTCCTTCGAATAATCCAAATAGGAATATTCAGTCACTGACTTTTTTCTTTTCGTTATTTTAAAAAATATATAGAAGAAAATTTATAATTATCATATACGTCATACCTTAACTTTCCAGAAATTTTTCTGGGCGTATTCAGGCCGAGCAAATCCGGGCATTTCTACCCAAAAACCTGGCATTGGATTTTTTAATTTTCAATTAAAACACGAGCAATATCCGGGAAAATCTGACCAAAATCCAGGCTTTTCTCATACAAATTCAAGAGAAAAAGTGAAAATGTACACATGTAAAAATTATTTTTTGTTTGAGTCACATCAGCGATGTTCAATTCAAATTTCACATTTCCAAAAAATGTTCGCATGTGTTGGACGAGTTCTTATCCAGAGGCACGAATTGGACATTGTTGGCCGCATACCTTCCCATGTCCTTTTTGCCGTAGTATCATGAGTCGAAATCGGTACAAGCAATACGATGCTGTAACGTTTACTGCAGGGGGTTCAAGAGGGACTCGAGGACGTTAACGTCCTGGTTGATGCGGATTTCGACAATTTAAATGTTTTCAAATACAGACCCCGTTCGTTATTGGCAACACGTCCGTAAATGTTATGTTGCCAACATCGAACGGTTTTTTATGTCACCTTTTTAATTTTAATTTCAAATTAATCAAAATTGATGGAAACCATAATATTAGATTTTTTTTTTATTTAGCTTAGTTATATTAGTTTTAAGTTAAACATAAAAAAAAGGTTTTTACTGTTTAAAATGAATAAAACTAGGCCAAATTTTTAAATATTCATGCTAATATTACGTTTTACATTAATTTGAAATTAAAATAAAAAATAATAAAAGTGACCAAAAAATCGTCTTTTTGGGATGTTTTCAAAAACGAACGATTTGCTAGGATGCTACCAAAATTGAATGTTGCCAAAATCAAACGGGGTCTGTATCTCTGCTTTCTCCATTAGGATTGGTCGATCTTGGATCGATCTTTGCGAGATCGATCTTTTGAACTCAAATTTTCGATTTTTTGGATCGATTCTTTAGCTATGGAAAATCGATTAGATCGGTTTATTTTCGATCCGATCTTTCGATCTTTTGAAGTTTTTTTTCTATATATTTAGGAGATTTTGAGTTTCAATTTAATGTAGAATTTTGATTCCTGCACCATCCTAAAGACTGCTTTTCATTATTGGTGCTTCCATGCCAATAAAATCTACTGACTTAATAGGTGGATATTTTTACCTCCATACTCTTGAGGAAAACCAGAACTTTTGTCGAACGCTCAAATAATAGAAAATTCCACAGAACGGTTACTTGAAAGTTTACTAAGCCTCGAATTAAGCATCAGAATTCTAGAGCATTTTACTCAGCTCAAGATTTAACTTCTTATCGAAACTTTCGATTCTCATAGCATAGTGGAAATCACAGAATAATATGTAATTTCACAAAGTTTTTGGCGAATTTCCGTCACAGAATCTGTGTCACAGGCCACAGAATATTGAAAATTTTCCCAGAATTCACAGAATTTCTGCATGTTGTACATACTTTTGAAATGATGAATTGTGATATCACTATTCACCTCATATTTTTAATGATGAAATTTTATTGCATTTGTTATTTTAATTTGTGAATTTGTGAGTATTTGATTTGAATTTTCTAAAAATTATGACAACAGCGCCATAGAAAATCGGAACAGAATTTTTATGTCAAATCAAAAAATTACAGATTTTTATTCGTGAAAAACTCAGATTTTTTTTCAGCATTTAAATGAGATCACAATATAAGTGTTTCTAAAAAGTTAAAGCGTTCATTTTATATGAACATTTGAATTATTACATTCCTCAAATAAATATTTCAACCTTGCCTCTAATCTTAATGAAAACTATTCATGAAAAATTGGATGCTTGAAGAATTGAACTTGAGCCTTCCAGATGATAGATGAACACGTTACCTTTGTGCTATTTATTATTATTTTATTAGTTATTTCTGTAGCTGAAATGATGGTAAAATCCGTAGCCTTTTCAAAATTAGCATTCCACCTAGTGAACTAACTTAAAATGGTTGAATTATTTAAATCAGTCAAGTTACAATGTTTAGACTTATTTCTATATTACACGCTTGTAATTTGAACTTCAAAGTTTGTCGTATGAAGAAATGCATATATTTATTCTGTTTTTGATACGCCATAAACACTCAAACAAAGTCATAAAAAGTAAAACTAAAAGTGTTGAATTTGAAAACATTTTGTTTTATTGCTAATACAATTGATATTCAAATGTATGAGCTTTCCTGTCGTTTTTCACTATTTACTTCAGCATAAAGCAGCCCTTATGCAGTACTCCCTACACAAATTTAAAAGATCGATCTTGCAGAGATCGATCCTTTTGCTTCGATTTTTAAGGTGGATCGATCTTTGAACCATTCAGCTGAATCGATCTTTGGAATCGATCTTTTCCAGGAGATTGAACAATCCTATTCTCCATCCCGTGACTAAGTAGAAATTTTGAATTTAGACATCGTCTTTTGAGACAAACTGAGCTTTTACGCCAACTGATTATGCTACAAAAGCGGACATTCTTCTGATATCCCAGCATTTTTTATGCTATATCCTTATGCTGTTTTGATATACGTTCTACATCATAAAATGATCGTATGAAAGTTGAAAAAACAGCATTTACCTACCAAAGCGGAGGCAATATACATACATAAACTTCATTTCCTTCTAAAGCGACGAAAACTACACCAATTGGGCGTTATCCGACACCTTATTCGTAGGAGTTTTACCTTTCGGAAGAATGCAGGAGAGTGCAAGATTTTGCTCTCATATCCTTCAAACCGTTGCCCGCGACAATATTTTCCTGTAATCTTATTGGTCAATAATACTCAATTCTCATCTGATGCACTGCTGGTTGTAGAGAGAAAATGACGTTGATTTTCTCACATGAAGCAAACGTGGCGGAATTTCTATGATATCCGATTTAAACTGACTTCAGACGTCATTTTATACCTACGATCTGCAGTTAGTCATTTCTGATACGATTTCATGATTGCTGGGATGTATTGTGAGCCTTCGAAAAATTATTTTACTATCCAACCGCGGAATCTTTAGATTGCTTTGATTCAGCAGAAATTGTTTGCGCGTGTGAAGTTTTTTTTAAATGTAGTTTCCCTTGGGTAAGGGAAAATTTGACAATTGAAAACCTTGCATCGAAAAACCAATTGGAAAATAATTTTACACACCTGTGGCAACTAAAATAGAGGTTTTCATTTTTTTTTTTTTCAAATACTCAAATATGGGATTGATGCAATGTTGTAGTTAAGCACTTCTTGGTTGTTCCGACCGCTGAACGAATGTTGCTAGTTTAGATAAAATACCCCTACAAACGTAAGTACCAACGTTTTAAATTGATGTGCTTTATACAGAAACAAAAGTCAATTTTTTAGTTCATTTTTTTTTCATTTATCTTATCTGATTCAGAAAATTCATTCCTTGGAACCGAGTAATAAGGTCAAGGCTTCGCTGTGCGTTACATTTTGAAAGCCTGTTATTTAAGGTTCAATGTCAGCGATTTTTATTCTTTTTCGAAGAGCAGGGTCTCAACATTTTAAGTTGGCGAACATGAAACTTGATAAAAATTTAAAAACAAAAAAAAATGACTAAATCAATTTTTTGATTTGATTTAGTCAAATCATTCAACCAAGTAGGCTCACAAACACAACAGAGAAAAAAATTTGATTTGCAACCCAAAAAGGTTAGTCCTACAGAAAGGCTTTTCCGGCCTGTTTTTGAAACTTTTTATTTAAAAGAACTTAATTTTTCAGTTTAGTACATGCTCTATATGAACGATGCAAAAGCTTAGTACATAAATAATTAAATTCTCTTTTTTTAGTGATATTGAAAGATGACTCCAAAAAAGTTGTATTTTTTATCAAAAAAAAAAGAAGATATCAGCTAAAAAGTTTGTGCTATTGAAACAAATACTCATAATTTGACTCATATTCATAATAATGATCCAATGATTCAAGGCCCGAATGACTCATCATAACTTTGAATATCAACTGACAACGCACCGATCCTATAGATCCCAATTGATGTCGATTCCCCCCAAGTTGGCGTGATCCGCACGATTTGTGTTGATTGTTGTTAGGCAAAACAGAAAGGCTCGTACCAATCGATCGGCCTGAAATTGCCCCGCAGCCACCAACAGCAGCAGCACTACCACTGACGACAAGTGGAGCAATCAGTTCATCGGAAACAAGACCTGCCTGAACGCGAGCGCGATGGTGGAAGCTGGAGGCTGGCGTGGTCTGCCCTTGGAACGTGTAATGCAAATTTTTCACAAACACGATTTCCGGCGCACGGTGTCGAACTTGAAGGGCCGCCGCAGCAGTTAGTAGTGGTGTTGTGCGGAACTGGTTTCTAGCTGGTACCGTGCTAAACCCTGTGATCAATCGCTCTCCGAAGTCGTGCCAATTTTCATCGCTAATTGACGTTCTATTTACAAATCGGTCGCCCTTATCAGTGATGGCTTCTGTGGCGGTGGCAGGCAAGTGGTTGTTGATCGTTTTGCGCTGCTAAACCCTCCCGGGAGGTTCAAATTTCCACCCATCGCTAACGATGCTAACGAGTGGAAAATTGCATCCCTTTCGGGGTGCGGCAGCGATCACGCCACTCACTACGCACAGCCATTTGCCAAGCCATCAGCATGCATGTGCGTCGTCGTCGCCATCGTTGTCGATAGTCGAGCATCATCGGGGGCCTCATATCCGAGATAGAGATCAACGCCAACGGTGCTTCAGAGCAGCCACAAATGCAAGGCCCGCGCGATCATGGTAGAGATCGATCGAGAGATTGAAAGTGAAATTTCCTCCAACCTGGATTACACTTGGCGCTTAGTTGTCGTCATCAGTGCCAGCCAGTCAGTATTGTCATAATCGGTACAACCTGTGTGCTGGATGAAATATATGCCCGACCGATAACTTCATTTTCTCCCACATTACTTATTCATTGGATCTCGGGTCTATGAGGGTCTTTTTTCAAGCGCTCTATTCACTGGGCGCTATTGCCGCCCGCTTGCAGCATCTGTACCTTACTGAACTATCTGTGTGAAGTTGTTGGTATGTACGAGTACGTGTTTTGGCCGCAAGGGTTTAACTGACGAGAAAAATCGCCTTTGCTTCTGCGCAATGATGGCGAAACTTGGCGGCACCGCAGATTCCAGCCTCCCAAAGGGGTGTTAGATCGATCCTAGGCTAGGTCGAATCTGGTTTGTATCGTTAGTTGTTAATGAGTAGAAACAATATCCGATCACCAAATTCATTGTTTGTAGGTGCAACATGAAACACCACAACATTGTAACAAAAATGTTGTTAGACTACAACTTGTTTTGTTTTGATTATCGAACTGCAATCGACTCAGCTTAAATCATATCGACATGGTGAATTAGAAGCCTAGAAAAGTTTCATCGGAGGTCCGCGAGGAACGTGCTGGAAAATGTTGCTGGAAGCTTGTGTGTCGTACAATGTCGATGGCTCAGAGTCAAGGTTTTTCCGACGCGCGCGACTAAACTTTTTTTTTGCTGTATAATTTTTCATCGGTGATTGGTGATAGATCCATCATTCTTCTGGTCCAGGGTGAGTTCAGGCGCAGGGTCGCTGGGTTAATGTTACAACCGCAATGACATGGACTACGCTGGGCTGAGTGACGATTTGCCAATGGTTGTCCCTCGGCAAATCGGCGTCCCATCACAATACTCTCCGGCTAGGCCAAGCTGGCCCAGAGAGTTTTGTTTGATGCTGCTGAGGCGAGGTTCTTCGAGGTAATTTGTGCGACATTCAATCAATTCTTAATTAATATTGATGAGTGATTGGGATCCAATGATTATGGATGGGATGCCGTTGGTTTTTATCGCTACTTGTGTTGTGCTTTTTTTTTGCTCTCACGGAATTTAGTCCGGTTGTTGTTGGGGGGAGGAATTGATGGAATTTCGCCTCCGGGAGTACCTAGACGTGGCTCGCAACAGCAGCACGGCGCAAAAATATGGTATTTTCCGTTCACTTTCGTTGTAACTGCGTAGTGCTCGGCAACCATTTTTTTTTCTACGTAACTAGCTCACGGTAAATGTAACATTCTATTCTAAGAATATTTGAGATTCACCGGGATTTTTGCCAACAATCGTCATCCATTTCAGCTAGAATGAATGCTGTTCTGCGTTTATGAGTAATATTCATAAGTAAGCCTATACACCTCAAATTGAACTGACTACACAGAAAAAATTCTTGACAATGTGCATTAGACTAAGTCTGAGACCGAGTCGACTTTTTGTTTGTTTGGGAAAATTGAATATTTTGTGTTGAACAATCAACATCATTTTTGTTTCTTCTGTGGAACCGAGCCTGCTCATGGTTTTTGTGTCAATTTATAAATTCTCTAAAGGAAATTTTCCGCTGAACAACTTTGTCGAAGGTCGTAACTTCGTACCTTATTAGGCAAACAAAATATTAGCTGTTTAACAGGGGTACTTCTTTCGGCATTGAAAAACAATAAATTCAATTGACATCACTGCTGGTTCATCGCGAAGTATTGCATGAAAAGTAGTCATGCAATACCTCGCTAGGCACCCAGGAGTGATTTCAATTGAATTCCTTATTTTTCAATGCCGAAAGACAAGATACAAGATACATAGTTACGGTCTTGGATAAAGTTGTACAGTGGAAAATTTCCTTTAGAGAATCTATAAATTGGCATAAAAACCTGTAACCGACTCGGTTCTACAGAAGAAACAAAAATGGTCTTGATTTTTTTCAGTACAAAACATTTAATTTTCCCGTACAAACTTAAAAGTTCAAATTTACTATTGTAAACATTACTTAAAAATCTGTAAAAAATCATGGATGAGTTTTAAACCAAAACGAAGCTTTTAATTTAGAGCAAAACGTTTGAGAAATTCAAAAATGACCCTAAATCGTCTCAGTCTAATATGCATTTCCCACAATTTTGACGTTTGAACGAATAAATCTTCCGGGTTTGATTTTTAAAACGGAATTTTTAACAACTAAGTCGGGGGAGATACTATTCCAGAAATCTGGCCTTGGTCAGATGATCCGCGATTAAAAGTTTTATTAGTGCGAAGGACTCATTGTTTTGCCAACCATCTCAGAATTTCGTAGAGTTCCCTAAATTCACTCTCCACGATCTGAGTCAGAAGTCAGAACATCCTCGAGTCGAGAACGCAGAGCCAAAGCCGCTGCAGCGCTGGCTCAAACTGTATAAATTAGTGTTAGGGAGATCCAAAATCTACCGACATACCAGGATTTGATTTTTATAGTTTCTGTAAATTAGTTTATCCTAGGGTTGCCATCCGTCCCGCAAAAGCGGGACATGTCCCGCTTTTTTGGCAAATGTCCCGCCGTCCCGCTTTTTAGTCAAAATGTCCCGCTTTTTTTCAACAAAGTTTTCAATTTAAAAAAATCAAATTTTCCAACGTTTAATTTATTTTGCTTTATCAAAACTGCACATCACACAAAAAAGTTGCTTGCTTTTTCTTTGGTCCCTTATTTCATTGGGAATGATCTTTTAAATTTCTTTTTCAGTATTTAGATAAATAGTACCATAAAGATCTTATATTGGGTAATGCTAGTGTTAGATTGCTAAATAATGATGATTCTGGAGAATGTTTCATTTGATTTTTATAATTTTGAAATCTACTTCATCTTGAAACGAAGCTTCTGTGACTTTTACAGTGATTAAAAAATTATGCTAATAAATGTAATGAAACTCTTTTCACAATCCAGAAATTTCAAGCTTAAGAACATTCCATAAAACATCAGTGAATGTAGGTAGTACATATTAACTAAATATGTACAAAAACACATTTATTCGTTTAAAATGTAAGCTGAATTGCCTAATGCGAGCCTTATCCAAGCATTCTTTTTGTCATGACATTCAATCGCAAGTATGGCAAGAATCAAGAAAATATCTTACCATTTTTTAAAACAAAAAAACCGCTTGTAATAGTAATATTTTTTTCATTATTGATTTAATTTTTAATTCCATCAATGTT